>NC_058404.1:145629859-145959950 GCF_002201575.2 Neomonachus schauinslandi
AGAAAGAAAGAAAGAAAGAAAGAAAGAAAGAAAGAAAGAAAGAAAGAGAGAAAGAAAGAAAGAAAAAAAAGAAAAAAGAAAGGAATGAAAAGTGCTCTTTGGGTGTCAAAGAGAGTCAAAGAGAAATTGAAGGCGTTAGTAGAGAGATTAGTGACTATAATAACGTATTTCTGTGTTCTGGATAGGAAGGCATTCAGCATGGTCCGTGCAAAATGAAGCCGGAATTAATTCCAAGTAGAAATGCAATTAACGTTAAGAAAACTTTTCTTGGCATTATAAGCTAACACATGTACTTTTATATGCTGCAAAGTTGAAAAAAAGTTAAAATTCTGAAGTATTGAGGCCACAGCTATAAAAAATTAAGGTTTTAAACTAGATTTATGAAAGTAAGAAAATATATGTTATGGTATGCTAAATGCTATTCTAAATAGTGCTGGCAAATGTTCAACTTCTGCCAATGTGAACAATTATTTTTGCTGGCCAAAACAGTTCAAACAAAAACAGAAGTAAGCCACCATTTCTTAACATAGTAAAGTTGAAAATTTCAAACATTTAATGGAAATTATTTTCACGTTTATTTCATTGGTATTCAAAGGAAGTAGTAGCAATTCCTTAAAAGTTTGTGTTTATAACAAAAGTAAATTGCTAGTGTAAAGTTATTTGGAGGTTAGAAGTATGATAAATGGAGACAGTTTAGAAAGAAACAAGTATATCTATTTTAAAAAACATTATTATTAGCTTCTTCCTTCTTTGGCCCTCACAGACTGTGTAAGGGTCTGAAAAGGATGCGGTGAGTGGACTACCAAATATTCGCTCTTTTTTCATGTTTAACAGAAACTGAATTGTTCTCAGTGACTTCCATGGATCCAGCTAAAATACTTCCCAGACTTGCTCACAGTTTGGGGTAGTGGCATGACATTTCAGCTGATGAAATAATTGACAAAAATCTCCTAGATTCTACTTCTTTACTCTTCTTTCCTTCTTGTTCTTGCCTGGAAAGCACATAGTGAGGTTGAAGGTAACAGCCAACTGGACACATCCCACAGTAAGGATGAGGAATTAGGCTACGTAATGAGAATGAGGAGTGAAAAGGAAGTAGGATCCTGGGGCACTGATGGCACCATGGAGCCACTGGGCTGTTTGTCTCTGCACTTTTTTATGTGAGACAAATTATGCAAGGCTGTTTGGTTAAGCCACTGTCATCAGATTTCTGTTACATACAGTGCACACAAATGCTAAATGATGCAGAGCCCTTGATATAGCCTCTTTTTGTATCCTGTACTTTTTTTTTTAAAAAAAAGATTTTATTTATTTATATGACAGAGAGAGATAGTGAGAGCAGGAACACAAGCAGGGGGAGTGGGAGAGGGAGGACCAGGCTTCCCGCGGAGCAGGGAGCCCGATGTGGGGCTTGATCCCATGACACTGGGATCATGACCTGAGCCGAAAGCAGACACTTAACAACTGAGCCACCCAGGCGCCCTGTATCCTGTACTTTTATTTACAAACTATCCATAATGGATAATAATGTGCTTAATGGTTTTTGTCCTCAAATACTCTTGAGTTATTAATTACATTAATGACAATATTTGTAAAGCATTCTCTCTTGCTCATCATTGTATTAAATGCTTATAAGTTTCTGACACATTGTGTGCACTTAATAAATATATATTTCCAGGTAATTTGGAAAGCTGTTTTGACTCCAAAATGCACACCCACACACCCACACACACCCCCCACACACATGCACATCTTTACATAAATGTATGTATGTGCAAACATTCTATATAAGTTATGTGTTTTAAAACACGTCTATGGCTTTGAAATACTTAGATATTAAAGAAACACTCTATGAGAATAATTGTCACTATTTCTTTTCCAACTAGGTTTTGTATATTACTGTAATGATGGACATTTATGTGTCTCACTGAACTCTAAGGTCTTAGGGAAATGTAAGGGAACTGATGTGGCTGAAAGGGAGATAAGGAAACAGTGACTTTAAATCTCCAGCAGCATTTGTCAGGCCACCTGAATAAGCATTCTGTAAAAACAAAACGAAACAAACACACAGGATTTTAAACTCAAGGAACTTTTGGAAATACAGCATGTTACACCATCTTTTTCCTGGTGATTTATGGGTCCATTAAAGTTGCCTACAGAAGAGAAATCTGTTTACAATTGTGTAATCTGGCATTTTCCAATCTTATGTGCCATGAAACCCTTCTATTCAAGTTATTCCTATTAATAATGCCCAGTGGAAATACTTCTGTGACACATACTCTGGGAAACCCTGCAATATAGGGACCAGAAACATGAAAAATCACCATTATTCTATGGTATTGATCTACATTTTTTAGTGCAATTGGTTAGTAATCAGAAATAAAACATATGACTTTTGGAAAAGAGAAGAAAAATGAAGCCTTTTACAGAAGACCGAAATACCTAGTTTACTATAAAGGTGAGACATTTATTTTGTTCCTCATTTTAGCTCTGGTGGCCAGAGTATCTATGTGTAACACAAATGTGTTCAATAAGTTCTTATTGATGGAAGGAAGGCTTCATGGAAGGAAGGATTGATGGAGAGAGGGTAATGAATCTCATGGGATACCAGTATTCTAGAGAAACACCCTGGGGAAGCTGCCTAAGAGCCATGGTTTGATAAGCTTTCTGGAGACTTGAACATGCCTCACATATTGCTTTTTCTCCAAATTCTCATTGCTTAAAATTTTGAGTTTTGCGCCAATGACAGAAAATACGTGTACTTGATATCTGTCAATCAGAATTTTCTCAACATAGTACTCCAAGCAACTACTACCAGTTGATTGGCATAAGCAAGAGAGCTAAAATCATTTCTAATATAATAGCTGCCATCCCTAATGTAAGCCTTAATATTCCTTTTTCCCCAGTCAAGTAACTTATACTTATTTCATAATCACTAGCCTCATGCCCCTAGCATTATCTGAAGACAGATTATTTACTTTTTCCCTCAAGTACTATTGTGGTGGTTTTAAAATGACCACAAATTTCATATTTATCTTCACTAGATGGAAGATAATTCCTTGTCCACCTAATGTGGGCTGGGGTAGACTTAGTGAATCTCTTCTAATGCAAAGAATATAATGAAAGTGATGGTGTGAGACTTGAAAGACAGGATATAAAAGACACTGTGACTTCCTGCTTATTTTTTCTCTTTCTCTTTCTATTTCTACTTTTCTCAAGCTCAGATAATTCACTGTGGAGGAAGCTAGTAGCCAGGCTAGAAGCCCATGTGGTGAGGAACTGAGGCGTCCCACAGACAGCCATGTGAGTGAACAATCTGAAAGTGGCACCTTCAGCCCCAGTCGGGCCATCAGATGAAACTGCAGTATCAGCCAGTATCCTAACTACAGCCTCCTGAGAGGCTCTGAGCCAGCGCCCCCCAGGTGAGTGACTTCTGGTCTCCTGACCCATAGAAACTAAGCAATACATGATTCCTATTTAAACCATTAGCCTTCCTAATGGTTTAAATAGGAATTTTAGGAGTTAGGAGCTTTAGGATAATATTTAATATATAAATGGATAACTAATTCAACAATTTGAAGAACTTTTAAAGAACTAGGACTCATTTACAGCCGCTTTTAAAACCCACCCTCCTCTACTCCCAATTTCTCCACTTCAGTATGACCAAGTTAGCTAGTTTCCATCAATTCCTGTTTTTTTGTTTTTCTTTCTTTCTTCTAAAGCAAATGTCAGAAAGTTCTTTTAATACATGGCCAGATAGTAAATATTTTAGGCCTTGTGGGCAATGTGGTTTTTGTCACAACTACTGAACTCTGCCCTTGTAGCATGAAAGCAGCTGTAGATACTATTTAAATGAATGAGTATGGCTGTGTTCTAATAAAAGCTTATCTATGGACACTGAAATTTGAATTTCACATAATTTTCACATCATGAAGTATTATTCTCCTTTTGATTTTTTTTCAACCACTTAAAAATATAAAAATCATTCTTAGCTTACAGGTCACTTAAACCCAGGCAGTGGGCCAGATTTGGCCCATGGGTATAAGTTTGCTGATTCTTGTATTAATAGAATTCTTGATATTTAACTGTCACATAGTGCCCAAAATAAATACATATTTCAGACAATAATCATGTGACCAAATTATGGTTAAGGGGATGTAGGTGAAAATGATGTGTGCAAATTCTGAGTCATGCTCTTAAGGGAAGTGGTGGACTTCCCTACCCTTCCCCCACCTTTATTCCCTTTTCCCACTTCTCATTGGCTACAGTGAAGATCATCTTGGACCATGTAGATGACAGAAATGTCCTTGGGATGGTGGAACAAACAGAAAGAGCCAGCATTTCTAGCTTTGGATCATGTGCAGTCATACTGTTATAAGGGTGAGAAATAGACTATGTTTTTAGATCCCTTTCACACCTCATCAAATGTTAGTTCTCACTGATTCAGCTGGTTAGTCTTTGGCTACCATCTCTTAAGTAATAACGTTAATGTGTTATACGTTCAAGAATCACTGCAGACAGTGGTTAACAGCTCTGTGTGGAATTAAAATTCATTCTAGGTTACTTATCAAGTCAGAGTAGCCTGGACATAGGATAGCTTTAACTTTTTTAAAAACCCAGAATTTCTAAAAAATTGCAGGTATTTGCCTTTTCTTCTGATTGTTGATTTCCTGCAATTGGACCTGAACAACTGTGCCTTTGTATCCCTTTTCTCCCACCTCTATCATATTATGGCCAAGAGTGGAACATTATTAATCGAGAGAAACATAAACAGTTCACTCTTTATAATCGCTGAGGAACAATTAATTCATATTGTCCTTTGTGGAGCTTCTTTATATAAATGAATGGGTTTAAAATCCACCCCCCCCCCAAGATCCCATGGTTCTATGGATCTTCTCATTCATATCACTGAAAGAAAATGTAGTCATAATAGATATACTTATTTTGTAAACACTTTTTTATTTTCCATAGCAGAACTTGGGGGTCCCAGGCTGTGAACCACAGTGAACAAAAATCCCACAGCCAAAGTCTGCAAACCACTATGAGAATCATCAGCCATCACTTGGCAGCACCAAAGCATCAGGCATTGTCCAAACACAATTGTTTGAGTTCTTGTGCCGACACAGTGTTTCCCATTCATCCGCCCACCGTGCCCCCCCCCCCCCCCGCCACCCCGCACCGCCACCCCTTCTCTCCCTGCCAAAAACGCAACTCGGTTTAAGTAGGCACAAGCTTCCAAGTCCTGGCTGTTAGTGTCCCCAAGAGATTTCAGGGAGATGCACCCTTGGCTGAGGGTTAGAGCCAGAGGCCAGCCAGTGAAGGGAACAGTGTCTGGGTTTTGAGAACAGCTGGAGCTTCAGAGGGAGAAAAGCAGTTTGGCAAATGAGGAAAGAATGTACTTGTCACTTCAAGAGGCAAGAAACTTGGATTTCTCTCCTGCTTCTGCCAGCAAGTGTTTATTGGAAAGGAGAGTGGTGGTGATGGCAGGTGAGTTTTGCTTAGGACTTGATGGAATGTTTCATGTTTATTTTACCTTTTCAAAGAGCAGATAAATGTACAAATCCCACAGTATAACTATTCTGAATTCTGCTCTTGTTTTTATTGGATAAGTGAGTGTTGTTTTCAGAGTTATTTTTAAGAATGCTGCCCCTGGCCCATTTTGAAACTCTGCTTGCTTTCCTTGTATGTGAGCTAATATTTGTTGTAGGGATTTTGGAGAAAAGTAGCAGAGGGTATTAAATGGAAGGTGAAGGTCTAAGGGAGAAAAAACGCTGTTCTGAGAACATAAGCTGAATTTACGGATGGGGGAATCAGATGGGCCTGTTCAGACAAAATAGGGACGTGTTAGCTGATACCAAAGGTGAGCTTATGAAAAGTTTGATTGATGAAGTTGGGGGCAAATAAAGTTTTTAAGATGTCATATTCTTTGGTTGTGTCTTGAGTTCTCTGATTTTCTTGGATTCTTATGGAAATGGATAGAACAACAGAGACTATTTTCTCTCTCTGAATTCCCCTTGTTAGACTTGGAAAGTGTCACCTAATTTTAAGTATCACTTACAAAATGAACAAGAAGTTCAATATTAATATTCAAAAAATAATAATTGTTACCATCTTAAGGTCTCTTATCTCCCTTTCTCAATTCCCAACATTTTTGTCTACTTCAGGATTCTTCTTTTAACTGTATCTGCTGTGTTTTTCTTTTGTTTTTGTTGTTGTTGTTGTTGTTTTTTAATTTGGCAGTGAGAAAGTTTGTTAGCTAGGTTTGGGGGCACAAATACATCTAAAGTTAAAATAGGGAATCAGTGGGAGTATTGGAAGGGCAACAAATATTTCTTGAGTTCTGTCTGTGTGACAGACCCCTGTACTAGTTCCTTTCCTTGTAAGAATCTGTGAAGTATAAAATATTATGCCCCTGTTAAAGAAAGGGAGACTGAGGCTCATAAAGGTCCTCATAAATTGCCTGATATTATCTGATGTTCTGTTAAATGGTAAAGTCAAGGTATCTGGATTTAAGCATGATTTTCATTCTGAAGTCCATATTATTTCCACTGCCACACTTTTCCTACATGATAAAAATCTGGGTCGATTATGTTTAAATTGATTAATCACTAAAAACTGATTGGTCACAAGTAATCTGTATATTACTCTTCTCTTGCTAGTGCGTTGTGATTCTAGGTAATGAGACTTAGCTGCAAGGATGCAAGGGACCACAGAGTCTTCAACTATATAGTCCCTTTGTGTCCCCAAATTTTCCCCAACTAGTAGTACTTCTTGAGAGAAAAATAATACACCATGGTCTATTTGTCACTAACCACAGTGAATTTCCTGGCCTGGCAAGGTTCATGCAAGCCACTTCAGAGGTATGGCCTCCTCCACATCAAACTGTGTGGTAGCCTAACCTTTAACTTGGGTACTCCTCTCTGAGGCCAAAGTGCCAGGTTTCACTCAGCATCCATAGTATGAATCGTAGCAACTGTTTTCAAAGTATCTTTTGGGCTGCTCTTCTTAGAAGGGGCTTGTGAGCAAAGCAGGAACTTAGAATTTCATAGACTCCTTCCCAGCACAAGAACAGACAATGGGCATGTGAAGAAGTCCGTGAACTTCAGGGAATATCCTTGTAGCAACATCTTTCGCAGTCTTCTTTCTCCATTCACCAGTATCAAGAACATCACCAGTGGGTTGATGTATTGTTGTTTTTCTTTTTAATTTTTAATTTTTAAAAATGTTTAAGTATTATTTCCTTATCTATTAATTAGATTTTTCATTTTAATTCCAGTATAGTTAACATACAGTGTTACGTTAGTTTCAGGTGTACAATATAGTGATTCAACACTTCCATTCAACACACGATGCTCATCACAAGTGCCCTCCTACATCCCCATCACCTATTTTACCCATTCCCCCCACCCACCTCCCCTCTGGTAACCATCAGTTTGTTCTCTAGAGTTAAGAGTCTGTTTCTTGGTTTGTCTATCTCTCTCTCTCTTTTTTTCCTTTACTTGTTTGTTTTGTTTCTTAAATTCCACGTATGAGTGAGAGCATATGGTATTTGTCTTTCTTTGACTGACTCATTTTGCTTAGCATTATACTCTCTAGTTCCATCCATGTTGCTGAAAATGGCAAGATTTCATTCTTTTTATGACTGAATAATATTCCATTGTACATATATACCACATCTTCTTTAGCCTTCATCTATCAATGGACATTTGGGCTGCTTCCAAATCTTGGCTATTGTAAATAATGCTGCAGTAAACATAGGAGTGTATGTATCCCTTTGAATTAGTGTTTTTGTATTTTGGGGATAAACACCCAGATTGCTGGACTGCAGGGTAGTTCTATTTTTAACCTCTTGAGGAACTTCCATACTGTTTCCCACAGTGGCTGCCCCAGTTTGCATTCCCACCAGCAGTACACAAGAGTTCCTTTTCCTCCACATCCTTGCCAACACTTGTTATTTCTGTGTTTTTTATTTGAACCATTCTGACAGATGTAAGGTAGTTTTATTGTAGTTTTGATTTGCATTTCCCTGATGATGAGTGATGTTGAGTATCTTTTCATGTGTCTGTTGGCCGTCTGTATGTCTTCTTTGGGGAAATGTCTGTTCATGTCTTCTGCCTGTTTTTTAAGTGGATTACTTAGCTTTTTTTGGTGTTGAGTTGTATACATTCTTTATATATTTTGGATACTAAACCTTTATCAGATATGTTATTTGCAAATATCTTCTCCCATTCAAAAGGTTGTCTTTTAGCTTTGTTGGTGGTTTCCTTTGCTGTGCAGAAGCCTTTTATTTTGATGTAGTCCCAATAGTTTATTTTTGCTTTTATTTGTCTTGCCTCAGGAGACATATCTAGAAAGATGTTGCTATGGCTAATGTCAGAGAAATTACTGCCTGTGCTCTCTTATAAGATTTTTATGGTTTCATGTCTCATATTTAGGTCTTTAATTCATTTTGGGTTTATTTTTGTGTATGGTAGAAGAAACTGGTCCGGTTTTATTCTTTTGCATATAGCTGTCCAATTTTCCCAATATCATTAGTTGAAGAGACTGTCTTTTTCCCATTGCATATTATTTCCTCCTTCGTTGAAGATTGACCAAATAATTGTGGGTTTATTTCTGGGTTTTCTCTTATGCTCTATTGATCTATGTGTCTGTTTTTGTGCCAGTACCATACTGTTTTGATCACTACAGCTTTGTAATATAACTTGAAGTCTAGAACTATGATACCTCCAGTTTTGTTTTTCTTTTTCAAGATTGCTTTGGCTATTCAGGGTCTTTTGTAGTTCCATACAAATTTTAGGATTGTTTGTTCTAGTTCTGTGAAAAATGCTGTTGGTATTTTGATAGAGATTGCATTAAGTCTATAGATTGCTTTGAGTAATATAGGTATTTTAACAATATTCTTTCAGTCCATAAGCATGGAATATCTTTATATTTCTTTGTGTCCGCTGACGTATTGTTTTGAGTGTCTACTTTGTGCTAATCATGGTGAGAATATTAATAATTTTTAGAAATTAGAAAAATACTTAACTCTCAGAGATTGTCACTTTGCTGTGTTCACAAATATAGTAGTCAACACAAATACTGCCTAAGGAGTCGCTCAACCACTATAGAAATGTAGAAGTATTTCTTATAATCCAGAATGTTTAATTAATCAGAAATCTTATTTTCCAGGCATTCTGAGTAATCAATACTTCCTATCATTTGCACTATGACACATCTGGGTTGTTCAGTACACTTTATTCTGAATCTTTAACATTATGTGAGATATATACAATAAATATGCATTTAAATAGTCACAGCAGTGATCATAATAAATTCCAAGTGGGGATGGTGTGCTCTAATTCTCATGAATTGATGGATAATACTTCTATATTATTGTTTTCTATAGCGAGACCTAAAAACAGCTGCATGTGTCTGGCAATTTAAAAGTTTCAGTAAACTGGGGCACCTGGGTGGCTCAGTCAGTTAAGCATCTGACTCTTGATTTTGGCTCAGGTCATGATCTCAGGGTCTCATTGATTGAGCCCCACACTGGTCTCCACACTCAGTGGGGAGTCATCTTGAGATTCTCTCCCTCTCCCCCTGCCCCTCCTGCTGCATGCTCTCTCTCTCTCCCCGTCTCTCTCTAAAATAAAAATAAATAATCTTTTTTAAAAGTTCTAACAAACTAATCCTTGATAATAATACTTATTTCTCTTAAGGATTAAATAACTGGAAGTTTAATTTTGCAACTACATTTAAAAATAGCATATATCATATAGAATTGCTGATATGGGTACAGTAGAACTTTGCTATTAAATCTACTGGATAAAATATGTAAAAAGATTTGTCTCTTGACCAAACTGTACTTATAGGGCAAAGTGGATCAGAGGAGTTATCCAGGGTAACACAACTCTACAGGCTCACATTGCTGTTGCTTTATTGTAAAACTGAATCTATTGTAATAGATATACTTTTATGTGTCTAAAATTGAAGAACCTGTTTATAGATATTATACTCCAATGTGTTAGTGATTTGCTGAATTATTAAATAAAAGAATATTTATTAAAGGACTATTTTTAATAGGTTTCCTAGTTTGGGAGAAGATAATTTGCAAATGGTATATCTGATAAGGATATAAAGAACTTATATAAAGAATTTACACAACTTAACACACATAAAAAGTCGAATTAAAAAATAGGCAGAGCTTAACTATACTTCAATTAAAAAACATGGGCAGAGGACCTGAACAGGTATTTCTCCAAAGAAGACATACAGATGGCCAACAGACACATGAAAAGATGCTCAACATCATTAATCATCAGGGAAATGCAAATCAAAACCATGATGAGATATCACCTTACACCTGTCAGAATGGCTGGAAAAAAAAGACAAGAGATAAGTGTTGGCAAGGGTGTGGAGAAAAGGGAACCCTTATGCAGTATTGGTGGGAATGTAAATTGATGCAGCCACTGTGGAACATAGTATGGAGGTTCCTCAAAACATTAAAAATAGAAATACCATATGATCCACTAGTTCTACTACTGGGTATTTACCCAAAGAAAACAAAACACTAATTTGAGAAGATATATGCACTCCCATTTTTATTGCAGCATTATTTACAATAGCCAAGATATGGAAGCAACCCAAGTATCCACCAATAGATGAATGCATAAAGAAGATGTGGATATATACACAATGGAAAATATTACTCAGCCATAAAAAGAATGAAATCTTGCCATTTGTGATAACATGGGTGGATCTAGAGGGTATTATGCTAAGTGAAATAAGGCAGAGAAAGACAAATACCACGTAATTCCACTTATATGTGGAATCTAAGAAACAAAACAAAGCAGAACAGACCCATAAATACAGAGAACAAACTGATGGTTGCCAGAGGGGAGGATGATGGGAGGATGGACAAAATGGATGAAGGGGAGTGGAAAGTGCAGGCTTACAGTTATGGAATGAATAAGACATGGGAATAAAAGGTACAGCATCGGAGGGGATAGTGTCAGTGGTATTGTATTAGCATGGTATGGTAACAGACGGTAGCTACACTTACGGTGTGCATAGCATCAGGTATAGACTTGTTGAATCATTATGTTACACATCTGAAACTGATATAGCATTGTGTGTCAACTATACTTCAATTAAAAAATATATAAATGTTGGGTATATCAAGTAGTCAAAACCAAGTCTGGGCTTTTCTAGGACTCTGGATTACCACCAATGTGGTCTGGACCTCGCCTTTTGGCCTAGGTACTCAGTTTTGTTAATTCTTGAATTTCCTGTCATCCAGGAAACAGAGCTTAGCAAATCCGCCAAAGCTTTGTGTATAGCGGCATAGCAGAGAGATTAACCACGTGGGTTGCTGGAGATAGATTGCTTGATTAAACCTTGACTTTGCTTTTTACTAGATTTTGAACTTGGTCACAGTATTTGACCTCTGAGTCTCAGTGTCATCATCTGGAAAAGGTAGGGTAATAATAGTACCTCATATATTACTATTGTCGTGAAATAATGTGAATAAAATGTGAAGTGTGAATGAAATGATGCTTCTCAAGCACTTAGCCCATTTCTGGCAATACTAACCACTCAGTAAATGTTAGAGGGCTACAATTATGTTGTGGATTTTCTTCGTTTTGTTATTATCATGACTATTTTTATTATGTAAAGCAGAAAGTTAATATATAAATTTATAATAAAACGTAGTATAGTACCTGGAATGCTTGGGTAGCCTCTCAGTAGTACTTAATTTCTTGGTTTAAGGATAATTTAGATATAGAACCGGTAGTTAGAAAGCTGTCTGATTAATGAGGTCAGAACAGATGAACATAGGGGAAGGGAAGGAAAAATAAAATAAGATAAAAACAGAGAGGGAGGCAAACCATAAGAGACTCTTAACTATAGGAAAAAAAAACTGAGGGTCACTGGAGGGGAGTTGGGTGGGGGGAAGGGATAACTGAGTGATGGGCATTAAGGAGGGAACTTGATGTAATGAGCACTAGGTGTTATATGCAACTGAGGAATCACTAAATTCTACCCCTGGAACTAATAATACACTATATGTTAACTAAATTGAATTTAAATAAAAAATAAAAAAATCTTTAAAAAAGATTAGATTATATACAAATTAAAGCCTAATTTTTTTGTTTATTTGTTTTGTTTCATTTTTTGCTTTTAGCTGCCATTACCTCACCTTAACATAGTAATCTCTGGTTATCCCTGCTGGTAGAATGCTGATTGGCCACTATATTTATTGAGGTGAAATTCATATAACATAAAATTAACCATTTTAGAGTGTATAATTTATTGGCACTTACTATATTCATAAAGTGCAAACGCTTCCTCCTAGTAGTTACAAAACATTTTTATCACTCCAAATAAAACCTCATACCCAGTAAGTAGTCACTCCCTATTTCCTGCTCCCCCTAGCCCCAGGCAACCACCAATCTACTTTCTGTCTTTTGGGATTTATTTATTTTGGATATTAAATGTAGATGGAGTCATACAATATGTGACCTTTTATATCTAACTTCTGTCACTAAGCCTAATATTTTTGAGGTTCATCTGCACTGTAGCCCATATAGGTACTCCATTTCTTTTTATGGCTGAGTAATATTCCATTGTATGTATAGACAATATTTTGTTTATCTGCTTATCTGTTGATGGTCTTTGATTAATTTTTAAAAGTAGAAAATTACTTAATAAATACAGCCCAGTAGAAAGATACTTTCTTTTTTTTTTTTAAGATTTTATTTATTTATTTGAGAGAGAGAATGAGATAGAGAGAGCATGAGAGTGGGGAGGGTCAGAGGGAGAAGCAGACTCCCTGCCGAGCAGGGAGCCCGATGTGGGACTCGATCCCAGGACTCCAGGATCATGACCTGAGCCGAAGGCAGTCGCTTAACCAACTGAGCCACCCAGGCACCCGAAAGATACTTTCAACATGGGATTCAAAAGCGAAAATGTTAGGATCATGAAACATAAGTGCTACATTTACCTAGCAACCATTGGATCTCCAGTGACTAGTACAGAATGTGACACACAGGAGGGACTCAATAGATATTTATTCTATGCACGAATGAATAAACTACTGTAGTCTGATGTTAAAAACTGACTTATAGGTAGAATCAGTGCTCCCCATTGCACAAAGCAGAGGGTGAGGGAGCTCATTGATAGAGTCCGTGCAAGCCAGCCATAGAGGCACAGAGCAGTAGGGAGAAAGGGATCTGGAGGGGCAAACTAAGAAAGCCATCATATGCACCGAAAGTCACTCAGGTCAGAGAGGGGTAAGTAGCTGCATCTCTCATCTTATCAGGGCCATAGAAGAATGAGTGATTAGTACCATCCACTTACCCATGCTTGTGCTTTCCTCCATTAAACCTTACATTCTGGTTATAATACAGGAAAGCCAAAAAAGTAATATATAACAACTAATGATTTTGATTAGTATACAGTTACAATTTTGGAAATTGCTGAAATTTAAGACCCACAGAGTGACAGTAATGATGCTAAATTTTAAGAAAAATTGAAACTTGCCACACTATATATATCATATGCCCTAGATCTGATTGCAAAGAAGTAAAATAAACTTTATAGAAACTGTGCCAGTTTAAGGAGTCTGGGAAAGGATCCTTGCTGAAAGAGCTCACCACGCATTTGCAAACATAAATCAACTTTAAGACAAAATTTTCCTTGAATGTGGTAGTTGAAGAATGAATTTTCTTTGTTAGCCTATTTATGAGCATAATCAGAATACTTTCACCACCCAAAGCACCATTTAGTTATTCTCAAGATTATAATGAATTTACTCTGCTTCAGGATTGCTTTATGTCCTACATGCTATCATTTTTTTTTAAATCTGGGAGTAATACTTTTATCTGGCTAGCATAATTCAAGATTGGAACATAAGTGCTTATGCATAGTTTTCAATAATAGTTTTGTGATTAATGGACTTGCCAGGAATTAGATGAGGTCTTTACACCCAGCAGTTTGACATATTTTATTAAACAATATAAAAAATTAAGAGGTGGGGAGACAGAAACATATGTGAGTAGAAGACAGGAAAGTAAGTTCTAAGAGGAATGGCTAAAGCAATGAATATAATTTAACTTAAAGAAGGGGTATTTGAAGAAAATGCTGACTAACTGGATCTTTCTCTTTATTGAGCACATGGGATAATGAACTTAATCAGTATAAGTTAAGAATATGAATACTGGATTCGAAGAGACTTAGGTGAGAGTCCCATCTCCAAACACTTAATTAGCAGTCTATATAACTTTGGGCAGTTTCCTTAACTTATCTGATTTCGGTTTTCTGATATGAAAAATACAGATATAACAATAATTATCTGATAAGGTGGCTGTGAGGATTAAATGAGCTCAGTTTTGCACCCTGATGCACAGTAAATGTCCACGAAGCTATTTTTATTGTTCGAAGTCAAGGACATTTAAATATTGGACTAGATCATCAAAGGAATGGATGCTTCCCTTGAGAGCCGTGAGACTATGAGGGGGTCCCCTCTGCCTGTAAGCAACATTCTCCACATAATCCATTTATGTATTTTTCTAGCTCACAATCCTAGCAGCAAACTATAAATAAGGAGCAGCTGCTGTAAAAATCCTTTTTACTCTTTCATGTTGGCTTGCTATCTCTGGGAAGAAAATTTTTGCTATTTAAATTCCTTGTTTGTCACCCTGAATGTGGGTTGGAATCGGGGCCTTGCTCCTGATGGGGCTATACCAAAGCTTCCAGGGGGGAGCCACTACTGAGAGGTAGTCTGCTCTTGATGGCCTGCTCTTATTTCTCAGGCAAGCCTCACACCTCAGTAAGACAGATCAACTCTGCCTGATACTTTCTTTAAAGCCAAGGGTGGTTACTCTGCCAAGGCATGGGCCAGGGACTTGACATTCTCCAGGAGCAATCTCCCCCAGTGACTGTCAGAGTTGGTGGATGAGTTCTTGAGCTCCTTTACTCGTCAGGTGAGACATTTTTCTTTTACACTGTTTTCTCATAGGACTCCACCCCGGGCACCCACGTGGGATTCACTTTTATTTGCCGCTTCCTCTTTCTTGTCTCACTTCTCCCACTTTCCTCTTGGTGTTTTGGGGATTACCTCTCAAATAAATTGCTTGCATTAAAAAATCTTGTTTCAGAGTCTGCTTTTGGGGGAGCCAAACTGAGGCAGGGTGTCAGTGGCTATCTTTCATGATTTGTGATTTGTGTTTTCCAGCTTTACTGAGATACAATGGACACATAATTGTGTAAGTTTTAGGTGTATAAAGTGTTCATTCGGTACACATATATAGTGTGTCTTTCATCTTTTCAGAGCAGTGAACATCAAAATAGAGATTATGGGAGATTTGATGTGAATGGGAAAGGATGGGATTTATTGGGGCAACTGAGAGGATGAGTGTCCATTTACTTTAATTACAAACATCTTAGTAAATATTAAGTGCCGGACACTGGTCTAAATCCCACTAGCATAAAAGATGGGTGCTGTCCTGGACAGATTCACACTCTTCTAGGAAAGACAATCCTAGCAATTCATCATTAAATTCCAAGATGATCCAAGACTTAGAAAGCTGAAAACAAAGTGCTAGGGGAGTACAGAAGAGAGAGAAGCTCAGAAGGCTGACGGAGATGTACTTCACATTCACAAAAGGAGTCTATTTTTGCTAAAGGATGAGTAGGACTTTGGTGGACTCAAGTTGGGAAGTGCCTTTGAGGCAGGAAGAGCAACCTGCACCAGCATAAAGTTTGAAGTTGCATGGAGTGTTTGCGTGGACAGTTGGAGAAAAGCTCATTGTGGGGTGGAGAAGAGGCAGGAGACCAGGGTGAGAGAATGTGAAAGGTCTGATTATGAAAAGTCTTGTCTCCTTCAACTGTAGAACAGATGGCAGGAGAGGGAAGGGCTTCATGCATCAGAAAATGCAAGTGCGATGCCTTGTCCCAGCACTTCCTTTTCTGCATGTCTCTAGTGCAAGGAGAAAAGAGAGAGAAGAGACTCAGGAGAGAGGCTGTGTATTTTCAGTTACATTCATTACTGATTATCACATGCCAGACACTATGCTAGTGTGTCCTTTCCAAACCTTATCCCATTTCATCCTCATGGTAAGCCTGTGAGGTAGGACTATTAAGCTGTTTTGCTGGGGAAGACATTGAGGCTTGGAAGAGGTCCAGAAAATTGTAAGATTTGGCATCATGACTACCCGATTCAAAAGCCCTTAAACACTGTACCGTACTACTTCTCTCTTGGAAGAAGCAAATGTAGAGTGGGCAGAAGCTGCTGAGGTCACCTTTCCAAGATTGGGGTGACAGCTAACTGAAGGCAGAGGCCCACTTGCTGAGTTCTGCTCATCTGGAGCACCAAAAGTCAGAAGACACCAGAAGGAGTAGCCATCATGTTGAAAGTCATTTGTTTTGTTATTTACTTTGGCGAAGTCTCCAGAAAATATTTTGGATTTGGAGTATTTGTTTTTTCATTGGATTCATCCTTAACAACTGCTAAAAGCATCCAACAGATGACAAGAGAATAAAAAATCACTTCAGCCACCAACAGTGGCAATGCCAGTGCCACAGAGTAAGTGACTGTTGGCTTTGGTTAACCATTTCCTGCACCTCCCCTCATACAGCACTATCATAATTCTGTAACACCTCAGAGTTGGTCTTTTCTTTTGCAAAAGTAAACAAAATTGTGGCTTTTCTGCTATGCTCCCAGCATTTTTGAACTACGTAATTTTTGTGAACTTTAACATTTGTCTTAAGAACACAGTTACTTGAATGAAAATGTTTGTCATTAACCTGTCATTTAACACTTGAGAAAGTTGGGCCTAATTGGTGTGACTTAAAGTTTTTTCTACAAAGAGAATTCTGAACTCTAGATAGATGAGACATATAAGATGGATCCTATGTTTTCATAAATAAATAAGGGAAACCAGACATATAAATGGTTTTGAATATTTTAAGCACTGTGCATTCTCTTGCTATGCTAGAATAGAAGAGGGAAGGAGTACGGAGACAATCTAGAAAAGGTCAAAGTACTAAAGTACTTTTTTTTTTTTTTTAAATAGGCTCCATGCCTAGCATGGAGCACAACACAGGGCTTGATCTCAGGACTCTGAGATCAAGACCTGAGCTGAAATCAAGAGTCGGACACTTAACCAGTCACATCTTTTAAACATGTGACTGAAGCATTAATGAAAAAGCTCTAAATTTCAGAATAATCAATTATTAACCTTCTTCTTCTAGATTAACAATCTTATTTTTAACAGAAGTCTCACAGTGGGGGCACCTGGGGTGGCTCAGTCAGTTAAACGTCTGCCTTCAGCTCAGGTCATGATCTCAGGGTCCTGGGATCCAGCCCCGCATTGGGCTCCCTGCTCACTGGGGAGTCTGCTTCTCCACCTGCCCCTCCCCCCTCATGCTCTCTCTCTGAAATAAATAAAATCTTTAAAAAAAAAAAAAGGATTCTTACAGTGGTCAGTGCAATGTAAAACTATTTTTTTTTTTCAAATAAAACATTATTTGAAACATCCCATTTCTGTAATGGATGTTAAAACACCCACATCATCCAATTCCCTAAAAACTGCCACCCACAGTTATAAGACCATAGCATATGGGGACTGGACATTTTGAGCAGTGATTGTTTCGGGCAACAATCTTATAAAAAGGATTTAAGTCATTTTTCCATCAGCTACTTGACCCCTGTCTCTCTGTTAGAACCGGAACAATGTTTACTCCGTATCAGACTCCCAGTGGTCTTTGAGAATCAACCTGAAAATGTTAACTGGTGATGCTTGATGGCTATTCCTCTTTAGACTGAAGAGGGGAAAATCTAATGCATTCATCTAAAAACTTTATTTGCTATGGGAATTTGCTTTGGCTAATGCAATGTTTAAGACCTGCTGGTTCACTCAAAGGTCAAGGAACATTTATGTAAGGAATCTTCAATAACATTCTTTCAGCTTGGCGAGCAGAGACTACCCTGATGCCAGTTTTCCCCTCTTTTGAGTATTAAATTTGTGTGTGCCTTCATTTAAATTCCCACTGAATAGTGAAATTGTTTTCAAAATACACAGATAACATCATGTAAAGTTAGAGCATTTGTTTTACTTTCATTTCCTTTTCAGTGATTTTTTTTTTTGGTTTATCAAAAGCACTGTTTTTGAAACATTGATCATAACCAAAGCCTGCATTATGAAAACATCTTTTACCAAACAAGTCAGTTTGCATTAAAATGCTCCCTAAGAGGATGTTTACCTGCATTTCCCAAAGTATGTTCTGCAAACTTCTAATTCTAAACCCTGGTTATTAGGATGGTAACAGTTGTCCTTCAATGAAAATATTCCTTCTGTGATTAAATAAGTTTGAGTGACTCTAGGAACGGGGTGACACAGCTTGCTTTCTTCCACTTCCAATTTGAAACTACTTGACTCCCCTGAGCCAGGTATCTGTTGAGCCTGTGGGCCTTGGGGTGTGGGTGAGGCTTTAGGCACTGTCAGCTCCTTTTGGTGAGAATTGGTACAGGGCTTGCCTGGATTACAGAGCACCTTGTAAGCACGTGGCAAGCACAGGGCACTTAATCCTCAGAAAATCTTGGGGGAACATCCACCTCAGTTTCAGGTGAGTGTGCTAAGTCTCCCCTTCCCTAAGTGTCCACAGACCAAGAGAGAGCTGAAAGGCTAATTTGCGTCTTCCCTGCCATTCAGAGTGGGAGATGACAGGGAAATTCTGCAGGACTGGTAACCTATTTTTCATCACATGCCCCAGGTCCTGAGAATGCTTTGCCTATCACTGCCCATGGGTCTCACTGCCTTTTATGCTTTCTCAACAATAAAATCCAAGTCCCAAAGATGCTACAAAGAAAGATAGCAGCCTAGCTGAGAGCCATCCAAGAGAGAAGGAACAAGTGGATCTATCAGAACAAATGCCACAGAAGTACAGAAATAGAAGCACTGGGGAGGAGATTCTGGTTCAAGATGGTGGTGTAGGAGGCTACCCGGCTCCCGACCTCCCATGGACAAACCCAGCCTGCAGCTACATATGGAACAAATTCTTCTGGGGGAAAAAAAAAAAACAAACCTAAAAATTATCTGAGCAACTCCTGTGCATCTGGTGCGTGAGAGAAGTCCCACCTCAAAGCAGGTAGGAGAAGCTAGGACACAATCTTGCCATAAGCCCTGTCCCCAGTGCAGTGACCCACAATTGGGAGGGAACTCCAAACCCTGAGTTTCCTCCTGAGGAGGAGGGGTTGAACCCCACACTGGGCACCACAACTTTTAAGACCTGAGAAACAAGCCCCAAAACATCTAGCTTTGAAAAATACCAGGGCTTATGTCCATGGGACCCACAGGCTGTGAGGTTCTGAGAAACAGCTTCTGAAGGGTTTGACCACTTGGACTTACCTGCCTTGGGGCTCAGTGCAGAGGCAGCCGATAGGGAGGTACCCAGACTTTGTGTTCATGAGGCTCATTTGCTAATTTTAAGGCCTTGGTCTGAGGGGCAAGCATCTAATTCATTACACATCTAGGGGCCTGCTGGCTGGTGGGTTCCGTCTTCACCCTCTTCCTCTGCCTCCCTCTAGCCAGCAAGCGCTATCTTTTTTTCTTCTTTTACTCTTTTTATTTATTTTTTTCCCCTGCAGTCACCATCTATATGCTTCCCTTGTGTCTCATTATGGCTGGCAGGTGCCGCCTTCTTCTTCTTCTTCTTTCCCCTTTCTCCCCAGCAGGCAACATTTATATGTTCTCTCTCTGCCTCATTCCAGCCAGTGGGCGCCATCTTGGTGCTCTCCCTCTGCCTTACTCCAGAGCATCAGTATTTTCTGGAAGGGAGCTTTTACACGTGTCTGGTGCTCCTGGTTTTATAGGTGCCAACCAGGGGACACCCCTTGATCACCTGGCTCTGGAGGCCAGGCGTGCTTATGATCCTGAGTCCCATGGGACTGTACAGATCAGAGAGACAGTTCTTGGCAGGCTACCACTCCTGGGTCACTGCACAGACAGCAAACGGAGACACACTCCAGTCTTTCTGTCAGAGAGGCCTGCTTGCTTGTGCTTGTCCTGGAGCTTTGGTCTGAGGGGCAGGAGTCTGGTTTAGCACACAACTAGAGGCCAGCAGAGGTGCTCTCAGGGAATGGAGACTGATGAACATCATCCTCGAACTCTTCCTCTGCCCGTATCTCCCCCAAACAAGATATGCTTATCTGGTGCCCTGATTTTTGCAGCTTGCCACCAGGGGACATCTGTACATTGCCTGACTCAGGTGGCCAGTGGGGCTTACGCTTGCAGTCCCACAGTACTGTATATATTTGCATACTTTAAAAGCTGCTGCCTGAGGGTCTGGCTTGTAATCAGCTAGATGGAAATTATGATGGAAAAGATAAAATATTGGAGGGTAAATCCAGGAAACTGAACATATGGGTAGTAGGTATTCAGAAGTGGAAAAGAAAACAGATGGAGGAGACACTGTCAAATTCTAGGGGAACGTTTTTCAAGGCTGAGCTGTCTGGAGTCGGCAGATTTAAAGCACTCACAGGGTTCCAGGCTGAACTGTTAAGAAAAGATACCCAATTATTTTCTGGTAAAAACTTTTTACAGTCTTCCAGGAAGAAAGATTAAATTATCCACTGAGAAAA
Source organism: Neomonachus schauinslandi (assembly GCF_002201575.2). Classification (NCBI taxonomy): domain Eukaryota; kingdom Metazoa; phylum Chordata; class Mammalia; order Carnivora; family Phocidae; genus Neomonachus; species Neomonachus schauinslandi. Next base: position 145,650,483 of record NC_058404.1, read on the forward strand.
AAGAATCATAACACCACTAGAATACCATCTGTAAACAAAAGAAACTAAAAGACAATTGAATAACATCAGAGAAAAAGAATAATACCTCAAGAATGCTATATCCAGCCAAGATATTATTCACCTCAATAAAGACATTCAAGGATAGGTGACAAAATAGAGTCATCCAAGTAACCCCTCTGAGAAAAATACTTGAGATAGTCTAACTGAGATATAAATGAACTCAAATTAAGAACGCAAGCCAGAAGAAAGATGAAGAGGACAGGAATAAATGATGAACAATGAGCGTTGCCATATGAACAGATTCACTCATTCAGTTGACAGGTATTTACTGTGTGCCTAATACGTGCCAACATAATTATTGACAAGGGGGATACTGCAGTGAATAAGATAAACAAGAATTAAATCTTAATGGGTGAATATAATCTATCTGAGAATAAATAACATAATGTTTAATTAAGGATGGCTGAAACACAGGGAATACATTGTAATGGATTTTAAAATAAATACTAAAATATGCCCACAAAGCCTAAGAGAAGGGGGTGGGGAAGAATGAATGCATTATGAAATCCTCATGGGGGAGAGGGAAATGACAGGTGTTGGGGACTGGGAGGGTGAAATTAAAAATAAAGAACTTTTTCTACTGGGGAAAAGTGACAAAGCAGTTGTTTTAATTGCAGATATCAACTGTGGTTGGCTAGAATCTAAAGATGACTTTAGACATCTCTTGCCCTAATCTCTAATACTGAACATCGTGTGTGTGATTCTGTTATCTTACATGGCAAAGACATTTTGCAGATGTAATTAAGGTTGCTAATTAGTTGGTTCTGAGTTAATCAAAAGAGAGATCATCAAGGTAGACCTAATGTAATCACGTGAGCACTTTTTTTTTTTTTTTTTTTAGGGAGGGAGGGACAGAAGGAGAGGGAGAGAGGATGCTAAGCAGATTCCATGCACAGAGCAGAGCCCAATGTGGGGCTCAATCCCACAACCCTGAGATCATGACCCCAACCAAAATCAAGAGTCAGACTGAGCCACCCAGGCCCCCCAAATCACAAGAGCACTTTAAAAGCAGAGTTTTCTCCATCTGATGGCAAAAGAGGAAGTCAGATAGATTGAAAGCTCAGGAAGGATTTGATGCACCATTGATGGCTTTGAAGATGGAAGGGGCCACATGCAAGAACTGAAGGGTGGCTTCAACTTGCTGAGGATAACCTTTGGCCAACAGCCAGGAGGTAAATGAAGACCTCAGTCCTACACAGGCAAGAAACTCGATTCTACCAACAATGTGAAAGAGCCTGGATGCAGATTCTCCTCAGACCTTCCAGATAAGATCCCACCATGGCCATCACCTTGATTTCTGCCTGTGAAACTCCAAGCAGAGATTCCAGGTATCCAGACTTCTGACATATAGAACTGCAAGCTAATAAATGGATATTGTCTTACACTGCTGAGTTTGTGGTAATTTGTAATGCAGCAATACAAAACTAATATGTCAGCTTGTGAAAATATTAACTAATACTTGACCTTTCTTACATCGTCTTGATGCTTTTGACTAATCACAATTTTATAACAAACTTAATTTAATAACAGTTAAATAGTTTATAATAATTTGATAACAAATATCTAAGCTGAAATAAATAATAATGTATTTGGAAGCCCTTTATAGACCATACAGTGGCATATAGTCTCTAGAGGCATATATAGAACTTTAGGAAATGCATACAGAGCATTATTCTTGAGTTTGTTGGCTGTTTTCCCTCAGCATGACACTTAGTAACATTAAGTGTGTTAACTCAAATGGAAAGTGGCCTTTAAGTTAATACGAAGTGTTTTCATGCAAACCTATAATTAACACAGAAAAATGTTAAATGCTTTTTACAGAGATTTGCCTGGTTAATAGATTTTTCTCATGCTTGGGGCACCTGGGTGGCTCAGTTGGTTAAGCGACTGCCTTCGGCTCAGGTCATGATCCTGGAGTCCCAGGATCGAGTCCCGCATCGGGCTCCCTGCTCGGCAGGGAGTCTGCTTCTCCCTCTGACCCTCCTCCCTCTCATGCTCTCTGTCTCTCATTCTCTCTCTCTCAAATAAATAAATAAAATCTTTAAAAAAAAAAAAGATTTTTCTCATGCTTTATTACTGTTGTCTTTTATATTTAAGTATATATTTTATTTAAATTTTCATCCTGTCATTCTCTTATCATCTTCAGCTTTGTTTTCACTGTAATGGTTTATAGCCTCCTCAATTTTTACAAATGCAAATTAACCTTATTATTATTTCTATCTGGAATCTGGAGTATAGTATTTCTTAAATAACTAATATACAATTTCTGGGTTTACCTAATCTCATGGCTCCTTAATTCAAAGACCTTCCAAAGTTATCCAAAGCTCAAGAGGTAGTGTGAAATGGCAGAAAGAATACTGTACTATATTAGAAGCTGGAGAACTGAGTTCAGTCTTCAGACTTCCATTAGGTAGTATTGCCATCTTTGGCAAATGTCTTCTCTTCTCTCTCAGGCTCTACCTTTTAACATTTGCAATTCAGATCTCCATTTCTTTCTTTCTTTATTTTTAAGTAGGCTCCATTCCCAACGTGGGGCTTGAACTTACGACCTCGAGATCAAGAGTCGCATACTCTACCCACTAAGCCAGCCAGACGCCCCTTCACATTTCCAATTCAAAGGAGTGACTTCCACACTGTAGAACCCGAGGCCCTTCTTGGAGGTCCCCATGTTTGCTCTAGAAATCAGTCAGGAGCCCGGGGGGGGGGCTTGTGGACGCCTGCTCCTGTTTTAGTTGGTAAAGTTCTTTTATGCACTTCATGTAGTGGCTTCTGTATCACATTTCATTTTGAGAAATAGCTGTATAGCTTTTCAAAAATGAACACCAGAGTATTAGATGATTTCTAAGATTTATCCTGGTTTAAATACAAGTTCCCTCCTCCACCTGCATTTTCTTTTCTGAATTCAGTAACTGAATAGATTCAGATAGCAAGGAGTATACATTATAGTATATATCAGTCATACCCCTAGAAACAGAACCAACAGGGTGTGTTCATCTTGAGGCATTGGCTCACCTGATCGCAGAGGCTTTATGCATCCAAAATCATCAGAGTAGGCCAGGAGGCTACAGACCGCACTTTGAGCCAAGGAAAGAGCTGTACTTTGAGTCCAGGCTGTTGACAGAATTCCCTCTTGGCTGGGACAGGATGGTGCTGGTGAGGGTGTCTGTCTTTGTGCTCTTAAGACCTTCAGATGATTGGATGAGGCCCAATCCAAAGGGTAATCTGCTTTACCTGAAGTCCACCCATTTAAGTGTCCACCTCATCCAAAAAACTCCTTCACAGAAGAAACATCCAGGAGAAAGTGTGACCAATTTCTAGGCACTGTGGCCTAGCCAAGTTGACACATACAACTAACCAACACATACTATGAAGGGAAGAAATAGGACATTATAGCTATATAATTACTCTCTTGCCAATAGAGGAGAATATACACTAATAAAAGATAAAATAATGCATTTTATTTTGTGGAAGATGACAGAATTAGAAAAATCAAAGTTCCACTTGGAGAAGTAAAGCATGCTATTTTGGGCAGCTAAAATGACTGTGGATTTTTAAGTTAAATTGCTTGGACAAAAATTTCTCCTCTTTGAGTAAATGTTGGGCATAGTGTTATAAGGAAATAGCTCCTCCTAAATGATACCTATTTCTTTCAGTAAAGAACTGTCTCTGTGTTCCTTAGACATCATGGATTCGTGATGTCCCAGTCTTTACTTCATCTCTATTTCTAAGTCTCTGCTTCCTATATCTGCTTACTCTTTCCCGTTGTCATTCCTCCCATCTTTGTTCATTTGTTGCTACTGTCTTCAGCAACTTTTCAGTAAATCAGGGCATTCTGAAGAAATAAATGGACATGCTCTTGTAGATTGTTCTATGTAAAAAATGTATGTATCTTTTAAATATTTGTTTATTGGTAATTGTCTTTGAGGCAAAACAAAGGGGCAAGGCACATTCATCTTACAGAACAACAGAGAAATGAAGCATTTGTTCAAATTTCGTGATAAACATAATGAATTTATTATTCAAAAGGTTCCCTTTTCTCTGAGGGCCAAATGAAATTTACATAATTTAGCAATGTATATCATAGAATAAAAATAGGTTGTGTAGTACTGTAGCTCCCCTTGAAATAGGTTTTCCCCCACAGAATGACATTTTATTGCTAATTTTTTTAAGATTTTATTTATTTGACAGAGAGACACAGCAAGGGAGGGAACACAAGCAGGGGGAGCGGGAGAGGGAGAAGCAGGCTTCCCGTGGAGCAAGGAGCCCGATGTGGGGCTTGATCCCAGGACGCTGGGATCATGATTTTGGATGCATAAAGCCTCTGCAATCAGGTGAGCCAATTCCTCAAAATGAACACATCCTGTTGGTTCTGTTTCTAGGGGTATGACTGATATATATAGATCATGACCAAAGGCAGACCCTTAACTGACTGAGCCACCCAGGCACTCCATTTTGTTGCTAATTTAATTATTCTCTTCTCTGTACCTTAAGAGTTCTAGTGCTATCCGGATGTTAAATATGCCTTAAACAAAGAAGTGTTTCATTATGGCAGGACCTATTTGCTTATAATGACACCATAAAGCCAAATTCCCAAAGCAGCAACAAGGAAGTTTCTTAGGCCCTCCTAACAATTCATTCGTATTCTTTCAACATGATTCCTTGCTTATACGCTGCTTCCTTGTGTTGGGCCAAGGTTATAACTGATTTATCTATTTTGCAGCCTCAGGTAGAGACTGATATTTTATCTCCTAAAAAAAAAAGATGATGAATGAGACTTTCAGCATTTTTTAAAGACCGAAAAGATTGGACATAAAACTCTGGAATAAAGAGTACAACTTTTTCATGCTTCCAAAGTAAGTAAATGCAAGGAAAAATACCTGGTCAGACTGAGCTGTGAAGACAACAGTCTGATGAGCAAGAGTGATATTCCAACTGTCAGGAAGTGGCCAAGGAGCCAACTCAAAACATCACCAGCTTTTAAGAAAGACACCATCACCTGTTAATTATATTGATTTGAGGTTCCTTTAGAGATGAAAACGGTATACTCACAGTTATCTTTGAGATTGTTCTAGAAAAAAAAGAATTTACCCATTGCCAGAGGTTCAAGGAAAGAGGAACAGATCTTCAACTTGGCCACTACTGATGGGAGCTGAGCAGCTGTTTTTTCTTTAGAAAAGGCATGTTCTTTCCAGCACACCATAGTCCTTCAATATTATACCCAGTTTGTTTCACTCAATTACATGACTTGTTCATCTCTTATAAGCATTAAGTTATAGAGAGTTTGGAAAGTAAGAAATTTACTGAAGATTCAGAATCAAAAAAAGATCATTCTTTTACCTACTGAATTTGTCATGTGTCTCCTCAAGTTGTTTTTTCTATGCTACTTTGTTCACCATTTAATTGCTTAATGCATGGGATAAATTGTTATTCCTGAGAATATCATCATTATCTAAATAAGAAACTCCCAGAAGATTACTCTGGAGCAAGTTTTCAAAATTTTTTAGTCCAGTGATGACTGCAACAAAGTAAATATAGATCATCTACTTTTTCTAACCTTACTCATCCTTTTCTCCTAAACTACCCTTACCTGAATCAAGGAAATAAATATTGTTTCTTATTTTAGTAAGATTTTATTAAATATCACATAGAAATTTTAGGTTGGAAGCCAGGACATAAACTTTTAGGCTACCTATGGCCACTTTTTATTGGGACCTGGTCTCAGTTAATGCCCTATAACTTGACTAGTAGGTTAGAATGAAAGCAATTTGCGAACAAAAATGCCACATATTCAGGTACTTCTTAAATAAATGTTCTTTAGAAAATAGGTACAAAACATGGGGCACCTGGGTGACACAGTCGGTTAAGCATCTGACTCTTGGTTTCAGCTCAGGTCATGATCTCAGGGTTGTGGGGTTGAACCTCGCATTAGGCTCTGGGCTCCGTGTGGAGTCTGCTTAAGACTCTCTCTCCCTCTCCCTCTGCTCTCCCACCCTCCCAAATAAATCTTAAAAAAAAGAAAAGAAAATAGGTACAAATCATTTTATATTCTTTGCTTGGTAAGCTTGATGCAGTCCCAGCTCTGTGTCCTTTTAGAAGCTTTGGCTGCCTCATTACAAGAACAGTTTGCTCAAAGCACACATCCATCAGTACAGAGGCAGGAATAACGCTACTGAATTCCTTCTAATCCAATGGCTCAGATCAAGCCTTAGCATTCCCCATAGGGGTGCAGCTATAGTCTGAATTTTATAGAGTAATTGCTTGCCTTAGAGTTGAAGCTTAAACGAACTGGCACATCCATAATTCCATATCATCTCTGCTGAATTATTTTAAAGTAAATTACTAATATCTTAACACCTTTCCAGATTTCTAGTGATGATGATTACCTGTTGAGGGAATAGATATCATATGATCTGTTTCCTAGTCCAAAGCAGGAGTTGCACTTAAAATATCCATGTGTACAGGTATCTGTCATATCCTTAAACTTCTGTGGGCATTATGGAGGAAGTAGAGACTTTATTAGTGAGTTGGTGGTTATTATACTTTAATTCTTTTGCTGAAACTCAATTTGAGAGGAAAAAACATGCCAGTTTTCCAAACTTAAAAAGTAATGATTAATAAAGGACCATGACTTACATTACATAGAATATATGGATATGTGGTCATAATGAAAATGAATGTAGGGGTAAAAAAAACCTCTTTGCCTGCAGCAGCTCAATTGACTGGCTTTGAGATTTGTTCTTAACAATAGGCAAAACCCTATAAAAATCTAAGAAATACTGTGTTAATCAGTGCAACATTATAAAAGCACAGTCTTTCTCTTGAGTTAGTAATTATCAAGAATTGGAAGTTCCATTTATAGCTATATATATATAGCTTAGAGCCATTAAAAAGTCAACTTTATTACTGAGAGTCCTATAGGAAAACTAAATTCGTTGTTAAGACTCTGAAACTCTCTAGCTCCCAATCTCTTTTCCCTCCACTGAAACAATTGTTTTTATAGCATGATTTTAGATAACTAAGGTTTCTTAGGAACATAAGGATCACATTATAACAGAATAGATGGTATTTAATGCAACACTAATAGTATATATGGGACTAGTAAGAGATAGGTGGGAGGATTTGTGAATATCTGAGCCATTTCCTTTAACCCTGTGATTTTGTTTCACATGCAGGCTTTTAGCTTATTAAGCATTCATTCTTTTGATGTTTAAAAACAGAATGATGATTTTTCTTTGTTTAAAATTTATATCAAACAAGTACTTGAGCTTACTCTTCTCTGTGGACGTAAATTGTTACATTCTGTGTATGTGTGTACTCACTGTACCCAATATACATATAGTTCTACATGTACTGATTCTGAAGGCTCTTTTCTTCTCTCAGAAGTTCTCCCTGCACATACTCAAATTGTATCCATCTTAGGGATTCTTTTCTTTGCCTACTCATGCAGCAACACTCCCGAAAGGGTTGAAAGATAAATGTGATTGGAAACATGCATAAAAAATACAGTTGGCAAAGGAGCAGGGGAAAAAAGAGACACAGAAAGAAATTCTGTGTCAGGGAAAGGGATATTTTATGTGCAGAAACTACAGAAGGCAATAAGATGCTGGGTAGTATTTCTCCATCGTTCGAAGGAATGTCATAAAATGTGTTAATCATTAAAGGAGCCAAATGCTTTTAGATACCTCATTCATGTGTTATCTTTAAATAAATCTGAAGCTGGTGCTTTTGCTGCTAGTGATTTTCTGTCTACGATGAGGAGAAACAAGTTACTATTCTTAATTATATGATAGTGAAACCCTTAGTCAGTAGGGCACATTGCCTTCATTTGAGAACTGTTTTATTGTTTTTATTTCAGGGATGTTAACAGCACATTTTGTCAGTTTTGAAAGTTTTCCAGTTAAAGGTTTAATGATGGGTGGGGTGAGGCTGAGGGGTAAAAGGGCCAAAATAGAATAGGTCTCAAAATTCTCTTTCTAGTGCTACCCAGAAAGTACTCTGTATTTTGAATTCTCTACCTCTAGACAGAGAATCAGGGGAAATGAGGTATGTATTTTTAAAAATATTCATTAACTGAATATGAAAAAAATTAATAGGGTATCAGTTATTTTTATTTTTTCAAATATGAAGATGCAGAGTCCCAACTTTTAGAGAGAACTCTCAGTTCTCAATTAAGCCCAATCAATGCCTATTCATTGCTTATATTTTAAATTTTGATACTCTCCTAAGTATACCCTTTTATATAATCATGACATTATTCAAATGTATATCCTGAAAACTTCTAGCACATAAACACAATTGGCAGTCATTTGTGGGATTATTATTATGACCTGAAATTTTTAAGTGTTCCATTAAAGAGCAGGGCACAAGACTGTGAGCTCAGAGAATGAGTACCGTCTGCATCATCTTCCTCGCTGTATTGCTAGCACCTGGGATGGTGCCTGGTGTGTAGATAGCAGGAGTTTAATACTTGTTTTAGTTTGAATAACTGGAAAAGAAGATCACGTAAATGCTGTGATTGACATACACAATGCATTATCTCATTTTTTCCTCAAACCCCTCAAGTAGATACCATTTTTATCTGTTTTATTAATGAGCCTAATAACTTAATGACTGGTGAGTGTTTGTGGCTTGTGAAAGGTCACAGAACATAACAAGTGGTAGAGCTGAAATTTGAAGGCAAATTCTTTAACCTTCTGCTGCAATAACGTGCTTTTGCCACAGAGTTCTGAATACCTAAACTGTTTTAGAAGGAAAGGAGAAGTTAAAGATTTGCAGCCAGAGTGCTCTTGAGACCCAGTGGTTTTGCTGTCCCAGCGCAGTGATTGTTGCCTAGAATGTACCCGAAAGATTTTAAACGGATATAGGAGTGCTCTGAGTTTTTGCTTTGGGCAGGAGACTTTTTTTTTTAATACAAATATTTCCAAATGGGAGAGGAGAAAAAAAATCTTAGAAATCTTTATTCTTTCGTGAAAAGCCTTTTGAATACATGGGAAGAAAAATCTCAGCAACGTGAGGCAGGGGCTCAAATGGGGATGCCGATGACTGTTGATAGGTCACAATTACACCATTTATTCTAATAATGACACCAACTTATTTTCTTTTAATTTTCTACTCAATTTTCTGTTCTAAGTTTAGATTTTTGTAACATTAAACTGTTTCTGAAGCAGTTTCTAAGGAAACCTCTCAGGCAAGGCACTTAAATCAGTAATTAGAAAGTCGTTATGTGTAAATTAAGTGAAACAGGCTGCGTGCCTAGAGGAACAGATGGGAAGGGGCAGTTGCAGAGATTTCAGCTAGAGTGGCCTGCGTGTTTTATTCCTTTTCTGACAGCACCCTGGAAAACAAACTTTCCAAGGTCCCCAAGCATGTTCAAGGTCAAAATGTACGAACAATTTTTTAGTTATCAAAACCATCTCTGCCCGCCTCCCCCCCTCCACACCGCCCGCAGTGCTCTTGCAGCCCCACCTTATCCCCAGAACTTTGTACCATCCCTGATCCCTCTCTCTGCCACCCTCCTGCACATGTGCGATTTCAGCAGTCGGAAGGGGCTGCAGTGTCCCAGGCTTGGATCCTCTCCAAGTACTCCAGCTTTCTGGGATTACTTTACCTGTCAGATTTAACTGAAATTGATGCAACTCCCTTGCTGTAATCTTGCATCACATGTTGGTGGAAACTCAAGACCGGTCCTGATATTTTGGGCAAAACCATCTTCTTTTTTTTTTTTTTTTTAAGTGCCAGGGTTGGGAGGTATGGAGTACGGTTTCCCTGACTTCCTCTCTGGCTCTGAATGCCAAGCACTGCTCTGTGGAACCCTGTCTGCTCTGCATTTTGCTCCTCTCCACTCCATCCTTTGCTGACTGTCCCCAGATCAAAAATTCATCCTATTCTATTATTCAGAGCAATTCCACTTTCTTCAGCCATGACTGCAAACTTAAGCCCAGACCTACATTTGCATACTCAAAAGATTCAAAAAGCTTGCTAAAACAGAGCCTCTGTGCTCTGTTAGCAGCATGAAGCACCCTCAGAGGCTTTGCAAGGAGAGATTTTCCTTCATCTTAGGCCAGCTCACGTTCTTGGGTATGGCCTTCTCTGGAAGGTAGAAGGCTACCTACGTTTGTTAATGCAGTATGCTTATCCCCCAGGTTTCTTTTTTCCAGGCAGAGGGACATTCATTTAAGTAACACATTTGGCCTCTCCTTGTCCCTTTGTCCTGTCCTTTGGCGAATCTGGGACAAGAGCCTGGGCACGTGCAGCCCATATCCTTCCTGCTCCTGAGTCTTGGTGTTTGCCTGCCTGGAGGGAGTGCACATTCTGCACCATGCTTCTGGAACATGAATTTTAAGGGGCAGGTTCTCCCCCCTCACTTTTTTTTGTTTTTTTACTCTGCTCACCTAAGGCATGTTCTCACATAGCTCCCAAAGTAATTTTTAAAGGGAACATTCTGATCTCAGTTTATTTGACTTTTACATGTCACTCTCTCAGTTATTTTCAAACCTATGTGGAGAAAGGAGGGACTATTTGTTGGTTCCCTCAAAACCCATCTGGCTTATTTTTTTTTAAGATTGATTTATTTATTTACTTTAGAGAGCGAGCGAGCACAGTGGAGGGAAGGGCAGAGAGAGAATTCCCAGCAGATTCTGTGCTGAGTGAGGAGCACTCAGCCCCCCCAACATGGGGCCCGATCCCACAATCCTGAGATCAACACTGCAGCTGAGATCAAGAGTTGGGCGCTTAACCGACTGAGCCATCCAGACAACCCAAACTCCATCTGTTTTAAATAGCACATTGCCCCTCACCACTAATGTCATGTTTCCCTTTTAACCAATATCCGAAATCCCTAAAGCCTGACCCTGGTACCCATCAGTCTCAGAAGACAATATAACCTCCTACTTCACAAGAAAAATTAAGCCAGCTGCCTCTTCCTTTGCCTCAAATCATGAACCTCCTTCCTGTCTTTCCTCTAGTCTTCAAAGAAGGTGTTTCACCCTGAGAGTAACCACTTTACATCATTTTTTTTTTTAGAGCGAGAGAGAGAGAGAAAGAGAGAGGGTGGGGCAGAGGGAGAGAGAGAGAGATTCTTTTTTAAGAATTTTTTTATTTATTTGACAGAGAGAAAGAGAGAGCGAGCACAAGCCGGAGCAGGGAGCAGCAGAGGGAGAAGCAGGCTCCCTGCTGAGCAAGGACCCGACGTGGGACTCCATCCCAGGACTCTGGGATAATGACGTGAGCCCAAGGCAGACGCTTAACTGACTGAGCCACCCAGGCGCCAAGAGAGAGATCTTAAGCAGGCTGCATGCCCAGGGTGGAGCCAGATGCAGGACTTGATCTCATGACCCAGAGATCATGACCTGAGCTGAAATCAAGAGTCAGACACTTAACTGACTGAGCCACACAGGCACCCTCCATTGAATTCTTAGTTACAAAATCCAATGAATCTTTTTCATTTATCATTCAATTTTCCTCGCTGCATCATTTAAAAGGTTAACCAACTCCTTGAAATTCTTTCTTGGATTTCATGGCACTACTCTATAGTGCAGCCTCTGCAATCTACGAGACCGAGTTTTGTGTTCTGCCTCTGCTACTTACTCACTGTGAGGCTTTGCACAGGATTCTCAACCTTTCAAAACCCCAGTTTCACCATTTGTATGATAAAGGTAGTAACAGTATCCTCCTCACAGGGCAGGTGTGAGTAAAATAGAGAACAATACGTGCTAAGCTCTTTACCCTCGTTCGGGGCACTAAAGTCTTCAGACCCAAGCTTCCCTGCAATGACTCGCCCAGTACAGTTTGCGATTCTGTGTCCAGAAATCCCAGGCATTGTTCCTTCTCATCTTCTTGAACTCTCACAATACTCAATAATTTTGACCCCTCTATCTTTATGTCACTTGCTTCTCTTGGCTTCCTGGACACCATACTCTCTTTTTTCACTTAGCTCTCTGCCCCTCCTCCACTTTCAGTCACCTTTTCTGGCTCATCCTTTTTTTATTTTGTATTTAAGTGGCTGGAGTTTCTTGAAAGCCTCTTCTCATGTTTTATTCTTTCCCCGGGTGATTTCATCCATGCCCACAGATTCAGTTCTTATCTATCCATTGATGACTACCAGATTCATTTTTCTAGCTCAGGCTGTCCTCTGAGCTACACAGTCACCTATCCACCTATGTGTGGTCACAGGCGCCCACAAACTCTGTGTGCCTCAAACGAAACTCCAGGTGTTCCCTTTCCTCACCAAACCCTGACTTGGATCCGAGTTTTCGAACATCCGAGAAGTCCTTCCCAAACCTACTAGACTGGGCCAGGCTCCCTGGTAGGCTCCCTGTTTCCCTGTCAGACTGCTCCCACAGTTACAATCATGTAACTAGTTCCTCCCCAGGTTGTACAAGCTCCAGGACAGCAGAAGTTTCTGTCTTGTTAACAACTGAATAAACAGCTCGAGGCATTTTACCTCACATAAATAAACATTTCATGAGTAGATACAATATATTGTGTGAAGAAACAGTTACTAGAATCCCTGGCACGTAGCCAGCACTTGAAAATGTTAGCGATTGCAGTTTTAGCCACCAGTCTGTAACTTCTCTCTATCCCTTCAAACACTGGTGTTTTCCAGGGTTTCTATCGCTCATGTCATACTTTACACATCTTTTTTAAGCAATATAATCCTCTGGTTTTACCTATCCGCTATGTGCTGACATTTTAGTGGGGCACTTAATTTATACCAAAAGACTAGGGAGATTCTCTTTGAGGAGTGACATTAAGTCCTGAGACCTTCAGAATAAGTCTGAGACCCTCAGGGTAAGTATGGGCCAGAGGTCTTTATGACCACTGTAGGAAATTAGTTCTAAAAGGTTACCCTGCCTTTAAGTCAGCCACCAAGCACAAGGTATCTGAAACGCGGCATTTCAAATGCATTCGTCGCTTACTGCCTCTGTCTCTTCTTGTGTTGAAGTCCTATCCTCTTTGATTTGGTGAAGCAATGTCGCTGGGCTTGACTCTGCCTTCATCTTCTATTTCTACTCATGCAGGCCATTCATTAAACTGCAGTGATTCTGCTAATCTGGAACACAGACAAAAGAGAAAGAAATGTTAAATGTTCATGTAAAGAAATATTACTATATACCCTGAATGATGTAGATCAAGGCTTGCCAACTTGTTCTGTAAAGAGGCAGAGAGTAAATTATTTTAAGCTTTTCAGGGCCAAAAAAAAAGAAGAATAAAAATAAATAAATAAAATGCATGCCCAGTGGCCAACAGGAAAAAAAACAACAACAACAAACTTGCAGTGATTCTTCCAGATGTTGGGAGGAAAAATTCTCACCCATGGTCAGTGCTATAAACAGTCAAAGTGAGACATATCCATATTGTTCTGGGTTCCCAGTGTTAAATCTCTTTAACTGATAGTCATACACATAGCCATTTTTAGCAAAGCAAAAATTATTAGTAGTATCCCCTTTCACTCTCAAAAATATCTTGATTTGGATAATAAATTATATGATCACCTTCCTTAAAGTTCACCCAACCTAGAGTGATAGGGTGATTGATCCCATAGGGGGGATGGGTTCTAATTTTGGCTTTTTGACAAGCTCAAACCCCGCCTCCCTCATGACAACTGAGGTCCTGGCATCGAGCCAAGTTCGCCAATCCTTGACCATGTTTTGTCACCCTTAATGACTTTTTCACAGCCCTTAGTATACTTTGTAGAGAGAACTGGCCTAAACTGGGACCTCCTCAATACTGCAGAGATGTTCTATTTACATTTAATTCTAAGAGATGGAGAATCAGTTTCAATCTCTTTCATACAAGGATGCTCTCAAACTCCTAATGTGAATTCAAGCATCTTTTCTCTGGTATTCTCAGATTCAGCATACTAGGGAATGTAACTTGGCCAAACCTGGAAACTCCAGTTCTACTTTTACCTTACATCATATGATCAAAATAATCCACTGATAAGATTCAGCTAAGAATGAAGATTTGTCCAAGGTGACAGGTCATCATCACTGAGAGACTTCGAAGCAGCTCACAACTTTAAAATATCAACCTTTTGAGCTTTCCTTATGCACACATATTCACACACACATTCATAAATGCATAGAAATAAGCATAGAAGTCTGGAGGGTTATTCATTAAGTAATAATTATAAAAACTGTTTGTTTTCAAGTCAAACTGAAGAATGAAAAAAACATAAAAATCATTCTGGTTACATTTCCATCAACAAGCATACCTGGAATACCAGCTGTATGCCAGGCACCATGTAACTATTTTGAAATAGCATAAGCAATAAAATGATGTAATCTGAAAAAAAGTTGATTTTTTTTGGTAGTTTGTAGCTCTCTGACCAAGTTAATTGCACATTTATCCTTCTCCCATAGAACATCATACTCCCTTCTAGTATGGCATGCATCACCCTACATTATAGCTCTCTGCATCCATTTTTATTGCCTCTGTCAGACTGTGATCTCTTTGAAGGGAAATTCTATCTTTTCATCTTTATAATGCCAACTATTGGCCCAATGCCTGGCTTATAATTGGTGTACTATTTTTTTTTCTCTTGTTGCTATTTTTTTTTTAACTTTTCCTTATATAAAGTCAATTTAGAGCTAAAATAATTGAGTGGAGTTGAAATCTGTGTGGCATGATTTCAATAGCAGGCTAAGAAAAAAGATAGTTCCAGAAATACTTTCCTAAGTGAACTGAATTGAAAATAAACTCCCAGAACTTGATGTGAAATTAGCTTAAGTTTAGAGAACAATGTGTAAATTTCAGAATGATTATAGGTTCCAGCAAACTTATCAGAATTGGCATATGATGAACTTTAAGTTTATTTTGAGTAAGAACCATATCTCATCAGGGACACCTTGGTGGCTCAGTTGGTTAAGTGGCCACCTCTTGATTTCAGCTCAGGTCATGATCTCAGTGTCCTGGGATTGAGCCCCCTGTAGGCAGGCTTTGTGCTCAGCGAGGGGTCTGCTTAATATTCTCTCTCCCTCTGCCTCTCCCCCCTGCTCGCGAATGCTCTTGTATGCACTCTCTCTCAAATAAATAAATCTTAAAAAAAAAAGAACCATATCTCATTGTATCTGTCTAGTCCGTCTAGATAGTACCTTAAAGTATGTGTTAAGCAAATGCTCATAGAATGAATGGGTCTACATTTATCACAGAATTTGTATTAAATATTCTATTAGAAGTAGTATTTGTTTTGATGTTTAATATTTAATAATAAGGAAAGCTATTACTTATAATATGGTTATAAATAAAACACTTGCTTAGGAGTTAATATTTTCTCATTAGCAAAACAATTATTAAGTGCTCAAAAAATATTTGGCAAAATAACAAAATCAAATGACCACAGTTTCCTCCTCTGTGACTGGTCTAGCAAAATTGGGCATTTTCCCTACTGCCATTTCTTATTCTATATCTATTATAGTTCTTAGTTTTATGCTGATATTACTTGTATTTATTTACTTGTTGATTTTACTCACTAGGAAACCTTAAGAGGCCAGTAAGTGGCAGCCTCAGACTGTGGCACAGCCACATCCTGGCTCTAATGCCCTTGTCTCCTAATTCCATTAACTCTGTTATTTCTGGATTTGTTTCTATTGGTTGGTATTTTTCTTACTAATGGGTCACACTTTCCTGTTTCTTTTTGTGCCTGGTAATTTTTGTTTTGATGCCAGATATTGTGAATTTTATGTTGTTTGTTTCTGGATTTTGTTTTATTCTTTTAAATATTTTTGGGCTTTGTTCTGGCAGGCAGGTAAGTTACTTGGAATTTGTTTGACGCAGTTGAGGCTTGCTTTTAAGATTTGCTTGGGCATGTCTAGAGTAGTCTTTAGACTATGAAAGTACAGTTTTGAGGACTCTATCTACTGTCTCCTATTTTATGAGATCTTTTCAACCTGGCTTGTGGGATAGAAACTATTCTTAGTGCTGAGTGAACCCTGTGAATTGTTTGTTTGGCACACTCCCGTTTGATGGTTCTTAAGATTATCACCTTGGGGAGTATGACCCATGCAAGCACAGATCAGTATTGAGCAAAAGAGTCAAGAAGAACTCTCTCCTCTCAGGTATTCTGCCCCACAAATTCTAGATGCTTTCACCTTCCCATATTCTGATCTGTATTTCCTTAACTCAGTGAGATGACTCAGTGCTCTGTTTGTGCTTCCTCTCCATATATTGAGGCATGGAAATTTTCCAGGCAGGGAACTAGGGTGTATCTCATTCATTTTCATATTATCAGAGATCACAGCCCTGTAGTGTCTGTTGTCCAATGTCTGAAAAAGGTTGTTGATGTAATTCATCTGGTTTTCTACTTATTTAATGTGGGAGGGTAAAGCCAGTCCCTGTTACTTCTTCATGGCCAAAAACAGAGATTCATATATTATATCATCTAAAATTTGATGGCTGTAATAGGATTAAGAACTATTAATTTGCTGATTAAGAGAACAAAAGGAGGGGCGCTTGCTTGGGTGGCTCAGTCAGTTAAATGTCAGACTCTTGATTTTGGCTCAGGTCATGATCTCAAGGTGTTGGGATCGAGCTGGGCTCCATGCTGGGTGTGGAGCCTGCTTAGAATTCTCTCTCTGCCCCTCCCCCACCCTCACTCACGATCTCTCTAAAAAAAAAGGAAAGAAAAGAAAATGAAAAATTTATACTATCACCCTCATTTCATAGAAGAAAGGCTATTTAACAACAAAAATTTAAGAAATACCTACTCTCAGCATATAGGATAATCCCTTCTATTCTTTTTTTTTTTTTTTAAGACTTTATTAACCGTAAGGGAGAAAGAGAGAGAGCGGCAGTTAGAGGGAGAAGAAGGCTCCTGGCTGAGCAAGGAGCCCTATGTGGGACTCGATCCCAGGACCCTGGGATCATGACCTGAGCCGAAGACAGACACTTAACCAACTGGGCCACCCAGGTGACCCTTCTATCCCTTCTATTAAATAAATTTAGTATGTGAAAAATTTACATTATTCATTTTCCCCTTGTGACATATGAGTAGAGTTTACTTATGACCAGCTCTAATCTGTTGGTTTGTGGTCAGAAGGCACTGATCCAGGCCATGCCTTCCTTTTGCCATTTTACAGAAAAAGCACTGAGATTCAGATAAATTAATGAGAAAGTGATAAATGTTTAGCAATAGGCCAAGGCAAAAGCTCAGATCTCCTGAGTCCTAGTATAGTCCTATATCAAAACAGGGTTTTCCCTGTGTGTGAATGTAGTCAATTGAGCTTCTAGACACTCTAGACATTATCTTCCCATTGAGGTGTTACATTTCACAAAGTTGTTTTGGCCCTTTGTCACTGGTCTGTACTCTGAGTTAAGTACAATTACTTTGATTAAAATGCTGACTGATATTATCTTCAAGAAATTAGGAAGTATGCTCAATGAAAAAGTTAAAAAAAGAAAATTTAAATCTGTTCATGATTTGTGCCAGAGACAAAGATGCTCACCAAAGCTTCCATCTGCTCCCTAACATTTACCAGCCCCCTGCATGAGGCAGGCCATGTGACCAGTTCTGGCCAATTGACTGTGGGCAAAAGTGACATGTGTTGGTTTCATGCAGAAGTATAGAAAAATTGGAGTCTGACTCACCAAATACTTTTCCTCTGCTGTAGGGACCGTGGCATTTGCATGTTCCAGATGGTGAAGCTACAAAACAGTAAAATTTCCTTTAGTCTGGAGTTTTGAGTGACTCTTTGGAGAAGAGTCTCTACGAGCCCACAATAGGCATATAGCATAAATTATAAATACATTTGTTTTTTTCCTTAAGCCACTGGGATTTGGAAGTTACTATAGCATAATTCAGCCTATGCTGCATTCTCATTAGTTACGGGATGCAGTCCTGAATTACTGATGAAGCAGTGAATGATTCTGAACATACCTGCCAGTCTCCATTTTCATCACTGCTCAGTCACTCTGATTTTTATCTGTCGAATATTCTTTCCTTCTTAGGCTACTGCAATATCCTGGCAGCTTTGAGGGTAACTGGGAGTGTCATCTTTTGTATACTCTTAGTCACTGTGATTGTGCTAATGGATTGGGGTAATTATAGCATGTCAGCATATATTGAGTGAAATTTTTATCAAATTGTATATTTTTCTTGGCTGTTATAGAAGTGGCCTTGTGAGGCCATGAACTGACATAAATAGTTCATAGGGGAGGATGGGAAACACAGTATAACATGCGTTTTTAATGAATAAAGCCAATCTGAGATAGTTCAAAAAATCAATATCAAGAAAAAGAATGTATTGGAAAATATTTTGCTATTTCATAGAACCCAGGAATATCTGCACGTATGGCCTACTGGAGCAGGAATTGAAAAGATAAATCTCTAATCCAGGCAACACTCTTTCTCTTCAGTCTCTGGTCTCTGATCTGCTCATCATTCTGCTTTATTCTTTTCTATTAACTGCTTCTTTGTGTGCATGGGGGGAGATGGCTACCCCCAGTTCTTAAGTTGGCATTATCTTGGTTCTAGTCATGTGGCAGAAGTTAATTAGCCGTGTCTGAGCCCTTATTGCAAATTCCTAAGAAAAGTATGATTGGCTAACATAGGGTCAGAAGTGTGTGTGTGTGTGTGTGTGTGTGTATTGGAAAGGTGGTGTGGTGTAATAAGCGGTTCTTAAAGAAGTCAAATCACTGTGAAGTGAGCAGAGACCCTGAAGTTATTTGCATCCATTTGAGATATGGGAAGCAGTCTCAAGAGCAAATCAAGGAGTTGGTAGACAAAATTCACCAAAAGCTTACCTAGAAAAAATGAAAAATCTTAAAATTAGCAACAGTTTATTTAAGAATGAAGGGAATTGAATTATCGATCATTAACTACAGGAGCAGAGGATGAGATACGTAGTAAATTTTGCTTAATTTATAGAGGCTTGTCTCGATTGGCAAAATGCTTATTAATTTAAGAGCTAGAAGAAGCAAAATGCGTGTCATGGAGAAAACATTCCTTAGTTTTACTTCTCCTCTCACACTCCTCTAACTTGGCTTGTCTTAAGGGAGATGCATAAATGCTGCAAGGGTTATTGGTTATGTGGATAGTAAAAACAACCTCCCCCCCCCCAAAAAAAAACAAAGGAGAGAATTAACAGTCTTCAGAGTCTCCAAGAAAGGAATTATTGTGAAGGTGAGCCTGATATTTTAGCCAGGGGGCTCCAAAATGGGTGCAGACCCTGAAGAAGGATGAAATGCTGGGACACCAAAAGAAAATATTTATTTTCTATTTATACTTACTCTTTACCTAAAAATTAAGAAAGAAATGAAGCTTTGCTGATATATAAATCAAAGCTGGTAGCCTAACTTGGATTGCATGTTGGACTTGAGGTACCATGTCTGATACATGAGGTAGATACTGTGCATCATGGTTAGGATCACAGACTCTGCAACCCTATGTCTGGGTTTTAGTCCATCTCTTAGAGCAACTACTTATGGGACCTTATATGAATTCTTTAACTCCCTGTGTTTCTTTTTGTCTCACCTATAAAAGAGGAATAAAAACAGTAGTATTTGTTTCATAGAATTGTTCTGAAAGTAAATGAGCTGATGCATGTAAAGTACTTGGAAGAGTTGCTGATACACAGAAGCATGATGTGAGTGTTAGAAATAACTTTGATCCTGAGAAAAGAAGGGGAGTACCGCAGTATGGAGGAACTGACGGTGGTACCTCCCCTCATTTGTTCAATTTCAGCAATATGTAACATCCTGCCATTCAGATGCACTTTATTAAATACCACAGATTACATCATTTAGTTCCGGTGAGGGCAAAAAGGCTTTTAGTACCATTAATATATAGAAATAAGCAACAAATCATTTTTTTCATGTAAACTTAGGATAAGAACTCTTGATTTTGGCTTTCAGTGATACTTTCTAAATTCCTTTCTTTCTCAAAATGATAGTTTATAGGCTACCATTTGTCATTCATATTCTCTTTATTTGGGATATATTTTAAGGCATTTCACCTAATGCAAGGAAAGATATTGGAAAAGAATGCAATCACCTTTATCTATGAATCAGACTGATTGTGTCAGGCATCAAGACTATGATGGAATTTTTCATTTGGGGTCAAATCATCTTTTCCTTGAAAAATGAAAACAGACTTCAAGGATAGAATGTGTGCATGTAATTGTAATGATTAGGAGGGCCAGAATGGGTTGGATTGTTCAGAGTTTGTTCTGCCTGGTTCGGAGTAGGAGCAGGTAATTCCCAGTCACGTACGGGAAGCCTGTGCTTGCTAAACCCCTGGGTGCCCATGGTGTTGTGGCATAGACAGGTAGGTGAGGAAACATTTCATGTTTTATAGAAAAGATAAAACCTCAGCAGAAATCAGGATGCCTGGGTGGCTCAGTGGGTTAAGCGTCTGCCTTCGGCTCAGATCATGATCCTGAGGTCCTGGGGTCCTGGGATCGAGCCCCGCGTAGGGCTCTCTTGCTCAGTGGGGAGTCTGCTTCTCCCTCTCCCTGCCACTCCCCCTGCTAGTGCGCTCTCTGACATAAATAAATAAAATCTTAAAAAAAAAAACAACTCAGCAGACCTGATATTGAGAAGTCTGGAAAATAGTAGAAAGTATTTTTACATGGTTTCCGAAGATTAAGGATCAGGGAGACCATTCTGGGTTGCTGTCCCTGTGTGGCCCTGCCATTTTCCTCCATGAGCAGAAAAAACTAGAATTTGGTTCTTGGGAAGAAGAACCAAATCAAAGGATGTGCTCAAATGTTGTGATGGTCAATTCTGTGTGTCAACTCGATGGAGCCTCCGGGTGCCCAAATATTTGGTCCAACATTATTCTGGGTGTGTCTAGGAGGGTGTTTTCTGATGAGATGAACCCCTGAATTGGTAGACTGAGTAAAGCTGATTGCCTTCCCTTGTGTGGGTGGCCCTCGTCCCATCTGAAGTCCTGAAGAGAACAAAGAGATTGATCTTCCCAAGAACAACATGGAGCTCCTCCTCCCTGACTGTTGAGCTGGAACATTAGTCTTTTTTCCTACCTTTGAACTTAAATTGAAACATCAGCTCTTCTTGGGTCTCAAGCCTGCCAGCTTTCAGACTAGAAGTAACACCTTCAGCTCTCTTGGGTCTGTAGCTGACTGCAGGTCCTGGGACTTCTTAGCCTCCTTATATGAGTCCCTTCCTTATAATATGTGTCTTCATATAATAAAACATACATATGTAACATGTTATATATGTTATATATATATATATATTCTATCAGTTTTGTTTCTCTTAAAAACCCTGACTAACACAAGTGTCAATAGTACTAAGAATGATGATTTTCATTCTAATACATTCTGATAGGATTAGAATGAAGAAAAATGGCCTACATACTGGCTTAGGCAAGATCCACTTAAGAAATTTAATTTAGTGTAGAGATCTGAAAAACAAAAAACAAACAAACAAAAATAATTCTGAATCAAGAATACAAGGCATTCCAGAATACTGCTTTTCATGCTAAATAACACATCTTGGTGTTAAAAACAGCATATGACTGCTTAAATCATTTTATAGTATATTGATAAATAGAGAAAAGGAATGTAAGTCAAGCTTAAATGAAATCTATATGTGTATAAAAAGTGAATAACTTGATCTTTTTTTTTTTTAAAGATTTTATTTATTTATTTGACAGAGAGAGACACAGCGAGAGAGGGAACACAAGCAGGGGGAGTGGGAGAGGGAGAAGCAGGCTTCCCACGGAGCTGGGAGCCCGATGTGGGGCTCAATCCCAGAATCCTGGGATCATGACCTGAGCCGAAGGCAGACGCTTAACAACTGAGCCACGCAGATGCCCCAGAATAACTTGATCTTTTAATAAGACAGGCTACTCTTCAGAATCACACCTTATATTTTTTGTGCATTTTATGGAGTTGAATGTTAAGAATAGTATTATTGAGTATTTTTTATTTGACTTTGTCTTTTAACAATTAATATGGATTTCACTGTTCGCTTAACAATATGGCACGGTGATTTGGCAGTGCAGGAAATAAACACTCGTACCATGGCTTTTATTATTCCCTAGGCAGCCGTGAAACCGAATAAAGCAAAGACAAGACCCTGTGCTTTGAATTTTACCTCTTTTCCTATGTGTAAAATGGTCTGGGTTTAGTGAAAAAATGTTCCCCTGAAACCTCAGAAAATGTTTGCTTGGACTGAGCCTCAAGAAAATTTAGAGTTAGAGAAGGAAAAAGATGCATATTAATAATTTAAGTGAAAAAAAAAAAAGCCTAGATCCAATAAGCTCTCAAACGGGGCATATTGCATGTTTTCTATGACTTCTTTTATCTTGACCTTTGAAATAATTTGGGTAGGGGCCTTGATAAGCAGCCAGACAATGGTGTTAGCGAAATTGATCACGTGGGCACTAACTCCAACTCCAGCTTTACCAGTTGTATTTGCCCGGGCTTTTCCACCATCTCAGGTATGCTTGTAATAGCTGGAGATTCTGGGATCGATTTCCTACGCTTCACGTAGCCAAAAGCCAAATAGTGTTCATATTTCATTCCCAGCTTCACCACAAGTCCAAGCATTTGCCAAATATCCCAGTACCTGAATCCAGAATGTATTCCTTACAGACTTTCTTTCTCATAAGGCTAAGTTATTTATGTGACTATCTTGGGGTTGGATAACATGACTTTTAATTTAACCAAAAGGCAATGGCATTGCAACTCAATGCTACTTGTGAGACAGTGTCTGTATGAGAACAGGGGTCTCTGGAGGAAGAATGCCTGACCATAACATAGTTATTCCTAACAATCAAGTCAGACTTCTTGGCAAACAAGCTCTGGGTAATATGTAGCTTACAGTGTCTTTTTACTTACAGATTGGCAGGGCCCAGCTGATCTGCCTGCTGATACATTACATTCCTCTTGAATAATAAGGAAAATCAATCCAGGAAAATAGAGTGTGGAGGAGATTGTTGCTATTTTCCCCAAATAGGCAACTACAAAGTACCAGCGCCAATGGGAATGCTCCACCCTGAGAGCCACTTTAGTTTCTTGGTGGGGCCTAAGACACAAAAGTCAGGTAGGATATTTAATGCCAGAGACTGAAGTTGAATAGAGTTAGACTGGATGGACCTCATGGGGAAGGAGGAGCCAGGGCTTGCAATTTCATTTGTTACAGAATCTCTGCCCTATTTTTAAAGATATAATGATGATTATATGGAGCAAGAAATAATTAAAATCATGGGTAAAAGAGCAAATTGATCAAGTAACTTTCCTAAGCTTCTTTCTCCTTTACAAAGCTCTACTCTCCTTTCCTGTTACCCCGAGGCATTACCCTTCATCATAATTACTCTTCCTGTGTCATTTTCCCCGAGGCTCTTCCAGATTCCAATGATAAAACTGAAAATTCTATTTTGGTGACAGTGTCAGTGATCGATTATCATTCAATGTGTTGTTCCTCCTAGGTAAGATTTGTAATTTAAACAATAGTTTTCTGCATCTCTATCCATGATAAGCAGTTTGGGCTCATTTTTAATGTTATTCTAAATACCACACCTTGACCCTGGAAAGCAGATAGATTAAAATATTCTTCTGGGTCTTAGGATGAATTCAACACAAGTTTAATAAAAACTACCATTTCCCAGAGACTGTTCTAGTCACATGAAAACAAAGATGAATAAAATACAACCCCTTGCCCTCAGTGAGCCACCGAAGATTTTACTAGAAAGGAAGTGTCATATCTTCTGTGCATGGTCTGAGTCCCCAAGTTGGAAGGAAGTCATGAGCTGTGAGGAGACGAAGCACCTAAGCTAGAGGTAAGAGTTGTGAGGTCCGATGGGATATGCTAATCGCTCCTCTGCTTACCACCGCGCCCCCTCCACCACATCCTCCACGCCGCGCTGGGAGGTCCTTGCTCAGGAAGCAAGTTACTCACCTTCGCACTTTTGGTACTTGCTGTCAGAGAGCCAATCTGATAGTTCAAACCTTGGATCTACAGCTTACCAACTATAACCTTGAACACATTTATTTACCTCCGCAAGCCTCAATTTCCTCATCTGTGAATATGAGGAAATGAAAATCTCTAAATGGCTTATTTTGGGGGAGGATTTAATGGGATAATTCATGCAAAGCACTTAGTGCAGTTCCTGGCACATAGGAAGCTCTCAAAGAATGTTGGCAAATGTAACATAAATAAAAATCGATGTACCACGTGGCTCAAACTTTACATGGAATTAAATAAAAGGAAATAGAAGAGGCATCCAGAAGCCTTGATGAATAATGTAGGCATTTGGGGTCATTTTCTGAAAGAAGCAGGCCCAGAGATCTTAGAGGGTCTAATGCATAAAGACGCTTCTAAGAAATACTCTAGAATATTCCAGTCATTTGTTCCATTGTCTCTCCAAATTCCATGCCATTCATGACAGCTGCTAAGAGCCTCTCTCACTCTCTCAGCTAAATTTGTCTTCCCATTAATTTCCCCCTGCCCTCTTCCCTGAAGAGCCAAGTCACAGATCATGTGATCATGCTCATGAGCACACTTCCCATGCTCAGGCACTGCCCCCACCCCTGAAGTGTGACCATGCCTATGAGGTGCAGCCCCTGGGGAACTTAGGTTTTTCTCTCATTCAGATTTATTTTCTCATAAGTGTTATTTCTCTTGAAATTGTGATGAATCAAATGTTATATATTACTGCATAGTACTAATAACATTATTATGAAATGAATAATCAATGCATGACTCTGCCATTATAGCATGAAAGAAGCCTCAGACAATATGTGAATGAATGGGTTATGGCTGTGTCCAAAACAGAGCAGGTGGATTATAATTTGCTGATCCCTGATGTAGCCATGGTGGGGACTTTGGCTTTTACTCTGAAGACAGAAGATGCTAGTAGAAGTTTCAGGGCAGACGGGTGACACGATCTTACATTTGAAAAGGATCCTTCTGGATCTGTGCTGAGGAGTGGCTGTGGGGAAACAAAGGTAGAAGGTGGAGAACAGGTAGGGGGATTATTGCAACAGAGAATGATAGCATGAAAGTGAGAAACTGGGATTCTGGAGATATTTTGAAGATAAACATTTGTTTATGGATGTGTTTATAGATTGCATGTGGGGCTAGAAGTAGTAAAAGTCTGGGAGTGGGATGGCCAGTTAGAAAAGCAGTTAGGTAATCCAGATGAGGGGTGATGCAGGCCGGAACTAAGGTGTGGTTTATGGGTTTTATGCAAAAAGCTGGCTATGTGTAGTTGTAAAAGGGTGTGGATACTGCGGGGAGGTATTCCCTGATACTCTTTACGTGGTAAAACTAGTCATCTGTCTCACTTCATACCTAAGCTTTCTTCTGGGCTGCCAAAGCACCTTGAAGAGACTAAAGAGAGAATGTGAGGGGTTCTTAATAACATCCCTCCTAGTTCTGCGCCTGCAAATTCTAGTCAGAGTGGAGAGAATCTTCTTAGCCTGTAGGGGGTGATGGTTGTCTGCCTAATAAAAAGGGAGTCAGCTAATGTTGACTTGGTTTCTTGTCTTTATTCCACAGTTTAGTATATGGAGTTCTGAACCTTAGTCACATTCCTAAGACATTATCTAAATATTATCAAATTTATGATCCTTTGCTTATGTGAGGCACCTTTATTTTTTACCCACTACAAAAGAAAAAAAAACACTGGTAATTGAAACACAATGCTTCCTATCACCTCAGTTGTGAGACACATCCTGATTTTAGAGCTGCCAAAATGTTAAAAATATGAATCTTAAAGATCAATGAAATATAGCATGCTATAAAAAACAATTGTGGGGGCGCCTGGGTGGCTCAGTCGTTAGGCGTCTGCCTTCGGCTCAGGTCATGATCCCAGGGTCCTGGGATCGAGCCCCGCATCGGGCTCCCTGCTTGGCGGGAAGCCTGCTTCTCCCTCTGCCACTCCCCCTGCTTGTGTTCCCTCTCTCGCTGTCTCTCTCTCTGTCAAATAAATAAATAAAATCTTTAAAATAAATAAATAAATAAATAACAACTGTGTAAGCTGAAAGCCGAATAAAAATAAGGGACTTCTGTACTGGGTGCCCATATTACATCAGAGCACTGTTTGGAAACTCCAGTATTCACCATCTATGAATTTTCAAAATAACTGGGATAATTTATAAAGCCTACTTAAATTATATTTTAGTGAATATCTTTTTTAAAAAAAGATTTTATTTATTCGTTTGAGAGAGAGCACATGAGTTGGAGGGGCAGTGAGAGACGCAGACTCCCCACTGAGCAGGAAGCCCGATGCGGGGCTCGATCCCAGGACCCCAAGATCATGACCTGAGCCGAAGGCAGATGCTTAACGGACTTAGCCACCCAGGTGTCCCTATTTTAGTGAATATCTTGTTAAAATGTAGATGTATTTTAACTAACCCCACCATTATATCTTAAAAAGAGCATACTGAATAATATTCCATCTTTTTATCAGTGGCTTAAAGTCATGATTATACATAACTTTGGTTTCCAAGACCCCACTCTCTTTGTTTTACTCCAGGTTTAGTGGCTTCTCTGTCTCCTCTGAGGGTTCCTTCTTGTTTCCCCAAGTCCTAAACTTTCAAATGCCCCAGGGCTCAGCCCTTCTGTGTCATCTTCTCTTGGTGAAGCTTCCTAACTTCGTGGGTTTTAAGCACTTTAACCACCACCAGCCAGAACCTCCCTCTGAACTTCTCTCTTATGTTCAGTTACACAGTTGTCTCTTTCACTTGATGCCTAATGAACATCTCATACCTGACCTCTCCAAACGAGCCCCTCTCTTTTCCTTCTAAAAGCTCTTCCTCCTACTGTCATTTTTATTTCAGCAAATGACATTTCCACTCTTCCAGGTGCTCAGGTCAAAACATTTGGAGTCATCTTTGGCACCTCTGTCTCTCACCCCACATATCTAAGCCATCAGTAAATTCATTCTATCTTCAAAATATATTCAGAAGCCCACCCCTTCTCACCACCTCCACCAGCACCACCATTCTCTCTCTGTTGGAGTTCAATAGCTAACCCCTGCTGCCACCCTTGCCTCCCTAGCACCCATTCTCTACATTCTCTAGGGTTCCTTTAAAAATGTCATCAGACTATGCCACCCTTCCGGTCAAAACCCTGCAATGGCTTTCCAATTGTTGCAGCGTAAAATCCAAAGTCCTTACCATGATCTACAAGGTTCTGCGTGACCTTGGCCTCTGCCTCCTCTCTGACTTCATCTTCAGTCTCTCCTCCACTGGCTTGCTCTGTGTGCTTCTAATACAGAGTTTCTCCATCTTGGTACTATTCGCATATGCTTTGTTCTGGAGGGGTTGTCCTGTACATTGTAAAATGTTTGCTAGGGTCCCGGCCTCTACTCAGTAGATGACAGTAACATCCCTGCATTGTGACAATAAAAAGTATCTGCAGGTGTTGCCAAATGGTCTCCAAGGGTTGGGGGGAAAATGGATCCTGATGGAGAACCACTGCTCTAACATATCAAACACGTTTCTTCCTCAGGACCTTTGCATCGTCTGTTCTCTCTGCCTTCTTCCAGATACCACACAGCTTGCTCCCCTACTTGGCCAGGTCTCTGTTTCAAGTATCATGTTAGCCATCCTACTCTCATTCCTTTTGTGTGTGTGTGTTTAAGAGAGAGAGAGAGAGAGCACGAGCCCATGGGGGGGGAGGGGCAGAGGGAAAGGGAGAGAGAGAATCTCAAGCAGGCTCCATACCCAGTGTGGAGGCCAATGTGGGGCTCGATCTCATGATCCTGAGGTCATGACCTGAGCCAAAATCAGGAAGCAGGCGCTGAACTGACTGAGCCACTCAGGCACCCCTCACTAGCATTCCTTATCAAGCTGACATGGTTTTATTTCCTTTGTTCCATTTACTGTTGCCTTGTTTTAGCCACTTACTCTATCCAGGTGTTTCCTTTAATGTGGAGGGAGCACAATTAGGGTAAAACTCTTGTCCTCTTTGTTCACTCCACCCCAGGGAAGGTGGGATGGCTTAACTGATTGGCATATTGGGTAAGAACAAACTGGGTGTTTTGGCTCATCTCATTTTTTTTTTCTCTTGGTGCGTTTCTCTCCAAGAGCAGGTGAGGTAACCTGCTCCCTTTAGTGCTGTCTGTGACGGTGTGGGTAAGTTTGCCTCAATCTGAGGTTCGATGACTTTTTGGCTTGTTTAGCCAGACCCTCTTATTTAGCCCTTATCAGTAACAAAGGTGCTATTTCAGCCTCTGTCTGCTTTGTCATTATATATGTTAATTTGTTCAGAATTTAGGGGAAAAGAGTGATATTTCCCGGACCCCTTGAGACCCTAATGTTTGATGCACTGAGAAATAAAGAAAGGACTGGAAACTGGGGGAAGCACAGTAATATGTGAACAATTGAGGTTTCTGGTGTGGTGAGAGTCTGCAGCTTTTTTTTTTTTTTAAGATTTATTTGTTTGAGGGGCGCCTGGGTGGCTCAGACGTTAAGCGTCTGCCTTCGGCTCAGGTCATGATCCCAGGGTCCTGAGATCGAGTCCCACATCGGGCTCCCTGCTCGGCAGGAAGCCTGCTTCTCGCTCTCCCACTCCCCCTGCTTGTGTTCCCTCTCCCCCTGCTTGTGTTCCCTCTCTCGCTGTGTCTCTCTCTGTCAAATAAATAAATAAAATCTTTAAAAAAAAAAGATTTATTTGTTTGAGAGAGAGCACACACGTGCGCACACACGAGTTGGGGGAGGGGCAGAGGGAGAGAATCTTCAAGCAGACTCCCTGCTGAGCACCGAGCCCCATGCAGGGTTCAATCCCCCCACCCCCACCACCACCCATGAGATCATGACCTGAGCCAAAACCAAGGGTCAGACGCTTAACCGACGCTTAGCGGACTGAGCCACCCAGGCACCCCAGAGAGCATGCAGCTTTTGATTGGGGATTTTATTGTGTGGATAGGGTATAATGACTTTAGCTATTTGTAGAGGATTATACTTGGGCAGTTTTTAACTGTTGTGGCTGAGGCAAGAGGCTTTCAGCCTTAGGCCATGCAATATTTTACCTTGGGTGGATGATTCCCTTGTAGACAGGTATTTCCAGAGTCCATTCTCTTTCTACAGTGTCAAGACTGTGGGTTGTAGGTCTCTGAAAAGAAGGGCTAAATAGGGGCTTCAGCAAGGGCACCGGGCTCTCGTGGGCCTTGGCACATGCTGACTGTGTTAGCCCTCACAAAAGTGGCAAGCAAAAGGGTAGGAGGTGTGGGCCCTCCTCAGGTGCGGGCAAGCTCGAGGACCTCAGCGGATCTGTGGGGCTCCGGTGTAGGCCACTGCCACTCAGCACACAGGTGCAGCTCTGCCTTGCATAGTGCTGGAGCGAGGATCCCGCAGTGTAAGCGCTGGAGCGAGGATCCCACAGTAGGCTGAAGTGGTTTTCCAAGTGGTAGTCCTTTAGGACATTAGAGGAAGGGAGCACATTCATTACCTTTAAACAGCAAAGCAACCAAGTCCCATGGACACTACAGAGCATTACTGGGGGAGGGGAGGGCGGAGAGCTGGGTCTAGTTTTAATTGTTAGTGCCAGGCCTGACAGGCAGTATGACATTCAAGGCCCCAAATTCCATTCAGGAAGGGATTGTGGAAGGTTAAGTTTGGATGTATGTGTTCTTTCCATACATAGGTCAAGAGTGCCCTCTCACTCCTTGGTCTCAAGTTGGTTCTTGATCGGTTAATTTTGTTTGAGGGAGACATATTCTCCAGGAGGCAGCTTTTTCAGGTCTAACAATCCTTTGATGAGAAGTAGAGGAAACAGCTGTTGTGGCCTAGGACCAAAAAATATCTGATTTCAAGGGCCTGTGAATGTGACGATCCTGGGTTCTATCTAATGGGGTGCCATAATTGGGGGTTCAAAGGGAAATGGAAATTAGATATGTACAAAGGGAAAATAAGGGTCTTTGACAGAGAACTGGTGTCTGGTTCTCTCACCAGCATAAAATTTCAGCCTTGTGAGAAGACAGTAACTTCTCAATGCCACATACCTCTCTCCTCCTCCTTGTGCTAAATGTTTAATGCCAAAATTAACCAAACTTAAGTTCTCCTGACCCAAGGTAAGTCTCCAGGTCTGGGGCTTTGGGTACCAGGTTTAGCTGACTAACATTCTGGGAAAACTAGCCTCATTTTTTAAAGATAACATTGAGTCTTTGCAACACTAAATATTTAGTTTCAGAAACATAATTTTTCTTAAGATAACAGTTTTGGGGGTGGGGGTGGGGATTTGTTTATTTTCTAATTTAGTGGGTGCTGGCTGGTGCCGTGATATACTTATGTGTCCAATTAACTTTTTGGACTCTATAATAAGGGAAGTACATCAAAGACTTGGCATTGCGCTGAGCAGCCCTGAGGCAACCACTCTCTTCCCGTAAGAGACAGCACACACTGCGGCTGATTAAAGAACCCCCAACTTCACCCAGGCAACAAGAACCCCTTCAAAGCAGAGTGAGACACTTTGGAGGAAAAATTTGGATCTGAATTTTGTTGACCTTTAACTTACATGGGCGAGAGTCTTTGGTTCCACTGAATTTTAGTACTTTTGGACACTAAGTCACAGAGTTTTAATCTCTGAAGTTTGCATTTTTCTCTGAAATTACACAACAGAAAGGAGTTTATATCTAATTGTGGGGCATCTCTGTGTTGGCATATTATTATAGAGTGCTTTAAATTGTTTATTTTTACTAAAAAATCTCTGATATGCTTTCTTTTAGATAATGTGGCTTATCACAGTTGGGTATGAGAAATCAAATAGGGAGCTGCCAACCTTAGTACAGAGTGACTTGGAGTTGGTTTAATTATATTGTTGTAACCCATTTTAGGGTTTTCTGGGAGAAAATTCTAAACCTCCCAAAAATATCCTCAAAAAAGTGGCTGGTATTGGAGGTGTGGCCTCAAGAAGTCAACAGCAGGACTGTTCTAGTAAATTTCTTACCATGACTCTGAGAGAGATAGCAAAACCCATGGTTGACCATAGACTTACTGGTTAAGCCTAAGATTAAAAGATCAAAAAGTGAGCAACTGTTGGAGAAAAAGGTAGCAAATGCTTTTTCTTTAATGCTGATGTTGCCTTCCATGTTGAGGGAGTTAAATTAGTGTAATTCTAACAGTGCCTCTCCAGTCCTCTGCTCAGAGCACAGCTAAAGAGGAAGAAATGACTTACCTAATTTGAACATTTGGAAAGAATAAACTGTGCATGTGTGGGGTTCAGCTCCTACACTTCTCTCTTGGGAGACAGATTCCTACTCAGCAGTCAGCTTTGTCCTGGTTCTACATGCCCTAAGTCTTACCCTAAGCACTTCCCCCACAAGACGATGCCTTCCCTTGTCTAGGCTTGCCTGTGACTGTGTGGGGAAAGCCTGTCCGATTTGGGGGCTTAGAATTACTGGCTTATTTACTTGTCAGCCACATCCCGCAACTTAGTCTTTATCCATAATAAAGGTGATACTTGACCTATTCTCAAGCTCTCATTTTTGTCTTATTTTTCCATTTCCTCAGAACGACAGTAGAGGGAAATACTCACACTTGAAAATACCCCTATTTAGCGCTTTCTGACATATTCTTTCTTTATGTAATGTCTCTCTTTTGTAGAAGACGAGTTCCAAGGTAGGAATGTGTTTTCTTCTCTGTTGTATCCACAGTGTCCCCGACTAACACAAGGCAGGCTCTCAATAAATATTTGCTAAATGAGGACCTCAATTATGATGCCTTATGAACTAGGGTGATGACCTCAGGGATGATTGAGTTTTTTTCTGCATTAAATATCTCCATGTAAATTATGGATTTTTAATTTCCTATCTCTGTTCTTTCTTATGAGTACTATAGAAGGGCATTCTTTTACTCGCTCCCCACATCTTATTTTCTAATCTTCTATATACTCAGGGTAAACAATTTTAAAAGAAGAGCCCAGTGGGGCATCTGGGTGGCTCAGTCAGTTGGGCTGAGCTTTTTCTTTAATGCTGATGTCGCCTTCAGCTCAGGTCATGATTTTGGGGTCCTGGGATTGAGCCCTGCATTGAGCTCTCCGCTCAGCGGTGGGTCTGCTTCTCCCTCTCCTTCTGTGATCTCTCTCACTTTTGCTCTCTCTCAAATAAATAAATAAAATCTTAAAAAAAAAATAAAGTAAAATAAGAGCCCAAGAATCTTTCTTAGTAAAGTACATGCACCTTGTATATTTACTGAGGCTGTTCTGTAGTATTTCTCTTTCTGGTGTTTTGTTGAGTTTCAATGAGTTCAATTTGTTGGATAAATGACATCTGGGTAAGCGAGGTGTTCCATTTCATTATGGTGAAATGGAGAATGGCGCATACGAATGGCGCATACATGATCGGAAGTTAACAAGAAGGAGATTGTTTTGTCTCCATCAAGGCCAGCAAGCAGTTATCTTACCACATTTACATGTTTGGCTTCCATTCACATTGGGCTTTGTCTTTCAAATGTCCTCTTAAAACTCTCTTTGTCAGACTCATTTCCTCTTTTGTTTTCTGGATTTAGGCATATATAGTATTTCCCCCTTATCCACAGAGGATAGTTCCAAGACCTCCAGTGGATGCCTGAACCCATGGAGAGTACTGAACCCTATATATACTGTTTTTTTCCTATACATACATACCTATGATAAGGTTTAATTTATAAAATAGGCACAGTAAGAGATTAACAACAATAATAAAATAGAGTAATTATAACATTACACTGTAATAAAAGTTATGTGAATGTGGTCTTTCTCTCTCTCAAGCTACCTTGTTGTATTGTATTCACCCTTTTTCTTGTGATGATGTGAGATGATAAAATGCCTACGTGATCAAATAGCATGAGGTAAGTGACATAAGTATTGTGGTGTGACGTTAAGCTACTGTTGACCTTCCTACTATTTGTCAGAAGAAGGATAATTTGCTTCTGAACTGTGGTTTCAGCTTTGTTGTCCGAGTTTCCAGTTATCTGTTTAGTTATCACAGTTCAGAAGCAGATGATCCTCCTTCTGATTTATCATGAGAAGGTTAACAGTAGGCTAACGTTTTGTCACAATAACTATGTCATTTGCCTCATGTTATCTGGTCATGTATGCATTTTAACATCTTACATCATCACAAGAAGAAGGGTGAGTACAGCAGAATAAGATGTTGAGAGAGACCACATTTGCCTAACTTTTATTACAGTATATTGTTCTTATTGTACTATTAGTTGTTCTTAATCTCTTGCTGTGCTTAATTTAGAAATTAAACTTTATCATAGGTATGTATGTAAAGAAAAAAAACAGTATTTATAGGGTTTGGTACTCTCCATGATTTCAGGTACCCACTGGGGGTCTTGGAACGTGTCCCCCGTGATTAGGGGGACTATTGTATAAATTTGGGCATGCTCATGAGTATTCTCAGGTACTTTCATCTCTTCACTTTTCCTTTCTTCCTACATGGCCAACTCTTAGTAATGTTAGGGTTTTGAATTAGGAATTATTTTGAGGCAAAACCATAAGCTTAAACTTACTAGAGTGTGTGTGTATGTTTGTGTGTGTGTGTGTGTGTATGTGTATGTGTCTAGGGGTTTCCAATTCAAGTTCAGTTAAGAAAAAAATTTTACATTGCCTTTTTGTTGTCTTTGTTATTGTCCCTGAAGCTTATAATTCCATTTGGAACATCAGGAAAGGGGTAGTTCAGGGCGCCTGGGTGGCTTAGTTGGTTAAGCGACTGCCTTCGGCTCAGGTCATGATCCTGGAGTCCCAGGATCGAGTCCTGCATTGGGCTCCCTGCTTAGCAGGGAGTCTGCTTCTCCCTCTGACCCTCCCCCCTCTCATGCTCTCTCTATCTCGTTCTCTCTCTCAAATAAATAAATAAAATCTTTAAAAAAAAAAAAAAGGAAAGGGGTAGCTCTGTTAGAATCTGGTATTCCCACATTTCAGTGGGGTCATGATGCCAACTTAATATCATCAAAACTCCACAGCAAACTAAATTAGACCATTGTTGTTGTGGTTATTAAAAACAACAGAAACAAATCTGTGGTAGGCAGCTTTTAAGATAGTCCCAACTGACTCCCACCTCCCAACATTCACACCTTGTGTGGTCCCTTCCTCTTGAGTGCAGGCTAAACAGTGACTTGCTTCTAATGAATGGAATGACAAAAGTGATGTGGATCACTTCTGAGATTAGGTCATAAAGGACTGTGACTTCCATCTGGCACTCTCCCACTCTCTCACTCACTCACTCTGATGAAGCCAGTTGCCATGCTAAGAGCTGTCCTAAAGAGACGCTCACATGGCAAGGAACCACAGCAGCCTCTGGCTGAGAGCCAGTGAGGAACAGAGGCCCTTAGTCCAGTAGCCTCCAAGGAACTAAATCCTGCCAACAAGCACTAAATGAGCATGAAAGTGGATTCTGCCCCAGTTGATTCTTCAAGATGACATTAGCATTGCTGACACTTCGATTGCAGCCTCTTGAGATGCCCTCAGCTGGAGGACCCAACTAAGCCATGCTTGGACTCCAGACCCATAGAAACTTTGAGCTAATGTATGGTGTCTCAAGCCACCAAGTTTGGGGGAAATTTATCACTCAGCAATAGATAGCTAATATACATCCTAAAATCTATCATGAAAAATTCTGTGTTAGATTATATCTCTTTCAACTTTAGTTAAAAGCAAAGACTAAGAAATCACTTGACTTGTAAAAGGATTTGTTATCCAGTCATTAGAATCATTTACTTTCTCAGTTCCTGGGAGTTTTACCCCAAAAGGCTCTACCAAGACTTACCAAATAATTATCGGTAGTATATGCTGCTTTTTAAGTTAGAAGCTCCTTGTTTAATCCAGTATACTAAAAAGGTGGGAAATTTAGAATGTTAATTTTATGCATCTTTGCCAAAATAACATTTTTTAAAATTGAAGTATAGTTGACATGCAATATTATATTAGGTTTAAGTGTACAACATGGTGATTTGACAATTACATACACTACAAAATGCTCATCATGCTGTGTGTACTCACCATCTATCACCATACAAAGTTATTACAATTTATTGAGTATATTCCCTGTGCTGTACTTATCATCCCCGTGACTTCTTTATTTTATAACTGGAAGTTTGTACCTCTTAGTCCCCTTCACCTATTTAGCTCATTCTCCCCACCCCTGGCAACCACGAATTTGTTCTCCATATTTATGAGTGTCTTTCTGTTTCCTTTGTTCTCGTTTTATTTTTTAGATTCCACATGTAAGTGGAATTATATGGTATTTTCCTTTTTCTGTCTGATTTATTTTGTTTAACATATCTTCTAGGTCCACCCATTTTGTCACAAATGGTAGGATTTAATTTTTTTTATGGCTGAGCAATATTCCAGTGTGTGTGTGTGTCTATGATGTATCACATCCTTTTTTATTTAAGGAAGAATGCTTATTTATTGTCTCTTTTATTGAAGTATAATTGACACACAATGTTACATTAGTTATTGGTGTACAACATAGTGATTCAACAAGTTTATACATTATGCTATGCTCACCCACAAGTGTAGCTACCGTCTGTCACCATACAACTTTATAATAATACCATCGACTATATTCTGTATGCTGTACCTTTTACTCCCATGACTTATTCATTCCACGATTGGAAGCCTGTACCTTACACTCTCTTTCACCCATTTTGTCCATCCTCCCATCCCCTTACCCCTGGCAACTATCAGTTTGTTCTCTGTATTTATAGGTCTGTTTCTGCTTTGTTTGTTTTGTTTTTTAGATTCCACGTGTAAGTGAAATCACATGGTATTTGTCTTTTTCTGACTGACTTATTTCACTTAGCATAATACCTTCTAGGTCCACCCATGTTGTTGCAAATGGTAAAATTTTATATATGTATCTATCTATCTATCTATAGATATATATATAATTATCACATCATCTTTATCTGTTCATCTATCAGTTGACACTTGGGTGGCTTCCACATCTTGGCTATTGTAAATACTGCTGCAATAAACATAGTGTGCATATATATTTTTGAATTAGTGCTTTCATTTTCTTTGGGTAAATACCCAGTAGTGGAATTCTGGATCATATGTTATTTGTATTTTTAATTTTTGACCTCCATACTGTTTTCCACAGTGGCTGTGCCAACTTACATTCCTACCAACAGTGCAGGAGGGTTCCTTTTTCTCCACATCCTTGCCAACATTTGTTATTTCTTGTCTTTTTGATATTAGCCATTCTCATTGGTGGGAGGGGTTATCTCATTGTGGTGTTGAATTTTCCTGATGATTAATGAGGTTGAGCATCTTTTCACATGTCTATTGGCCATCTATGTATCTTTGGAAAAATGCCTATTCGGGTTCTCTGCCCATTTTTTTAATTGGACTATTTGTCTTTTGGTGTTGAGTTGTGTAAGTTCTTTATATATTTTGGATATTAACCCCTTATCAGATATATCATTTGTAAATATCTTCTCCCATTCAGTATGTTGCCTTTTTGTTTTGTTGATGGTTTCCTTCACTGTGTAAAAGCTTTTTGTTTTGAAGTAGTCCCAACACTTTATCTTTGCTTTTATTTCCTTTGCCTGAGGAGACATGTCTAGAAAAATATTGACAAGGCTGATGTCCAAGAGATTACTGCCTATGTTTTCTTTTAAGAGTTTTATGGTTTTAGGACTTGAAAAAATATTCTAATCTTTTCACATTGCCTTAAATATATATTCCCCAAAATGTTGAAGTTGCAAATTTAGCTCATTTAATTTATAGAACGTATTTGCCAAAATCTTAATTTGCAAAGTCATCTTTATGTTCAAATTAATTAACCAAACTGGATTTACTTTCTGTTGGAAAAAGCCTGACTTTATTTTAAAATTTTAAGCATGATAGTACACATTTAAAGAATATTATATAAAGTACTGAGAAATAAACTGTGGTGCACATCTTACAAGATCCTATTCAAGAAGCAACTAGAGAGTGCTGGGTTTCTTTTTGCCTCAAACAGCAAAAAGATAGATGGATCTCTGATGGAAGAAGAAGAAAGTGTTTCTGCAGGCATTTACTTGGGAAAATGAGCTCCAGGAAGAATTTCTCAGTTGGGTAAGAGAGACTATTATGTTTCTTTTCTTATTACCAGTGTCACAATGTATAACTTTTCATAGTGACAGTCAAATCTCTTTGACATTTCTGTCATTGGGGAAAATAAAAATTGTTGTGTAAAAAATAATGCCATTAATCTTATTCATAAAAATAAATTATTATACCTATTCTGTGGAGAAAGATATCCCTTATGGAATAGGAAGACATCCTCCAAAGAATATATATAATATTTTTTTCTCATTAGGTGTATGAATTAGATGGGATGCTCTATGTGAAAATGCCTAGTGTAAGTCCTAACACTTTGTAGGTACTAGTTTTTTTTTAATTAAGTTTTCAATTTATTTTAATTTAAATTTTAATCTAAATTTAATTTAATTTTTAAATTTAATTCCAGTATAGTTAACATATAGTGTTATATTAGTTCCAGGTGTACAATACAGTGATTCAACAATTCTCTACATTACTCATTGTTCATCATGATAAGTGCATTCTTTAATCCCCATCCCCTATTTTTCCCATCCCCCCACCCACCTCCCCTCTGGTGACCATCAGTTTGTTCTCTGCAGTTAAGAGTCAGTTTCTTGGTTTGTCACTCTCTCTCTTTTTTCCTTTTCTCATTTGTTTTGTTTTTTAATTCTAAATACTACATGATTTCATGTAGTGTTTATCTTTCTCTGACTGACTTATTTCACTTAGCCTTATACCCTCTAGGTCCATCAATGTTACAAATGGCACAATTTCATTCTCTTTTATGGCTGAATAATATTCCATTGTATGCATATACCACATCTTCTTTATCCTTTCATCTGTTGATGGACACTTGGACTGCTTCCATAATTTAGCTATTGTAAATAATGTTGCAATAAACATAGGGGTCTATGTATCCCTTTGAATTAGTGCTTTTTAAAAATATCTGTGTCTCTATCTATCTATCCCTAGTTCCATGTTTCTTGGCACAGGAGTATCTTTTGTTCTTTTTTTTTTAATTTTTAAAATTTAAATTCAATTAATTAACATGTAGTATATTATTAGTTTCAGAGGTAGAGTTCAGTGATTCATCAGTCTTACATAACACCCAGGGCTCCTTCTATCCTGTACCCTCCTTAATATCCATCATCCAGGTACCCCCTCCCCCACCGTCCTCCCCCTCGAATTAGTGCTTTAGTATTTTTGGGGGGTAAATACCCAGTAGTGTGATTATGTTGTTTTGTTTTTTATGCATTGATTTAAGGCCATTAGTCTGTGTTCTACAGGTAAAGATGATGGCAGCAAGGGGTTAGGATGTCTGGGGACCAAAGGTTCTGAGTGAAGCTTTGAGGTTTCTGAGGATATTTCAATCTCCATAGTTTATAACCAATATACATATGATGTCCAAGAGCCTAGGCTTTTTTCCCTCTAGAAAGAACAAAACACTGGCCATAAGATAGTGTGGGAGAGAAAACTGGCTGACCCAATGGACTGTTAAACTTTGGAGTGAACTACTGAGGTTGTGAAATCCCATCCTCTGGCTGCCTACAGAAGTGGAGTATTTTCTCATCTGTCTGGTATGTTAAGACAGAGATGGGGTAAGGGTGTAGGACAATGGCAATGACCTCTCAAGGTCTATCCAGTACTAAAAGTGACTAATTTTTGCAAAGGAATGAATAGTATTGGGCAGTAGGGAAATAAAAACATCTATCTAGAAGACATGATATGAATTAGAATTTGTAATTCTTGGGGATTTTTTCAGGAACTGATGAGTAAAATATCTATAATATATCATTACCTTTATTTGTAATCTCAATTTTAAAATGGTAGTGCCTATTTTATACCTTGCACATGTTGTGTTTGTACATAATTTGTATAGTGCATCTAATTGCATTAGTATATACACAGATCCCTTTTCTCTACTAGCCTCTGTGCACTTCTAGGAAGGCACCATGTCTTTATCTTTACATTCCTAGAACCTGACATAAATCCTGGAATGTAAGGGGCTGAATGAACTTTTGATGGACCGAACTGATCTCGTCAGACCTGTTCTGAGCCTACCCTATAACACTCTGTACCTTTTCTTGTAGCATTTATTTTACTCATTTTGGGGTCATTGTCATTTCTATTTACTTTATCTTCAACATTAAGTTTTGCTCTTCTTTCGTCTAAGAGAAACAGTATATTTTAGTGGCAAAGACACATACTCCACCAGACTAAAAATCTGCTTGGGTAATCTGCTGTGTAACTTTGTGCAAATTACTTAATCTCTCTATGCCTCAATATCTTCATCTGCAAAATGGAGTATTGACAGTACCCGTCTCGTAGGGTTTTGTGGAGGACTAAATGTGATGAAGCATCTAACAAGTTTAGCACAAGACTTGGCAGATGGCAAGTGCTCAACAAATGATGCCTATTTTCAATTTACCCTGTAGGCATACAAGCCCCTAATTCCCTATGGATGAGAGGCATGTAATCCAGGTTGAATTCAAATAAATCAGAATTTGGGGGAGAAATAGTCAATGGTTGCATTAGGTAGAGATTTGTAAGAGATGATTACTAAGTTAACATTTGACTTAGTGTTCAATATATTTTAATTAAATGTGTTTTAGTTATTATCATGATAATCACTACTTGTTTAAAAAGTTGCCCTTACCTAAACTATCAGTCTTTTCTATATTCTACAAGATATATACAACCACACTTCATCTCATGTGTTTCCATGTGAGCTTCCTGAAGTTAGTACCTTATGCTTTCATAGGCGATCCATTCTCCCAGGCTATTATGGAATGCAAGATTTTCATTTCAGAGAAGCATAATTGCTATAACATATGGGTACATTTATGATGCTACATAAATTTTTAAAAATGCTGGGGTATATTTTCCCATGGCTGTACTCTGGGAGTAGCTTTAAAACAATTTTTGTTTCTAAGATAGGAATACTCCATATATAAGAACTGCTGATTCATTCATTAATCTTTAAAACTTAAATTAAGCTCCATGTGTCCCATTGCATTTTAATGTCCCCAAAAGCATTAAAAACAAAAACTAGGATGAAAAGTGAGATGACTTCTACCATAGAAGTGTTATCAACAATGAGCTGCTCAGAGTGGCCTATT
This sequence comes from Neomonachus schauinslandi, assembly GCF_002201575.2. Taxonomy (NCBI): domain Eukaryota; kingdom Metazoa; phylum Chordata; class Mammalia; order Carnivora; family Phocidae; genus Neomonachus; species Neomonachus schauinslandi. The sequence goes on from NC_058404.1 coordinate 145,690,589, forward strand.
TGTTCTCAGATCCATTTTCCCAACTCCCTTCTACCCACTCCATTTTTTTCCTTGCAGACACTTTCTGGCTAGTTTTGGCCAATGGAAGATACTGGTGGGAGATTGGAGGACAAGATGCCTGGGCATTTACACCTCCCTCATTTGCTTGGGTTGGGGAAAATCCCCCCTGGCAGGGGTTGTGTCTCATCATGGTTACAGGCTTTTGTAGGATGGCCCTCCATCATTGTTCCAGCTAATCCTGGGCAGTCAGCTCATGAAACCAGCCCTTACTGCATAACTTGGCTTTTGGGATTGGTCCCCTCATCTTCTCCTCTTCTAGTCCCTCTAGACCTAAAGGTGGTCACAGATTCCTTCTGTTACTAATTTCTGGGTTGTCTCAAGGACCCATCCTTGGTTTTTCAGCTCTTCCAAACACATTTACATCTTTCTGTTAGATTATTTGACATAGACCTTGATCTTTACAGCAGGGTGTTTAGTGGTTTTAGCAATTTGGATAGATAAGCAGAGACCTTTGAGTTTTTTTCTATATGTAGCAAGTACATAGTAGGTGCCTTAGCCCATTTGGGTGGCTATAACAAAATGTCACAGACTAGGTGGCTTATAAACAACAGAAATTTATTTCATGCAGTTCTAGAAAGCTAGGAAGTCCAAGTCACAGTGCCTGTATGGTCATGTTCTGGTGAGGACCTTATTCCTTGTTCATAGCTGATGGCTTCTCACAGTGCCCTCACATGTTGGAAAGGGCTAAGGAGCTCTATCAGGTTTCTTTAATAAAAGTGCTGATCCCATTCATGAGGGCCAGACCATTATGACCTAGGCACCTCTCAAAGGCCCCCCCCTCCTAATACAGTCACATTGGGCATTAGGATTTCAACATGTATTTTGGGGTACACAAACATTTAGACCATAACAGTAGGCAATGCAGAAGTTTCTGGAATCTTATTTCTTTGAATGCAGGGAGTAAAACTTTGTTTCTTAGATCACTTCTAAGGACTTGCATGCTTTAGACAAAGATTTATTAGGCTCTGGCTCTTTCCTTATCAAAATTCTTACACTCCTTCTCTGTAGCTGAAATTTACACAACAATTTTTTTTTAGTTGATAAGCAAAAGGACAGAGGAAGAGAACATGAAGGTTCTGTACATCCCTCTTGTCAGCTCGGAAAATTTCCTTCAACTCAGGCTCTTCTGCATGGATTTTTAACTTCATGGAATAAGGAACAGCTCTTTTCAAAAAGTAGTAGGAGTGTTGGTGGACTAACAGGTGCTGTTAGCTATAATAAATTCTAGGGAAGAGGCTCATCATAGGTATGAAAGATCTTTCTCCTCCTGCTCTGATCTTCTCTTTCACAGGGGAAATATTAAAAGTATTGATTTATGCCATGAGAATGTTATCAATAATGAGTTGCTCAAAGTGTCCTGTACATGTAATAATCTTAAGCAGTGAAAGTGCCAGAGGAATGTTCAAGAACACCAGGTTACTTCTTGGCCAAATAATTCCCTTATTTACTGTTATTTGATAGCTATAATCCCAGGGATTGGATTGAGAGCATTTGCTGCCAGGCTCTACTTTTGATTGCTTCTAATTTCTTTAGGCTCCTTTGAAATAGCACAAAATCAGTTAATTAGGCAATGGTGATTCCAAGCAGATGAGGATTAATTTCTTCCATTTAATAGTATCATTCTTGATAAAAGAGGATGCTATTTTGGAGATAAAGGGCCAGAGAGACAGCATCTGTTAATTTCCAAGATGCTCAAGATTCACAGCCCAGCACATAATTTCCTGTGTACAGAGAAACTCACAACAACTATGACAACACAATTCTCCTAAGTTTCAATGAGAGAATATTTCCTGCCAGTAACTTCATGACCCTCACATAACTTAAATTTATGGTTTGAGATCATTTTTTTGAAGGGAAAAATAAATTGGTACTAAACTCTGGTATTGGCTCCATGTTTCTTGGACATACTCTGTAAACATTTTACAAAGATGTTTTGGAAATGTTCTTCACAACTTTATATACATATTTTTTACTAGTTTCATTGCCAAAATAAATTAGCCCAGGGTCAATAGCTGTCCTTCAGTCTCTGTCTTCTTCTTTTTATTTTTTTCAAACATTTGGGAAACTTATCTGGGGAAGTTACCCAGAAAACTAGAGGTGTTTTTATTGAATTAAAGACTTGGAAGCTAAAGTTTCAGCTCAGTAAACATTTGCTTATCGTCTACTTTGTGTTAGGTATTTGGGATATGAGTAAAGCAAGTCCTTAGGACAGTAGGTTCTCAAATTTTAGCATTTATCAAAATCACATGGAGAGCTTGCTAGGCCCCAGCCCCAGAATTTTTGATTCAGCAGCTCTAAGGTGAGAATCCCAAATTTGCAAATCTAAAAAGTTCCCCAGTAATGCTGGTGCTGTTGGCCTACAACTCACAAAAAGAACATAACATGTGATTAAAATGTGATTTGTATGCTTGAAAATTCACAAGGATATAAAGTGGGATAAATGAAAGAATAATTAAATCCATTGTAAGAGGGGGGTGTTGATCAGGAAAAGCTTCAGGAAAGGATGACACCTGAGCAGGATTTGGTAGCATGAATGGGAATTCAGAGAGGAACAATGGAGGATAGAGAGGGAATTTTTTTAAGCACCAACATATAGAAATATGCAGAGGCATGCCAGAGCATGATTTATTCATTCATTTAACACATTTTAGTACTATCTGTTATATCTTGAGAATAAATAGTAAAAAATAATGTGTTTACAAAAATACTCAATGATAGATCACTTGGCTGAAGCATGAGTAGCTGAGCAGCATGATAGGAGATGAGCCTGGAAAAATGGTTGAGGGCCATTAGGGATTCATGGATGACATGAACCATGCTAAGGAGCTTGGATTTCACCTTGTAGGTAGTAAGGTGTATTTTGGGGAGATTACTTTGGTAGCAGTGGAGAATGGATTGGAGGGAAACAGAATAAGACCAAAGTAAGAAAGATCAGTAGGAAGGTTATTGCAGTAATCTGATCAAGAGATGATGAAGGACCCAGCAAAGTTTTATTTCATTTTCAAGTTATATGACATATAAACATAGTTTTTGTGCATTTTCTTTCTCTGTAAACTCACCACCTAGTTTCCTCTCCCATTAGAATATAAATTGTTTAGTGGCTAGGTGATGAGTTTTTTATTAAAGCCTACACGGTTACACATGTGTTCAATCAGTATAAAGGAAAGAGTATTCTTGCATAACCACCTAAGCAAGTAATATGGAGTAATTTAGACAATAAGGAAAATAAAATTGACTAGGGATATTTTTTGAAAACCGCCTTTAAAGAAGTTATTTCCTGTTAAGTTCTTGACCCTAAATTTAGCCAGTGGCCTATTGTCATTCTAAATTTAAAACTGTCTTCAGATTTATGGAATAGCTGAGGCCTTTGGTAAAATGCTATGTAGAGTACAGAACAGAGCCTGTCTTTCCTCCTGCTAACTCCAAAGAATATCCAATCAGGGTAATGAGAACCACATGGGAGACTGTCCTCATACCCAAATTCTTCTAGGTCAATTCATGTCTGATTATATTTTTTATTTTTGCCATGCCAAAACGTTCCATTTGATGAAAATGTAGCTTCAGTATTTGTGGTAAGCAGAATTTGTAAAATGACGTTCCAAAGATGTCCTGCTCTAATCCCTGGAATCTGTGCGTAGGAGTTGTCACTCTGACTATACTATGCCATGCGGCATAGTTGACCTTAAGATAGGGAGAGTATCTTTTTGGACCTGATCTAATCACACAAACCCTTAAAAGCAGAGAGTTTTTTCTCCAGCTGATTGCAGTAGGAAAAGCCAGGGGAATTCAAGGTATGAGAAGTATTCAAGGACCAAATGCTGGTTTGAAGATGAAAAGAACTACATGAGAAGGAATATGGGTGGCCTTTAGGAGCAGAGAGTGGCCCCTTGTTGACAGCCACTAAGGAAAAGGGAGCCTCAGGCATACAAATACAAAGAACTGGAATCAACAGCAACCTGAATTAGCTTTGTTATGGCCTGAATTGTGTCCCCCAAGATTATATACTGAAGTCCTATCCCTTAGTGCCTCAGAATGTGACTGTATTTAGAGATAGGATCTTTAAAGAGGTAATTAAATTAAAATGACATTATTAGGGTGGGCCCTAATCTGATATGGTGTTCTTACAAAAGGAAATTGGGACACCAACAGACACATGGAGAAAACCAAATGAAGACAAGTAGAAGATGGCCATATGTAAACCACCCCTGACAGCACTGTGATCTTCGACTTCTAGCTTCTAGAGCTATGAAGAAAATAAATTTCTGTTGTTTAAGCCACTCAGTCTGGTGAATCTTTGTTATTGCAGGTTTACCAAACTTGGAAATGGATTTCTCCCCAGCCAGGCTGACACCGTGATTTTGGTCTTGGGAGACCATGAGCAGAGAACATAAAAAAACCCATCTGGACTTCTGACCTATAGAACTGTGAGATAATAAAAGGATATTTTAAGCCCCTAAATTTGTGGTAACTTGTTATACAGCAATAGAAGACTAATACAATATCCTAAATTATTAATTCATGAATATGCAATTTAAATATTTTAAATTGTATTTTAAGATTTTTACATCTTGAAAATGTGAATAAAATGTATTATTTACTTTGGGTAGAAACTTAACTGACTTTAGAATTAGTAGACTTGTTCAAATTAAAAAATATGTTGACATTTTTCTCTGTGGTGAGAACAAAGGGAATCCCATAGTGATCTTTATTGCTGTAAAACAAGTTTATGCTCAAGCTTCTTATGGAAGGTGGTGATGCCAGGACTGAATCCAGGTTGAATTGAAGTAAGTCAGGATTTGAGGGAGAAAGAGTCAGTGGCTACAGTTGGTAGAGATTGGGACTAGATGATTGCTAAATTAATGTTTAACTCTCTGTAATTCAACATATTTTAATTCTCATAATCTAATTATTACTTTTTAGAGATGTAACTCAGAAAATCACAAGTTACTGGATCAATTAAAAACACATACTGGAGTGAGTATCTTTGCCGAGGCCCACGAATCCGAATCCCAGGACAAATTCAGCAAAGTTATACCATGAAGTGTATCACCTATGACCTGTAGCTTTCCAAGAATTTCCTTCTAAAATGTATTACAGCCATGAGGATTGAATTGGCCCCTCCTAAGTGGTTGACTGACCATACCAAGTTAAAGATAAATTTGTAGTTTTAGAAATGAAAACCAGTGATCAAGGAGCACTTTTAATTCTGGTATAAATCACCACTACAGAGGAGATAGACAGCGTCAAGTGCCAAATTTGTAGGACTGTGGGGAATATTTGAGTTTTTGTTACATACTGCAATTTCCTCTGAATAATTTGGAGCCTGAGTAAGCAAGTCATAGACATTTATCAAAATAACATGTCTGTCTCATTTTTCCTAAAAAATGACTTATCTTTTGACTTATATTTAGGAGTAACTAATTTTCTCACTTCCTGATCATTGTTCACTTACTCATAAAGTTGATGAATTTCAGTTAACTAGTCCCATATGTTTATCTACTTTGTGGATTATTATGCATAATTGCTCATTTTTCATATTCTGTCTTTGAATACTTTCCTAATCCTAAGCTTTTCTCACAAGATTTCAGGAAAGAATAAAAAAATGAGAGTGAGAAATATACCTGGCTGTTGTGAGGATTAATGACAGCTCTAGAAGAGATCTGAGATAGAGAGTGATATCATTGGCTTACCTTTGTTTACTGACGTATTATTATCACCTAACATAGCACATAGAAGGCACATGGCATTTATTGCACCAATGAATGGGAATTCTGGGTTACTTATGGGCCTTATTTCATTATTGAGCTTGAATTGTTTCTCAGATATATATTGGCTTGTATGTATATTTTCTTTTTTGTGAATTTTCTATTCACATATTTTGTCATTTTACTGATTGATGTTTTTACCATTAACCTGTAAAACATTACATATATATATACATAGTAAAACTGTACCACAAATGTTACAAATATTTCCTTTAGCTTAGTTTATGTCATTATTTTTTAAATTATAGAACTCTTTTATTCATGTAAGAAATTTTTACTCAACATCCAAGAAAGACCTTCCCTATTCAGAGATCAGATATTTGCCTATATTTTTCTCATTTTAAATATATTATTTTTAAACAGTTAATCCATTCATCCATTTGATATTTGGTGTATACTTTGACATTAGGTCTAAATTGACCCTTTTTTGGTAAATCAGCTAATGTATGTAGTTGCAGGAAATTCACTCTGGCTGTTTGAGCAGAGAAGCAATTTATTAAATGGCTATTGGGTAAATCACAGAATCACCAAGAGGTTTGGAGAACCAGTGTGGAAGCTGTGCAGATAGCAAAGTCCAATACTAGGCTTCAAATCTTTCTAAGGGCCTACTGCTTCTCTGGCTGAGCGCTGAAACCTGTAGGTCCCACAATTAAACGACGAGCACTGAACATTGGATATTCCAGTCACTTGCAGACTAGGACACTCAATCTTGCTGCAGAAGCACTGCAACGAGAGAGAATTCTCTATGTTTCCTATTTCTTTGGTGTACTGGTTCTCCGTTCAAAATCTAGGGCAAGCATGTGTATTATCTACCAGAGTCTAGGGCATAGCTCATACCCTAGCCCAAGGGAAATTAGTAAATGCCTGCATTTTCAATCACAATAGTGGGAGGTAGTTTTTTCCTGTCTCCAAAACTCATATGGTGGAGAGATTCAGGTGCTGAGATTATATACAGTTGACCCCTGAACAACATGGGTTGGACTGTGTGGATCCATTTTTACATGGATTTTTTTTCCAATACAGTACAGTACTGTAAATGCGTTTTCCTTATGTTTTTCTTAATAGCATTTTCTTTTCTCTAGCTTTCTTGTAAGAATATGGTATAGAATACATATAACAAAATATGTGTCAATCAACTGTTTATGTTATCAGTAAGGATTCTGGCTAATGGTAGGCTGTTAGTAATCAAGTTTTGGGGGAGTCCAAAGTTACAAATGGATTTTTGGCTATACAGGGGTTGGCACCCCTAACCCCTGTGCTGTTCAAGGGTCAACTGTAGTTTTCTTTCTTGAAACTATAGATAAGCACATCATAATATACATTAACCATACTTGCAAAACACTTTTTAAAAAGGATTTTATTTACTTATTTGAGAGAGAGCGAGAGAGCACAAGCAGGGGGGAGGGGAGAGGGAGAGGGAGAACCAGACTCCCCCGATGAGTAGGGAGCCCGATGTGGGACTCGATCCCAGGACCCTGAGATCATGACCTGAGCCAAAGGCAGATGCTTAATGGACTGAGCCACCCAGGCTCCCCTTCTTTTTTAGTTTGTGTGGAATACTGGGTTGTAGGGAAGGGGACCATGGATTGGAGTATATGCTACCCCTAGTGAAGAGTTGAAAATAGGATCTTTGTACTGTAACTTTTGGCTTTGAATTCTGTCTCTGCCATATACTAGCTCTGTGGTCTTAACCAAATTAATTAACATCTCTCTTAGCTGTAGTTTATCTGTTAACCAGATATATCAATATCCATTATGTTGTGATGATTATAATTGAAATGAGGGTGAAGTGCATCATAGCACAGTGCCTGGCACAGAATATGCACTTAATGAACGTTATCATTATAAGTTACAATCATTATGGGTTCTGTTTCTTTCTGCTGCAGCTGGACTGTTGTCTTTGGTCATCTACTTTGTCCTATTAAAAATATCAATGAAAGATACAATTCTTTTTTTTGAAGGGTGGGGAGGGGCAGTGGGAGAGGGAGAGAGAGAATCTTAAGCAGACTCTACGCCCAGTACAGAGGCTGATGCCAGGCTCAGTCTCACAATCCTAAGATCATAACCTGAGCTGAAATCATGAGTTGGACGCTTAACCACCTGAGCCACCCAGGCGCCCTGAAAGATGCAAGTCTTATTGTGAGAAGCTGGTGACAATTCCAACAGATACAGATTCAAAAATCACTTCTCTCATAGTGTTTTAAGGTCTGTGTAACCTCGTCATGCCATCATGGGGCCATATTTTGGGGTTTTAAGATATACAGGAATATAAGATGTATCCCAATTCTGCATGACAGTTATTTTTAATTACAAAATTTTCAACTATACACAAAATTAGAAAAACTAGTACAGTGAATCACTCTCTATTTTTCACCCAGATTTAATGACTACCAAGATTGTGCTATATTTGCTTTATCTAAGTTAAATTAATATATTACATTTGATCGGAAGTTAGCTCTAGAAGTTTTCATAGATACATGTTTAATTTTTTTGGTAAGAATATTTCAGAAGTGGAACTGAATGCTTCATATTGTATCATGGCAGGAAGCGTACAACATCTGGTTGTCTCACTTTTATAATGCTAAGATTGATCATTGATTTCAGGTGGTGACAGCCTGATGCCTCCATTATAATTCTTATGAACACTGTCATCTAATGGTTTAACACACTGATGACTTTTTCCTGACAAATATTACTTAAAAGGTACAAAATGGTGATTTTTCTAATTCTATGCTTTCTTGCATGTTTAATAGTTGGAATTTTCTTATCATTTAGAGCTATTTGGCTACTCTGATATACAGGAAAAAGGCAAGATAAATGCTCAGTATTTTATTTAGTAGCTAATATTCAGATAGTTAAAATAAGGAGTTAGTGTCCTAGTTGCTTGCACTGGTGTCCAGTATGGTGTTTGTTTGCTTGTTTGTTTATTTTTCAGTAAGATATAGAGAGAAATTTATTTACAAGGCAAATAACAAACCATTCAATAAACTTTTATACTTTTTTCCTGGTTTTTGTTTTGCTTTCCAATCGTGTTTATTCATTTACATATATACATCCTATGATTCTTTTTTTTATTGAGATACATTTGACATATAACATTATATCAGTTTCAAGTGTATAATATAATGGTTCAATATTTGTATACATTGTGAAATGATCACCACAATAAGTCTAGTTAACATCCGTCAACAGGCCTAGTTATAAACATGTGTTTTTCTTGTGATGAAGACTTTAAAGATCTGCTCTTTTAACAGTTTCAAATATGCAATACAGTATTATTAACTATAGTCACCATGCTGGACATACTGTCCCTAGGACTTATTTATTTTATAATTGGAAGTTTGTACCTTTTGATCACCTTTACACATTTTACCCACCCTCCACCTTGCCTACCAACACCTGCAGCCTCTGTTCTCTGTGTCTATGTTTCTTATTTGTTTTGTTCTGGTTTTCTTTTAGAGTCCACATATAAGTAAGATTATATAGTATTTGTCTTTCTCTGTCTGACTTATTTCACTTAGCATAATGCCCTCCAGGCCCATCCATGTTGTTAACTGGCAGGATTTCCTTCTTCATAATGGCAGAGTAGTATTCCATTGTATATATACCTACCTCTTCTTTATCCATTCATCCAGCTATGGACACTCAGGTTGTTTCCATGTCTTAGCCATTGTAAATAATGCTGCAATGAACATGAGGGTGTTCATTACTAATTGGTGATCTAACTAGTAATTTCTTTTTGAAATAGTGCTTTTAGTCCCTTTGAATATATTCCCAGAAGTAAAATTGCTGGGGCGAGCCTCCATACTGTTTTCCATAGCAGCTATATCAGTTCACATTCCCACCAACCATGCACAAGGGTTTTCTTTTTCTCACATCCATGCTAACACTTGCTATTTTGTCTTTTGATAAGAGTCATTTTAATAGGTATGAGGTGATATCTCATTGTGACTTTGATTTGCATTTCTTTGGTGATTAGTGGTCTTGCATACCTTTTCCTATACGTGTTGGCCATTTATATGTCTGCTTTGGAAAAATGTCTATTCAGATCCTCTGTGTATTTTTAAATTGGATTGTTTGGTTTTTTGCTATTGAGTTACATGTGTTTTTTAAAAAGTACATTTTGGATATTAACCCCTTATCAGATGTATGATTTGCAAATATTTTCTCCCATTCCATAGGTTGCCTTTTCATTCTGTTGATTGTTTCCTTTGCTGTGCAAAAGCTTTTTAGTTTGATATACTCCTATTTTATTTTTGCTTTTATTGCCTTTGCTTTTGGTATTAAGTCCAAAAAGTCATCATCAAGATCAACGTCAAGGAGCTCACTACCTATGTTTTCTTTTAGATAGTAGTTTTATGGTTTTAGGCCTTCTTATATTTATATCTTTAATCCATTTTGAGTTGATTTTTGTGTGTGGTGTAAGAGAGTGATGCAGTTTCATTCTTTTGCATGTGACTGTCCAGTTTTCCCAATGCCATTTATTGGAGAGACTATCCTTTCCCCATTGTGTATTCTTGGCTCCTTTGTCATAAATTAACTGACTATATATGGGTGGGTATATTTCTGGGCTCTTTATCCTGTTCTGTTAATCTATGCATCTGTTTTTATGCCAAAACCATACTGTTTTTCTATAGCTTTGTAATATAGTTTGAAATTAGGAAGTGTGATGCTTCTAGCTTTGTTCTTCTTTCTCAAGATTGCTTATCTATTCAGAGTCTTTTGTGATTCCATACAAATTTTAGGATAGCTTGTTCTACTTTTTTTATTTTTGGGGGGGGAGGAGTAGCTTTCTCTCTTTTATATGAATTTTTATATAGTTGATGTGTTTTAGTCAATAGCATTCAAAGTTTTTTTGATGCTCAGATTGTTCCATCTTTGGTTAATGGGAGCTGTTTCATATTGACTCCCGTGTTCTTTTGATATGGCCTATTAGAAATGAATTACATTGTACATTGTACAGTATACCAGAGTCTAGTAGTAAGTAATAAATTCTGAGTATGCAGTAATTTTTGATAAATTAGACAAAAGTATAAAATCACATAGTTAAAAAGAAATATATTTGTAGTAACACATAACAGTCAATAAAATGTAACAGATTTACTGATAAACTGAGTTCCACGGCACACATAGTACACATTCTAACACTTTATCTCAATGAATATTGGTGACTAAAAAGCAATCCACAAGATAAAATAAATGTGGACAAGTCTACATAAATTATGCAAGTAATGAAATACCTCAGTAAACTTTGTTACACATTACAGAGCAAAATAAAATACATTTACATGAATTCCTACACAGTCAGCAAAAGTATGTGAAAACAAATGATTATTCTTTAAAGATTTCTTTATTTTAGAAAGAGAGAGTGCATGCATGCATGTGCAAGTGTGGGAAGGGTTAGAAGGAGAGGGAAAGGAGACTCCTCACTGAGCTTGGAGCCCTATGTGCAGCTTGAACACATGACCCCAAGACCATGACCTGAGCCAAAACCAAGAGTTGGTTGCTCAACCTACCAAGTCACCCAGGCACCCCAGAAAACAAATTACTTGCTGAAATAACAGGTACAAAATATAAAGCAAAAAATAATTTTGAAGGAATTACAGTGCTATTCTCATGCATACACTAAAGGCAAATATTGCAAGATATATCAGAATATTTCATTGAATATTAGTATGAAGCCAAAAAAGGAAAAATGTTAGAATTCTAATGGAAATTTGTGTTCAGTGAAGATCATGCTATGTAACAAACAGTAAACAATAAAGATTTTAATTATATTCAAAAACTAGAATACAATAATCTTCAAAACCACATATAATTCCAATCACAAAGCTAGATAATCCATCATCTCTGTAGAAATTCTGTCATCACTATCTTCAAACTACTGTTTTGTAAGTATTCTCACTGTGTCCAATTGAAAAATCTATACCAATAAACCGGAACGTAATTTTATAGTATATCTCATTACTTTTGAGAGCTGGATAATAGGGATGATAAATAATAAACCTAAATATAGCGGAAAAATCCAAATCTAATTTTGATGAGTTGTTTGGTTTATGGCTTGCTATTTTTGGGGAAAGCAACAATACAAACTTATACTAAAGAATGTGAATTTCTTTCTTTGCTGTGATGTTTTCCATTGCTCTGTTCCTCTTTTAAAGATTTTATTTATTTTAAAGAGAGAGAGGGAGTGCATGAGCAGGGGGAGGGGCAGAGGGGAAGAGGGAGCCGGAGCCCACAAAGGGGGAAATTTAAGAGGGGGCAACAGGGCAGTGGGGGGGGGGTTTCAATCACACAACCCTGAGATCATGATCTGAGCCGAAACCAAGAGTTGGGCACTTAACTGACTGAGCCACCCAGGCGCCCCATGATCCGCTCTCCTTTTAGAGGTAATATTATCACTGTGATTTTGGAATTAGTGGGTTAGTAGTCTTTGATGACCATCCCAGACCTATCAGCTGTGGATGGCCTCCCAACCATAATACGAGCTTTTCACATGCAGTTTTTGTACTTATTGTTGAAAATACTGGTGGTATGCTGGAAGATAGAACTATTTTCTTCAAAGTATCCAGATGTAGATCTTGTCAGGGATAATCATATATTCCCTAGTCTCATACAAATTAGCCCTGTATGCAGTAAGTTCCAAAGTCAGTGTTCCCCAGAAGAGTATATAAAACACCCTCTTTAAACTTATGAAGAAGAAGATCTGTGCCTTGATAGTGTAATAATATTTTTTGTAACAATTTCTGATACTCCAGTGAACCTTCTCATTTTGGTTTAAGATAGTGTATTAGTAAGGGTTCTCCAGAGAAACAGAACCAATAGGATACACATACAAAGCGATTTATTATGGAGAATTGGCTCACAGGGTTATGGAGGCTAAGAAGGCCCATGATCTGCCATCTGGAAACCCAGGACAACTGGTGGTGTATTTCCCGTCTGGGTCTGAAGTCTTGAGACCCAGGAGTGCTGTTGGTGTAAGTCTCAGTGTGAGGGCAGGAAAAGATGGATGTCCCAGCTCATTCAGTCAGGCTGAGAGAGCAAATTCTCCCTTTCTCAGCCTCTTTTGTCTTATTCAGGCCCTCACCTGATTGTATGTTGCCCACCCATATCGGAGATGGCAATCTGATTTACTCAGTCTACCATTCCAAACACTGATCTCATTCAGAAACACCCTCACAGATATGCCCCCAAATAATGTTTAACTAAATATTTGGGTACTTTATGACCAGTCAGGTTGACCTATAAAATTAATCATCACAATTAGGTTGATTAAGTTAAACACAGTAAGATGTATATGTACTCCTATGTTATTTTCCACGTCTAGATCATCCTGAGAATTTTTAAGCTCTGGGATATTTGCTAACAAATTCTGAAGCTGCAATGCACCCTACAAGTTCAGGGCTTCCTCATTCTCTGTGTATCTTTACAAACATGGTATTCTAGGGAAATCCAGTGATTCATCAACTTTGATGCAAATGGATTGTTCTCACATTATCACTCAATATAGTGGGGGTTATTTGTGTGAGTATATGTTCATGTTCATATACATTCTTTTGGGGGTGGGGGGATATCATGGAGAAATTGATGACTTCTGAGTGGAAAAGCACGCAAATCAATTCAAATTGCACAAATAAAACCAAAAGTGAATTTTCATTCTTAGTAATACATTTCCAAAATAAGGAACCTCCATACTGTTTTCCAGAATGGCTGTACCAACTTGCATTTCCAGCAACAGTGTAAGAGGGTTCTCCTTTCTCTGCATCCTCACCAACATCTGTCATTTCCTGACTTGTTAATTTTAGCCATTCCAACTGGTGTGAGGTGGTATCTCATTGTGGTTTTGACTTGTGTTTCCCTGAGGCCGAGTGATAGTAACACATGTGATTTTAATTTTTTGGTCCACAAATCAGCTCAACAATATATATGGCACATGTGTTAACACAGTCTCTAATCATGATCTGATGCTTTTATCGGTCAATGTGATCAGTTACTTTGTAGGTGGCTTCAAAACAAACTTTGGGTGTTGGGGCAAATTGATGTTTCAGTAAAACAGTATTCTTTTCAAATTGAGTCTTCTTTTCATGGTAAATCCACTCTGCCCTTTGTACTTTCAGGATGGTGGTCACGGAGAATCATCTCTGCTTCTCTGGCTAAGTACCAGTACAACCTCCCAAATCTCCATAGCTCAACAATATACATTCATTTTTCTCCTTAACAGGTCTGCAGGTCAGCTGAGGCAGCTGTTTTGCAGACTGCAGAGTGGGTTTGGCTTTGCTCTACTTGTTCTTCATTCTGGGACCAGTAGCTCCCCAGAGCCTGATCTTTTTATGGCAGATGTCAGGGGCACTACAGGCCAAGACAAACTATGAACGCCCTTTAAAGCCTCTGCTGGAGGCATGCTGGCTAACACTCCATGCATGACTTTACCTCTTAACATTCTCCCCTCCTCTTCATTGTCTTAATTATTTTAATTAGTGTAGCTATATATTCAAGTCTTATCAAGTAATGTGATTCCTCCCACCTTATTCATTTTCAGAATGTTTGGGCTGTTGTAGTTCCTTTACAGTTCCTTTCCTTTAGAAATTGCATTGATCCCCTGGATCGTTTAGGGACGTGACACCTTTATTATGTATTAATGTGCTATGTATGAAATACCTAAGCTATGACAAAGACCTCTGATTTCTTTCATCAGGGTTTTGTGATTTTTAGCATACAGACTCTATTCTTGCTTAGTTAGGTTTATATCTAAGAATTTTGTTTTCTTTGGTGTGATTGTATATGGCATTGTTTTCAGTTTTATTTCAGTCGCTTAGGAGCTTGTTTCTCAAACTTTTGCTGTATACTATAGGGTTTATAAATATATATAATACATATATAATGTGATCACACAATAAGGCCTATATAATTTTTACTCGTTTGAATTTAGGTAATTTTTCTGGCCTGGTACTTAATAGTTATGTATGTTCTCTAGATGTTTGCAAAGAAGGTATAAATCTGTTTATAGGATATAAAACTGAATCTGATCATTTTGAATCTGACATTATCACTTAATAAACTTCTTTGTGATCTTAAAATATGGTCTTACCTATTTCTAAATACAATCTATAAAACAGAGTGATAGGTTCAAGTACCTGATTAAAATTAGTTTTGCTTTATTTATAAATTTTATTTCACAAATCTAATGTCTTGCTTTCTGCATGGCTTCTTTTTCATATGGTAATAATACATGTATTTCAACCAGTGAGTATCATTTGGTTTGTGCCTATTTTTTATAAACACATGTATTTGTATCTTATTCTTGCTTTTCTCTCAAAGCCTATGTCATTTACCTATGAGTTTAAGCTCTTTTAGTTATTATATTTATAATCAAAATTTACAGGTTAAATTTTTTCCTCTTTGTACTTGATGTGTTTTCTTTTCTACATTGCCATTGATTGCCAACTTTCCATCTTTTTATGTAGGGACAACAGTTTGCTTCTTTATTTTTGAATGATATGAAAGATGTCTACTCGTAGTTCTCTCTATGGTTACCATGAAGTTTTCCAAAAAAATAATTAAGCTTTCATTTTTCTAAAAAATAAAGACATCCCTACAGGACAGGATATTTATTCACCCATGTATCCCTCTTTCAACTTTCTTTTTCCCCTCTGTTTCCTGGTCATTAAGATAATCAGTAAATATAAATCTAGATTTTGTTAATGATGTAATACTTTATTTTCTGCATTATTATCTTTAAAAGTATACTATTTCACATTTTCATTCATTATGTAACCATTTTAACTATAATAACAACTACTTCAAACTAATTTTATGACTAAGACTTTATTGTTCACCACTCGCCCCTTGTAATCTGAATTCCCTATTTTTGAATTCTTCATTTTAATCTGTCCCTTGATTGACTGGAAGTACATTTTTGAGTAATTTAAGAGTGGTACATATCCGGCCCATTTATGAAAGTAAAAGGAATTTTTTTCTATTGTCCTCACATGACTGATTTCTTACCTGAGTATATCTTTTTGGCAGCTCTGCAAACACAACTTGGTTGTCTTCTGAAATATTGATAAGGAGACATAGTGTTACATAGTCTAGGGTGAGATTAATTTTGTTGCCTTTTCCATTTGGCTGTCTGGATATAAGAGAGAGACAGAAGAGCAGAAAGGGAGAGAGAGAGAGAGACAGAGAAGGGGAGGGAGAGGAAAAGTGGGGAGGAGAGAGATTTATTCTTGTATATTTTTATATAAACTATTTTGCTAGAATTTATCTAGGGATAGGTTACTTTTGTCATCAGTTTTTACAAACAAATAGAGAGCATTTCTAATCTGGCCTCTTTTTCTTCTTAGGAAAGTTGTTTGTTTGTTTTAACCGATAATAATAATTCTATTTTATTAATTTCTAGGATCTTCTTTAGGACTCAGTAGTACCTCACAGGTTGGGTGTTTGTTCTCCTTTTCCCCTATCTTTCATCTTCTCTCTCAGATTTTTCCCCTTTACCTTTGTCTTCTCTGTGCTGGGAGAACTTTATAAGCTATACATTGACAATACCTTTGACTTTTGACACGTGTAATTTCTACTCTTCAGTCCCGTCAAGAAGATGTCAATTATTGAGTGTACTTTTATCTCCTTGTGGAATTTCTTTGTGTCATCCTTCTTCTTTTTCATGTCTGTTTCTATTTTTGCTTCTGAGCCAATGGTCTCTTTTTCTCATCTTGATTTTTCCATATAAGAAATTCCTATTTTGGAGCATGCTTTCCTTTTCCTTAATTAAATATGAAGCAGTTCGTTTCTAAAAACTAATTTCTGGGTTTTATAACAAATCAATTTCAAAAGTAATCTTTTTGCTCTGAACCTTCTTACCTTTTTTTCAACCCATGGTAGATTGTTTTCTGTATACTCACTTAATTGCCCATGCATGAGGAAAGATTTACACAGACTCAGTATTTGTGAAAACACAGTTTGTAGCTATGTCAAAATGGCCCACTGTCTGAATAATGGGCATAATTTCCATGCCATTTTTTTCCCCATCAAAGATTCAACCTTTTCAGGTCTTCAGGACAGGGATGTGTAAGCTCTCTAATTCTCACTGTACAGTTCTCTGAATCTGTGAGTAGATGGAGTGTGTTGAATACCTCAGCCCGCAGCACACATTGCCCTAAGTACTCTTCTAGTCTATTCCTCAGGCCATTTTGGTTGTCTGTGAGGATTACAAATTGCAGAGTAGTAACACCCACCATGTTCCTCCACCTCTGGCCAATAATGCCAGGAATGCATTTTCTGAATGTATATAAAAAGAGAGATTCTGAGAGCACATGGAAAGGAAAAGGAATATATCACTGAATGCCCCACCAGTGCAATTTTCATATGGTAAGGTAATGGCTCTTCCTTTTTCTGTTTGGAACAGACCCAGCATCTGAGTTGTGATTAGATGGTGGAGGACTGGTGATGGTGGGGTTTAAGTAGACAGATGTGAGCTGATTAAAGCTTCCTTCAACCCAATTTTAGGATAGCTAGCTTCTACCCTTTGAGCCTATGAAGCATGCATAAACCTTTTATTGTGTTTCTCAACCTGGGTACACCAGCGTTATACTTAGAAATTCATCCCAACTTCTGGATTAGTGTCCCTTTCCCTTACAATTCACTGGGGCAGTGAATATTTTTTATTGTACTATTTTAGGTATTTTACTGGAAATTTGAAATAGGGGCTATTAATGAAATGCCATTGTTCAGATGTCTTCAAAAGTTTAAAACATTTGCTCCATTTCTGAACTGAGATTTTTTTCTCTGAAAGAAGTCTCTAGGTTTAGTTCATCTGGATGGCATAGACTTATATAATTTTCTCCTAAAAAAATTTCCCCCTTGATTTATAGTGTAATTGAATTTAAATCGACTGGTTCTGGGCTTACACAAAACATATCCTGTCAGCAGTTAACTGTTGCTTGCTCTTTCTGAAGAGCCATGGGATTGACTCCACAGTGGTTTGCCAGATTTGACCTTAGAATTAGCCCCCATTGGATGTGTGATAGAGCTAATTCAACCATGACTGACATCCCTGATTTTCTTGCTCATTATTGCAAATGTAGTCTCCTCTGTGAGCTCTTTTCTTCTCCTTGTTTCTCTTCATATTACCTTATGCTTTTTCTTCCCAAGTAGCTATTCCCCTAATTTTCACACAGTTGTACATTCTGGAAGCACTATTTCTTAGTAGCAAATTCTCCTCTATTTGCAACCTTTTCCCTGAGTGCTAGAAAGAAGGAATTTATTTTCTTGCTTTAATTATTTAGTAATCAGAAGGTTGTTTCAAACACATATTCCGCCCCCCCCCCCACACACACAAGCTTCATGTTAGCCATTTATGAACTCATGGGATGGCTCATCCACTCTAGTCATTTCTGTAATGAGTGAGCATTTATAATCAGAGAAATTGGCCTGTTTCTCATCATAAAGAGTTATTAAAGGGATACTCAGCAAAAGTTAAGCAGGCCATATAATTCTTTTATACACTTCTGATTTGAATGCTACATTCTTACCTACTTTAGTGCTTTCTTATGGCATTTGTTAGTGTGCAGTGTAGCCTTGGCAACAGCCCTAATTTTCTCTGCCGTATTAAGCCTTGCTAAGGGCCCAAGTCCACCATTATTTATGTGTTAGCTAGCAATTACAAGAACATTTGCTTGGATTGACCAAATAAAAAGTGGCCAGGGAACAGTTCTATAGATTACCACCCCCCCCCACCCCCCAACATACACTGTGGTTATAACTGGGACCTTATTCTCCTTATGTCATCTTACTTAAGGGCATCTGTGTGATCTTGTGATTTATAAGAAATATATATTTGGGCTTTGTCCTCATTTCTGGTGCAGAGCTTCTAAAACCCTTGGTATTTCCTAAGCGCTGAGAGCAATAAAGGTGTCTTTTGTTTTGTTAATGAGGTGACTTTGGAAAGCACCTATGGGTGGGGGCTGGTTGTCAGAAGAGCCAATCCTGTAATTAGAGGGTTAGAAATTTCACTCCCACCTTCGACCTCTGTGTAGAAGAGAGGGGCTAGAGGCTGAATCAATTGCCAATGGCCAATGATTTAATCAACTATGCCTACATGCCCCTCCCCATACTTTGCCCTATGCACTTCTTCAATCTGGCTGTTCCTGAGTTGTGTCCTTTTATAATAAACAGTGATCTGGTAAATAAAATGTTTCCCTGAGTTCTGTGAGCCTCTCTAGCAAATTAATCAAACCTGGGGAGGGGGTTCCTGGGAACCTCTGATTTATAGCCAGTTATTCCGAAGTATGGCTATGTGACTGGCATCTGAAGACCAAGGAGAGGGGTCATTGGAACCTCCAGTCTATAGCTAGTCAAAAGCATAGGTGATAACCAGGCTTGTGATTGGCATCTGAAGGGTAGGGGATGGCCTTGTAGGACTGAGCCCTTAACCTGTGGGGTCCTATGTTATCGCCAGGAAGATAGTGTCAGAACTGAATGAAACTCGACACCCAGCTGGTGTAGAAGCATTGCTTGCTTGGTGGTGTGATGGGAAACCCCATTCCATACAATGGAATTGGTGACCAGAACCTTTTAAATCTGCCTTTGTATTCTCTTCTTGGCTGAAATCCAGTGGCTGGGTGCTGGTTAGCTGACAACTTTAGTAAGGACCAACTTTTGTTTCACTCCCTGCACTTCTGCTTGGACATTTGTTGTCCTGACTGAAATGAAAATCTCTGTTAACTTGATGGTTAATCACCCCTCCTTCTTGAAAATTGACTCTCTTGGTTTCCATGGTATTACATTCTCATGGTACACTACTCAACAGAAGGGCTATTTTTTTCCAGGCATGTCTCCTTTCTTAAACATTGGTGGTTGTTGGGGTTTGGGGAGTGATAATCATGTCTCTTTCCAATGTGGCTTCTGAACCACTGGAGAGGTAGACACAAGACACAGATGGAGATCAACATACCAGTTTTATTCGGATAAGGCTGAATTGGCAAATGCAGCCTGGGACCACAATTGCATGACTCAGTCTTTTGACAGAATTGGATCAACCTTTTCACCCAGTTCTAGGCAGTGAAGCAGGAAACCCTCAGGCCTCCCTTTGCAAGGCAAAGCCTGTCTCTGCAGCTTCTAACAGGAGAAGTAAGAATCTGTACCCACGCGATACACCAATTAGTCTGAAGGTAAAGGAAGGTAGGACCCTGGGCCATACTTGTGCAGTCAGATATTTTGTTTTCTCAATCTGATAAATCACTACTCCTTCCTTGATGACTTCTCTGAAAGTGTGTGAGAAATACATTTTTAACTTTGTAGGAGGTCCAGCCTGATATGCAGATATTCTCCAAATATCTAATTAATTAATTCCACTCCTTATTCCACAATAATAAGTCATGAATTCTTCATACACTCCCAATGATGGTGTCTGCCCCAACCCTAACTCCTCATGTTTACATCTAAGCTTGATGATTGTTCCTTTAGGTCTTTCATATTTATGTAGTCATCATTCCAGATTTTATTCAGGTGTAATATGAGGATGTTTTCTTGTGAAATTATGCCATACTTTCCTAGGGACCCTTGTGCTAGGGTTTCTAATGGAAATAGAATCTCATCAGGCCCCAGAATATTGGCATTGATGGAGCCTAGTATTTTACATGAATCTGAAGCTAAATTTGGGAGGAGTATTCTGAAATCTGGAAAGATTTGTGATTCTGAGTAGAAAGTATGATATAACTAGGATATTTTTTAGTATTCCCAAATGAGTGTCAGCTGAGCTGGAGAAAGGATTCTGAATCACCTTTTTCTTAAAGACTGAGACATTGAATTACATTTTAACCTTTTTGCTTATAAGGCTTTTTTTTTTAGACCCCAAACATGAGCACATCCATGCATGTGTAGGATTTGAGCAATTTCCTCCATGCTGGAAATGCCCTTCCCAATGTGAGATCCTTTTGTTGACATGCAGTAGGATAGAGATCTACTTTGTATGGGGCAAAAAGCAAGAGACAATGAGCACTTTATGGCAGTTCAGGCCTGGAAGGCAGGAAATTACTGAGTGGCTGAATCAACATTTAATGAGCTTCTCCTGTGTGCAGAGAATGATTCAAGCCCTGAGGGGAATATAGAATACTCCATTAGTTCATGTTCTCTTTGTGTCAAATGCCTATTTTCTGATTGAAAATTTACGTAAAGAGAAATTCTTATAAGTCTCTGTATTTATCACTCTGTCCAGTAATATTCTCAGATGTGGGTTAATGTAATGAAAAATACGTGCCATCTACCCAATCTGCAACACCACTCAACTTCTTGTAGTATTCAGGGTTTCCCCCCTCTAGATTCATGGATGCTTTTTAGACGAGCCATAAGAACAAATAACCCATTTGAATGTCTCTTTTATTCTCTTGGTTAGAAACATATCTACAATCATTAGGACTAAATTTGACTTTCCAGTGCCTGACCAAAATTCAAGGTCTGCCTTTCACTAAGTTGCTAGATACCATACTGGTTGTATAACACCTCTTTCCCGTTCTTTTTCCAGGAAATCCATTCAAATATTGACATATATGCTGAACAATTCACTGATTTCTTCATTCATTCATTCAATAGTATTTATTGAGTATCTTTTGTGCCTGGGCACTAGGGTTACCAAGATATTACTATATATGGCCCCTGACTTTGAGACACCATCTATGAGGGAAACAGACATAGAAACCAGCAGCGACAGGATGATTTGATGTGTAGGTTAACAAAGGTATGTACAAAGGTGAAGGAGTCAGCTGCCTTGGGATGAGAAGGGGAAATGGGATATTTTAATCTCATCTTAGACCACATATATGGAGTTTCCCAGGTGAAGGAGGAACCTAAGGAAAGGAAAATGTGCTAAGGAATCAAGTAATTATTGAGCCTGTCATAGTGTTTCTTTGGGAATAAACAACAAGTGTTTAATTTACAAATTCGTAAACACTGAATGACAGATTTTCTTCTCAGTAGAGTGAGAGCTCTAGAGCAAAAGGGGAGAAGAATGGTTTTTATCCAGAGAAACACTGCAAAATCAAGTCAGCTAAAGACAGTTTCATATTCGTGCATTTGGATACTTGTTTTGCACTTAAGTTTGTTTATCAAGTTCTAATTTAAAATTACTTCAAGGCCCAAATATTCCTCTGGTTGTGCATATATTATTGAACTGGGACAGCATGACCAGGATAATCTTGGTTTGACCATATCTTTGATTTTTCTTTCCTTCTTCCAGGATTATACACTGAGTATGAGCAGCCAGACCAAAACCTCTGATGTGGCCAAGAACAAGGACTGGGTGAGCCAAAAGTGAAGGGGCAAGATGTTCAATGACTCTGTGGTCAAGCCAACAGCATGTTTGGCCTTGTTGCCATGAATGATTGCTGAATTCCTTAGAATAGGGGAACTCGGGTAAATGAGCGCTCTTGTACTCAATTGACAACTCTGGAGATTCATGTGGCCACTAGCCCTCAGCTATCTTGGATAGACTGAGAAACCCAAAGAACAGAGGAAGTGGGGACTTGGTACTGTTTGGATTTTCTTTGTACAGTGAATTTGTTGTTGTTTAAATTTGTTTTTAAAGATCTTTCCCAATCCTGAGATTTCTCTCTACTCTCCTATTGAAATGGAAATTCTCCACATAATTGTGTAGGTCATTGGATATTGCTAAGGAGATAAGCAACATCCAGTGTTTTGTAACAAAATTTAATGCTTGTTGTCATAAAATATAATATAGTTATCATTTGGGGTGGTCAGTAAGGTAGATCAACTAACACACTTGCATATGAACATTTTTGCTCTAAATGTATTAGTTGAGGTGGGAACGTAATATGTCACAGAATTCATAAGTTGCTTTTACTTCTGAAAAGATGCTGGTGCACTACATTGGTGATATCAGCAACAAAAATTTCTATGTGAAGTATTTTTCAGTCTTTCCATCCTCTTTATCTCTAAGCATATTTTTGTTTACCCTGCATGATTTTAATGAGACTCCATAATCTCCCTGTTTACATAAACACAGGTAAAAATTGCTTCAATAATCCATGGTACCTTTCATTTAATAAATGATAGATATATCCTGGCCATTCTTTCTCTCCTCTTTATTAGGACAGCCATCATTTCTATCCCCTAAGAAAAATTGATAAAGAGAATGAGGAATCAGAATCAAGGCGCCAAAGCACTTTGCAAGACCTGCAGTGGAAATACACACTTTTCAGTAAGCAGGATCAGATGACACACTCCTGGAAGAACTCTACATTTATTAATTCAATTCCTATAACAACCCTAACTCCCAATTTATAACTCCTAATTTTCAGATGAGGAAACTGAAGCCCAGAGATTTTAAGTAACTTTCTAAAGACACAGTTGGATTTGGGGAAGCTTGAACTCAGGCACCCTGGTCTCTCAACCATTATGCTACAAATAGCTTTTGATTTTAGTGGAAAAAAACCCCACATTACTTTGCTTGATTGAGTTAACTGGTGAAAAAATCATTACCTTTTAAATCTATTTTTATTTTAATTCTTCTGATTTTATAAAGAGGACTAATTGAAGTGTACTTACAGCTACTGGACTTAGTTTCAGAGATATGAAATCAGGTGGCTTGTACTCTATGGTGAACTAAGCAACTGTATTGAGGCTCAAATGACTAACACTTGGCTGGACCTCACATCTGGTCCTGGGCCACGGTAAACATGCCCCCCCTGGCTGAACTCAGAGATTCAAAACATTCAGTCTTTGCACATTAGCAGATTCTTGCTTCTTTCACACAAGTGGGGATTTTGCATAAAGTACAATGCAAATATGTGTGATATTTTTCAGAGAGAGATTGTATTCTAGGGATATTTATCTTCAGATTATATTAAATTGGACACTATTAGGTATTTAGTTAGAACAAATGAGAACTTACATATACTGTGTAAATTCGAAATTGTGCAAAACAATACAAGAGTGGCTATCACAACTCCCATAGAAAGAGAACATTAAATGGTGTATAATAAAGGGTGATATGATTGGATCCTTGGCTCAAAGTCCATCTGACACTTGCTGGCTATGTGATATTGACATCATTGAACCTCTGTGACTTAGTTTCTTCATGTGTAAAGTAAAGATTATAATAGCAACAATATCATGCAGTTATTGTGAAGATTAAACCAGGTAATATATAAAAAGCCTGAGCAGAGTGCCTGGTACATAGTAAGCCCTCGGTAAATATTAGCAATTGTTGCATTCTTGAGAATGTGTATTACAGATTGCTATTTGTCTTAGTTGAGCCATAAGTGACTTCAACCAATAAGAATTTATTCATGAGTCCTTTTTTAATACCAGCTATCAATACTCAGCCAATTAAACAGAGGTGATAGTTGGTGTTCTATAGATATGTTTACAGAGTAAATTACCATAGTGAGTGCTTATGATATAACTAAAAGGGCATGTTCCCTCCCATAAAGTTCTATAATGAGGCCAGAAAAAAATTGAATTGGTATATGTGAAATGTGAAAGTAAGAGAAGTTTGGGAAAATGCAATTTGTCTCATGTCAGATTTTTGCCCAAGGCTAGGCTGGTTGTAGAGTTGACTCCAGCTTTAATTATTTTAGTCTATATTCCACTGGACAGGGAGGCATTTTGAGCTCAAAGATATTTTGGCTTAGATGATGATAATAATTTATAGGCCTTAAAAGTGTTCTCTTAACCATCCCAGAAAAATATACTTCCAGTAGTGCTAGTATTTGTGAGCAATCTATGAGAAATAGAATAGGCTTGTTTGCCTGTTAAAGCCCTTACTTAAAAGTGGATTAGAGGTGACTATACTAAAAAAGACTGCAATGTTCCATATTTTGTGCATTGGTAATCAGTCCACTTTAAAACTTCAGACTCCATTTTAAATGTTACATATTTTATCTGCTATTCATTAACATTTGCCAATGGTTACTACATAAATAAATAAATGAATGAAAAGAACAAAAAGGGTTTCATATGCCACAAGTGTATTCCGAAAAAGTTGGCCAAGTCGCCTGAAAATTCAGACTACTAATAGAAAGTATTGAAAATAATAAACTTTTATAGAATTCTTGCTTTATTGTACTTCTTTGAATTTTACTAAAATGCTTGCCACATGTAACTTATTAGAATCTTTGGATCTTGGTCAGCATACTGATTTTTCTCTTGTATTAGGAAGTTAGTCACCCCAATACCCAGGTGGGAGATACAACTCCTGTTTACTTGAACTTCTCAGAATTAATTTTGTATAAGCTGTGGATTTATAGCTCCTTGCCAGATTATAGGAAAGCATCTGGAATGCAAAAGTTAAGTGATTTCTGTAACAAAATTGAGCCATATATTGAAGGTGAGAGTGGGCTGGTCCCTTACAGGACATACCAGACTTGGAATGTATTCTGCAAGCCCTCCCAGAATGGCTTAAAGACTTCTTTTCCAGACCCCGCTATTGTTGTGCCTGTTCACATTTTAACTGTTGTCATTTTATGGGTGTGGGGTGCATTTGCTAATTTGGAGAAGAGAGAAACTGAGAAACAATTCACACTGTCTAAACCAATGTTCCGTAAACAACATTATTCTTGAAAGGAGAGATGAGGACTAAGTTGTACCAAATGGAACGTGTATGGAGAAAGCACCCTGCCGACCCAATTGTTTGTGTGTGTTCTTTAGTAGACAGAACAGAAAAATGAAGACTTTTCCTTCAATGCTGAACTACTTAATTGCATACGCAAAACTTTGTATGAAAAATTGACAGCCTTAATCTGAATAGACTCATCTACAAAGGGATGGAAGCCTAAAGTATGTGATTCAATACATGGAGAAATTGATTCAGGACTGTTGCTTATTCTCTCAGCAAGCCAGCAGGAATATTTTCCAGGTTTCTTTAGTAAAGCCATATGCTCTTGAAGGGAAAAAGTATCTTTTTGTAGTCATGTAATTGTAATGCTATACATTACCACATACAGTTGTAGGGTCTCACTTCGTATACATACTACTAAAACAGGATAACGATGATCTTATGGTGAAAAACTAAGGAAAGCAAAAAAAAAAAAAAAAGTCTAACAATCCTCTGCCTACTTTGGTCACACACTGTGCTAAGTGCTTTTATCTTCTATTTCAGTATATCCTCAGTATAAAAGGCCTATTATATTTCTCACAAGTAGCTGATGTATTAGCATTATTGGATCTATTTTTTCAGTTTAGGAAATATTTGTATGGGGTATAAATTATTGTTCTAGGGAGTAAAGGCTACTGCTAATCACATTTTACAAATGAAGGCACTGAAGCTAAGAATAATAAGAATAACTAGAGATAGCTAGTGTTTGATTCTGAAACTGGATGGACAATAGCCAGACTATATATAACAATTGAACTCTGACCCACAACTTGTAACAACCAGCTCAGGAAGCCAAATCACTCTCTGTAGGACTGCAGACTCATAAAGATTTATTCTTAAATTCTCTTCTAAAGGTTTTTTAGTTTTATTTTCTACATTTATATCTATGATACATTTTGAGTTAATTTTGTGTATGTTGTTAGAAAGGGTTCCAACTTTTTTTGAATGTAGATATCCAGTTCTAGCAGCATTTGATGAGAAGACTATTTTTCCTCATTGAATTGTCTTGGTACCCTTGCTGAAAAAATCAGTTGATAGTAAATGTGAGCTTTTATTTCTGGATTCTCAATTTATTCTACTGATCTATATGTCTAACCTTGTTCTGGTACCACACTTGTTTGATTACTATAACTTGTGGTAAGTTTTGAAATTGAGAAGTGTATGCTCTCCAAATTGTTTTTGTCATTCAAATAAGTTTTTTTCTTCTTTTTGGCTATTCTGGGTCTCTTGAATTTTCCATATAGATTTTAGGATCAGCTTGTCAATTTCTGAAAAAAGAAAAAAAAGCTAGGTGAAATTTTGACAGAGATTGCATTGACTCTATAGACCAATTTGGTGAATACTGACAATATTAAGTCTGATCCATGAACATGGGACATCTTTCTATTTATTTTTGTTTTCATTAACTTCTATCAGCAGTACTTATAGTTTTCATAGCTAAATTTTGCACTTACATTGGTAAATTTATTCTAAAGAGTTTTGTTGTTTTGATGCTATTATAAATAAAATTATTTTCTTAATTTTACTGTAGGGTTATTAACTGCTAGATATAGAAATCCAATTAATTTATGTATATTGATCCTTTACAAGTCTGATGAACTTATTAATTAGTTCTATTTTTTTTTTTTGGTGGATTCCTTAGGATTTTTTTATATAAATGATCATGTCATTAGTAAATAGAGATAGCTTTACTTTTTCATTTCAAGTCTGGATGCTTTTTATTTCTTTTTCCTGCCTAATTGTGCTGGTTAGAACCAGCAGTAGAATGTTGAATACAAGTAACAAGAGTAGACTTCCTTGTAATGTTCCTGAATGTAGAGTGAAACATTCAGTCTTTCACCATTAAGTTTGATGTTAACTCTATATTTTTTATAAACATCCTTTATCAGGTTAAGAAACTTTCCTTCTTTTCCTGGTTGAGGTTTTTTAAATCATGAGAGACAATTGGATTTTGTTAAATGCTTTTTCTGCATCTATGCAGATAATCATGTAATTTTTGTCCTTTATTCTACATATGTTTTATTATATTGATTGATTTCTAGATATTAAGCAAACCTCACATTCCTGGAGTAATTTCCATTTGATCATAGTATATAATTATTTTTATATGCTGCTGGATTCAGTTTGCTGATATTTTGTCAGGGTTTTTTTCTATCTATATTCATAAGAGATATTGATCTGTAGTTTTCTTTTCTTGAGATGTTTTTGTATCAGTGTAATACTGGATTTACAGAGGAAGTTGGGAATTGTTTTCTCCTATTGCATATTTAGATGAGTTTGTGAAACATTGGTGTTAATTCTTCTTTAAGTGTTTGGTAGAACTCATCAGTAAAGTCATATGGGCTTGGGATATCCTTGTAGAAAGTTTTTTCATTACTAATTCAATTTCTTTATTTGTTATAGGTCTACTCGGGTTTTTTGTTTCTTCCCAAGGAGTTTCAGTAACTTGTACCTTTCTCAGAATTTGTCTATTTCATCAGTTATTTGTTGACATATTTTTTTAGTTTTCCATTACTCTTCTTATTTCTTAAGGTTGGTGATGAACTTTTTATTCTGGAGTTTAGTAATTTAAGTGTTTTATCTTTTTTTCTTGACTTACCTAAAAGTTTGTTATGTTGATTTTTTTCAAAGAACCAAATTTTGGTTTTGCTAATTTTCTCCGTTTTTTTCTCCATTCCATTGATTTCTTACTTTTGTTTGTTTTAGGTTCAGTTTGCAATTTTTTCCAATGTCTTTAAAAGTTATTGATTTGAGAGCTTTCTTCTTTTTAAAAAATATAGTCATTTATAGCTATAAATTTCCTTCTAAACACTGCTTTAAATACACTCCATAAGTTTTGGTATGTAGTATCTTAATTTTTATTCATCTCAAAGTATTTTTCTGATTTCACTTGTGATTTCTTCTTTGACTTATTGCACTGGTTATTTAGGAGTGAGCTGTTTAATTTCCACATATTTATGAATTTCCTCAACTTCTCTTTACTGTTGATTCCTAATTTCATTTCATGTCAGTTGGAGAACATACTTGGAATTATTTCATCTTTTAAAATATACAGAATCTTGTTTTATTGCCTAGCATATACTCTATGCTAGAGAATGTTTCATGGGCACTTGAGAAAAATGTATATCCTGCTGTTCCAGAATGGAGGCTGTTAGGTTGACTTGGTTTACACTGTTGTTCAAGGCTTCACTTTCATTGTTGATCTTCTGTCTTATTATTGTAGCTATTACTGGAAGTGTGGTATTGAAGTCTTCAACTATTAATGTTTATGTATTTTCCCCCTTCAATTCTGTCAGTTTTTGCTTCATGTATTTTGGGGCTCTGTTGTTAGGTAGCATATGGTTTGTAATGGTTATATCTTCCTGATGGTTTGACCCTGTTATCATTATAAAATGTCCTTCTTTATCTCTAGTGCCATTTTTAATTTTAAGTTTATTATTTCTGATAGTAATACAACTTCTTTTAATTATTGTCTGGGATTACTTGCTCTCAGCATAAAAAATTTTCTATAGTGTTTATTATAAGCAGAGTCTACTAGCAATGAATTTTCTGTTTTGGGAATGTCTTTATTTTACATCAATTTTGGAAAGAGTTTTACATGGTGTAAGATTCTTAGTTTCTTGCTTCATAATCTTTTATGCTTTTCAACACTTTGAAAAATGCTATCCCATGGACTTCTGGCTTTCATTATTTCTGATGTGATGTCAGATGTTAATTTTATGGTGGTTTCCTTGTTTTGTTTTTTTCTCTTGCTGCTTTCAAGTTTTTTGTTTGTTTGTTTTTGTCTTTAGCTTTCAACATTTTTATGACAACATGTCTGGGTATGGATCTCTTTGTTTGTTTGTTTGTTTAATTTTATTTATTTATTTGACGGAGAGAGCGAGAGAGCACAAGCAGGGAGAACAGTAGAGGGAGAGGGAGAAGCAGGCTCCCCGCCAAACAGGGAGCCCGATGTGGGGCTCGATCCCAGGACCCTGAGATCATGACCTGAGCCGAAGGCAGACGCTTAACCATCTGAGCCACCCAGGCGCCCCTGGATCTCTTTGTTTTTATCCTATTTGGAGTTTAATAAGCTTCTTGGATATGTAGATTGTTTAAAAAATCAAATTGGGAAGTTTAAGCCATTATTCTTCAAATATATGTCTCTCTCTATATATTATTTTGCTGCTTTCTCTCTCTCTCTCCTCTCCTCTGGCACTCCCATTATGTGTATGCTGGTGTGCTTAATGGCATTTCACATTTCTCTGAAGCCCTGTTTATTTTCTTCATTTTCTTTTCTTTCTCTCCTTCAGATTGCATAATTTCTATTGATTGTCTTCAAGTTTGCTGATTATTTCTTCTGCTGGGTCAAAGCTACTGTTGAGCCCCTCTAATGAGTATTTCACTTCAGTTATTGAGTTTTCAAGTCCAGAATTTCAACTTATTTTTTTAAATATAATTTCTTTATTTTAATTGATATTCCCAATTTAATGAGGCAGTATCATCATAACCTCTTCCATTACCTCTTTACTTAATGGTAGTTGCTTCAAAGTCTTTTTGCTACATCTGGGCTCTTCTCAAAGCACTTTCACGTGCCTGCTTTCTCCCCCTTGTGTATGGGTCATACTTTTCTGTTTGCTTATACATTTTCATTGAAAACCAAGTATTTTATTTTTTTTTTTAAAGATTTTATTTATTTATTTGACAGAGAGAGACACAGCGAGAGAGAGAACACAAGCAGGGGGAGTGGGAGAGGGAGAAGCAGGCTCCCCAGCTGAGCAGGGAGCCCGATGCGGGGCTCGATCCCAGGACCCTGGGATCATGACCTGAGCCGAAGGCAGACGCTCAACGACTGAGCCACCCAGGCGCCCTGAAAACCAAGTATTTTAGATAATATATTATAACACCTCTGTATACAGATTCTTTTTCTTCCCCTGACACTTACTCTATGGAGTTTGTTGTTGCTTCTTTATTTATTTAGTGACTTTATTGGAATATTTTAATGTAGCACTTTTCTTCCCACACTGCACTACTTGTCTCTTTCCATTGCCTTTCTGTTAGCCTGTCTGCCTATGTGGGTATCACACCTAGCAATTAAGCTTCACTGATTATGTTCTTGTTTTTGATAATGCCCTGGGACATAAATTGCTTCACAATTTGATCCAATTAAATTTGGGCCCCTTGGAAGGGGAAGTTTTTGAGGTTGGTCTTTCAAGTTTGTTTTGACCCCGGGAAGGCTCTTCCTTGCTCTATTTTTCCCTGGTTTTCTCTGATTAACTTCTAGCTGACCTATGGTTTAACTTGTTGCTCTATGATGCTGCTAGCCTATTCTTAATTACTTACTACCAGAATCCCCATCACTTTTGAGAGTACCCTCAGGTCTGAACTTCCCACTCTCTATTCCTAGTAAAGTTCATTCCCTAAGGGAGCAATTTGGAACTGTTTGTTCTTATATCTTGTCTCTCTCCTGGGCAAAACCTCTGCACCACTGCTCCAGAATATGGGGAGGAGATAATGGCTTGATTCCCTAGGAATGACACCCCGGATTTACAAGTGGCATGCAGTGCATGGGCTGTGCCTCTGGTTTTCCTCAGACTACCTCTCCTGGCTTGGCATCTTTGCCCTATGAGTGAACTGGAGCAATAATCTTGGTCTGCTGCACCTGAGGTAGAACTTCTGTCATATGACTAAATATTGGGTAGAGAAAGTGAACTTCACACCCTTCAACTATTCTTATCTATGATAGAGCTTTTGCAACATGGATTTGAGGGAGATGGGGATGAGAAATGCTAGTGGCCTGCTTTCCTGGGACATACTGTAGCCCTTGGCTGGGAGCTTGACAGGGAAGAGAGCCCTCTGTTCTTGGCTGCTCCCACCCAGAATGGATTTTCTGTCACAATGAGCTGGGAGGGAGGTAAGGATGGAACAGATTGTGGTTCAAATGCTACAGACTCTCATTGTTGTTACTGAGATTTAGTAGATTTTTTTTCCAATAAATATGTCTTCATTTGCTGTATGTCCTTAACACAATTTCTATAGAGTTTAAGTGGTATTGATTTTTTTCTTTTTGACAGTTATTGTTTTGCTGGGGATTATGTCTATAGAAATCCTCATGCTGCCCTTCTAGATCTTATCTGTCTCTAGTCCTTATTGATTTTTCTCTTTTCACTTTTTTGGCAGTCCCATTCTCATTGATTGTCTAGTCCTTGTCAGTGCAAGCTCATTGTAAAGTATATTCACTTGTCTTCTTCCAAGATAGTCCATCCACCTATTAATTGATATGTAGAAGATTTTTATAAAGATTGAGAATATGTAAACATTTAATAATTCAAATATCTTGTATTATGTCGTAATTTTCCCTTGAATAATTTGATGTTACTGGGATTAACTTGGTTAAAGATACAGTTGAGTGGGGCACCTGGGTGGCTCAGTCATTAAACATCTGCCTTCGGCTCAGGTCATGATCCCAGGGTCCTGGGATCGAGCCCCACGTTGGGATCCCTGCTCCGTTGGAAGCCTGCTTCTCCCTCTCCCACTCCCCCTGCTTGTGTTCCTGCTCTTGCTATCTCTCTCGCTGTCAAATAAATAAATAAAAATAAAAAAATAAAATATTCCTTCTAAAGATACAGTTGAGTAAGAAAGTAGAAGAGATTTTAAAACCTCAAATAAAACTGGAACTCCCAATCTAAGGAAATACTTCATATATTATTGAAACACTCCTGTGGCTTGTGAGTTTACAAAATGATCAGAGGAGCATTCAAGTAGAAAGAAGAAATGACCAAAAAAAAAAAAATGTTGGAGGAGTATATCAGTTTGGTGTTGCATAACAAGCTATGTCAAAACTTAAAACAGTAATTATTATTTTTTATGACTCTGCCAGTCACCTTATCCAAGCTGAGCTCAGCTGGACAGTTTGGCTGGTCTTGGCCGGATTCACTCTCATGTCTACAGTTGGCTGGAGGTGGCTCTGCTCATGTATGTCTCTTTGTCCTCTTCCTATGACCAACAGATAGCCCCAAGATGCTTCTTATAATGATGGAAGAGATGTAAGAGAGTAACTGGAAGCATGTAAGACCTCTTGAGGCTTAGGTTTGGAACTGGGCACCATGATTTCTACCTCATTCTTCTGGCCAAAGCAAGTCACATTGGGTATGGAAATATACTTTGCTTTAATGGAGGAACTCCAAACTCACATAATAGAGAAGTAAAGAATTAGGGTCAGCAGTGCAATCAGTCTACCAAAAGGAATTAGGGAGGAAGTAAAGAGAGTTTTTCCAGTTCAGTTATTTCTGTCAAATATAAGTTAAGAGTTCCATTTGTGTTATATTAGAAAAGAAAGGAACAGCCTTTTGCAAAATACACTAATTCTGTCTTGTTGAGGGAATATATACAATATAGGAAACTAGAGGAGCATGGAATGGAGCTCACCAACCATCATACAAGTGAGCAGACTGATTCTTACAACATGTGCCCTTTCATGATAACAGATGCTTATTTTGTGCTTTCTTATGTGGCCATCTTTTATATGGGCATAGAGCAGGTTACTTTGGGAAGCAGATAACTAAGCTTTTCTACTTCTTGGGAGGTTTAATCTTTACTTCTCTCAGGAATGTGCAGCATCAGCAGGTTTTGTTTGTCTTGAAAATGGGGAGGATTCTAGTGAAGCTGACTTGTTACTCCCCAAATAACTTAAAACTGTAGAACCTTCCCTCTGGAATTGTATGTGAATGGATTCCTACATTTTACAATGGAAAAGCAAGAAATCATAGCCGGCTTGGCTACTACTATTATTCATTTAGCAGGTTTTATTCTTTTAACAGTTAAACTTCCATTATGTTTTACTATTTGTTACATACCATTTTTATGTGTTTCACAGTTTTATGCATTCTGCAGTTAACTATTTGAAAGGATGGGTTCAGACCTTGAAAGCAAGAGCGATTTACCATTCTTGTGTTTTTGTCCTTACTAATGCTGTATTTTTAAAAAGGTAATGATAAATTTTGCTATCAAAACACGTCTAAATGACACTTTATTTTATTTTTTGCTACCAACAAGTCCTAATGTTTTAAATACGGTGGCTGTGTGTTGGGAATGTATATATAACAACATACATATCTGCAAATGTTAGATGCTGTATCAGCATACAGACAGCCCCAGGTGAGAAGGAACAGAAAGCTCTGTTAATCATTACACAAATCTTTAAAAAACACACACATACACACACAAACAAAAAGCTAAGTCGATAGTGGTATTCTATAATGCTAAGTATGGCAGAAAATAGATACAATTTTGAAGGAATTCTTATTTATTTATCAGAAGTTTGTTATTCATAATTAAAGACAGAATGAAATTTTTAAAAAGATTTTATTTATTTATTTCACAGAGAGAGAGAGAGAGCATGCCTAAGCAGGGGGAGCAGCAAGCAGAAGGAGAGGGAAAAGCAGGCTTCTTGCTGAGTGGGAAGCCCCATATGGGGCTCAATCCCAGGACCCTGGGATCATGACCTGAGCTGAAGGCAGACGCTTAACCGACTGAGCTACCCGGGCGCCCCATGAATTTTAAAAGCAGGCTAATTCTGATATTAGAAACAACTTGTTTACTTAGAGAATTCATGTTTTTATGCATTAGTAACAATAATTTGTAAAATTGTAGAAAAGTGAAGGGCTACTTTCTTCTGTTAGCTTTATTTTTACATGTTAATATATGTAAGCTATGACCCTAAGGTAATGAGAATATTGTACTTGTTAAAAAGAACAAACATCCTAGCATGTATACTTCAAAGTATGTGTTGTCATCAGTCTATCAAGGAAGAAATCAAATCTTTTCTAAAAAAGAATTTTTAAATTGTCCATGAAGAATTAATTTGTGGGTTTCATAAGAGAATTGCTCTCATTTCCTTATTTTCAGTCTCATTCATAAATATATTTTTTTAAAGATTTTATTTATTTATTTGTCAGAAAGAGAGAGAGAGAGAGAGAGAGCACAGGCAGGGGGAGTGGCAGGCAGAGGGAGAAGCAGGCTCCTCACTGAGCAGGAAGCCCCATGCGGGACCGGATTCCAGGACCCTGGGATCATGACCCGAGCCGAAGGCAGATCCTTAACCGACTGAGCCACCCGGGCGTCCCCCCCTCCTTTTCTTTTAAAAAAATTTTATTTATTTATTTGACACAGAGAGAGAGATAGCGAGAGCAGGAACACAAGCAGGGGGAGTGGGAGAGGGAGAAGCAGGCTTCCCGCTAAGCAGGGAGCCCAATGTGGGACTTGATCCCAGTACCCTGAGATCATGACCTGAGCCGAAGGCAGACGCTTAACAACTAAGCCACCCAGGAGCCCTCATTCATAAATATTATTTAGCTTGCTTTCTTCACTTTATTCTTCAGACTTTATTTGTAAAAACAAAACAAAACAAAACAAAAACCCCTTGATTTCATTAATAGTGAATACATTTACAAATGTTTGCTGTGTTTAAGAGAATCTGACATGTTAACTTTGTGATTTTGATCTTTTAAAAAGTGTAAGAGAATGGGATGCCCAGGTGGCTCAGGTCATGATCCCAGGGCCCTGGGATTGAGTCCCACATTGGGCTCCCTCCTCAGTGGGGAGTCTGCTTCTCCCTCTGCCTGCCGCTCCCCCTGCTTGTGCACGCTCTCTCTCTATCTCTGACAAATAAATTAATAAAATCTTAAAAACAAAACAAAACAAAAAAGTGTAAGAGAATGAATATTTTAAAAAGTATTGGAGGGGCGCCTGGGTGGCTCAGTTGGTTAAGCGACTGCCTTCGGCTCAGGTCATGATCCTGGAGTCCCAGGATCGAGTCCCGCATCGGGGTCCCTGCTCGGCAGGGAGTCTGCTTCTCCCTCTGACCCTCCTCCCTTTCATGCTCTCTGTCTCCCATTCTCTCTCTCGCAAATAAATAAATAAAATCTTTAAAAAAAAAAAAAAAAAAAAAAAAAAGTATTGGAATAGAAACTATTTAATACAGTTAAGAATTTAATTTATTAATTTAAAAAGAGTTATCTGACTACTTTGGGAAGTTCTGGTTGTTATAATTGTTAAGTTTGTCCTGTCTGATACATTATAAAAATGTCATGATGTGGGTTTATTTTTATCCACTGTCCTGGGAACTTTCTAAGTCATTTTAATCTAAAAACTTATATGGGGAATTTTCTTGAGTTATTTCATTAATAATTTTCTCCTTTTGTTTTCATTCTTCTCTCTTTCTTGGGCTCTTATTATTGAATATTGAATATTTTCCTATTTGTCATTTAATTTTATCTTCTATTTTTCCTCTATTTTCTATTCTTTGTCTTTTTTATTTACTTTCTAGAAACCTTCCTTTACTTTACCCTCCAACTTCTCTATTGAGTTTTCAGTTATGCTATCGTATTTTTAATTTCCAGGGTCTCTTTTTATATTTGGAATTTAAAGAATCATTATGTTCTTATTTCATGAATGCCAACTCTTCTCTTAGCTCTTTGGAGACATTAGTGATAGAATTTGATTAGTTCATAGTCTATATTTCCTTCAAGTCACATATTTCTGTTAGTTCAGGCTTCTGTTTTACACATTAGAGACTTTCTTCAAATGCCTATGCATATTGGCTGGCAGCCAAATCTTTGGCTGTTTTGTGAGGTATTCAAGTGCTAATTGGGACCTCTGTGCCTATAGGTAGGTCTTGTTGATCTGGTTCCATTGTCAGGTGATTGATCCAGATCATTTCAAAGGAGAGCTTCAATGTCAGTACTTGCAGGCCTTTTTTTCTTGGGCAAGCAGGTTCTCCAAGGAAGATTCTCTTGAACCTTTGTCTGGAGATCAGAATCTTCACTGCCAACAACAAGGGTGTCCTGTGCCTGGTGTGGCCTGGCTTCATAGAATTTTCCAGAGAAGAAACCTTCAGTCTTGTGTGGAAGAGAATTGTCAAAAAGATCTGGTTGTTTAATTGCTTCTTAGATATTCAGCAATATTTAGTTCTACTTCTACTGTCTCATTTAGCAGTATCTGCATGCCACAAAATTGTAGTATTTTAGGGGCCATGTTTTCTTTCTAGGGTCTACATTCTTGTGTCTGTTAAGGCAGTTGCCAGTTTCTATCTCTTTTTTGTTTCACTATAGACTCCTCTTCTATTCTCTTGGTCCTTGTAGATTTTTATTTTATCACTTTACTATCACTTTAGTGAAGTTTTATGACTGAGCATGAGTTTATCCATCTAATTTTTTTAAAAGACTTTTTATTTATTTAACAGAGAGAGACAGCCAGGGAGAGAACACAAGCTGGGGAGCAGGAGAGGGAGAAGCAGGTTTCCCGCTGAGCAGGGAGCCCAACGCGGGGCTCGATCCCAGGACCCTGGGATCATGACCTGAGCCAAAGGCAGACACTTAAGACTGAGCCACCCAGGCACCCCTTATCCATCATATTTTTTTTTCAATAGCATTTCTTTTTTTTTTTATGGTTTCTTTTTTTTTTTTAATTTTATTATGTTATGTTAGTCACCATACAATACATCATTGATTTTTGATGTGGTGATCCACAATCCATTGTTTTCATATAACACCCAGTGCTCCATGTAGTACTTGCCCTCCTTAATACCCATCACCGGACAAATCAATCCCCCCCCCTTCCCCTCTAAAACCCTGTTTGTTTCTCAGGTCCATAGTCTCTCATGGTTCATCTCTCCCTCCAATTCCCCCCCCGTTTTTCCCTTCCTTCTCCTAATGTCCTCCATGTTATTCCTTATGTTCCACAAATAAGTGAAACCATATGATAATTGACTTTCTCTGCTTGAATTATTTCACTTAGCATAATAATCTCCCCCAGTCCCATCCATGTTGATGTAAAAGTTGGGTATTCATCCTCTCTGATGGCTGAGTAATATTCCATTGTATATATGGACCACATCTTCTTTATCCATTCATCTGTTGAAGGGCATCTCGGCTCTTTCCACAGTTTGATTATTGCGGACATTGCTGCTATGAACATTGGGGTGCATACGGTTCTTCTTTTCACTACATCTGTGTCTTTGGGGTAAATACCCAGTAGTGCAATTGCTGGGTCATAGGGTAGCTCTATTTTTAAATTTTTGAGGCACCTCCACACTGTTTTCCAAAGTGGCTGTACCAACTTGCATTCCCACCAACAGTGTAAGAGGGTTCCCCTTTCTCCACAACCTCTCCAACATTTGTTGTTTCTTGCCCTGTCCATTTTTGCCATTCTAACTGATGTAAGGTGGTATCTCAATGTGGTTTTGATTTGGATTTCCCTTATGGCTAATGATGAACATTTTTTCATGTGTCTGTTAGCCATTTGTATGTCTTCTTCAGAGAAGTGTCTTTTCATATCTTCTGCCCACTTTTTGACTTGATTATTTGTTTTTTGGGTGTTGAGTTTGAGAAGTTCTTTATAGATCTTGGATACCAGCCCTTTATCTGTAGTGTCATTTGCAAATATCTTCTCCCATTCTGTGGGTTGCCTCTTTGTTTTGTTGACTGTTTCCTTTACTGTGCAGAAGCTTTTTATCTTCATGAAGTCCCAAAAGTTCATTTTTGCTTTTGTTTCACTAGCTTTTGGAGATGTATCTTGAAAGAAGTTGCTGTGGCCGATGTCAAAGAGGTTACTGCCTATGTTCTCCTCTAGGATTTTGATGGATTCCTGTCTCACATTGAGGTCTTTCATTCACTTTGAGTTTATCTTTGTGAATGGTGTTAGAGAATGGTCGAGTTTCATTCTTCTGCATGTGGCTGTCCAATTTTCCCAGCACCATTTACTGAAGAGACTGTCGTTTTTCCATTGCATGTTTTTTCCTGCTTTGTCAAAGATTATTTGAGCATAGAGTTGAGGGTCCATATCTGGGTTCTCTATTCTGTTCCATTGGTCTATATGTCTGTTTTTGTGCCAGTACCATGCTGTCTTGGTGATCACAACTTTGTAATATAGCTTGAAATAGGGCAACGTGATGCCCCCAGCTTTGTTTTTCTTTTTCAACATTTCCTTGGCAATTCGGGGTCTTTTCTGATTGCATACAAATTTTAGGATTGTTTGTTCCAGCACTTTGAAAAATGTCATTGGAATTTTGATCGGGATGGCATTGAAGGTATAGATTGCTCTGGGTAGCATAGACATTTTAACAATGTTTATTCTTCCGATCCATGAGCATGGAATATTTTTCCATCTTTTTGTGTCTTCTTCAATTTCTTTCATGAGTGTTCTGTAGTTCCTAGAGTATAAATCCTTTACCTCTTTGGTTAGGTTTATTCCGAGATATCTTATGGATTTTGGTGCTATTGTAAATGGAATCGTTTCTCTAATTTCGCTTTCTACAGTTGTGTTGTTAGTGTATAAGAAAGCAACTGATTTCTGTGCATTGATTTTGTATCCTGCCACATTACTGAATTGCTGTATGAGTTCTAGTAATTTGGGGGTGGAGTCTTTTGGGTTTTCCACATAAAGTATCATGTCGTCTGCGAAAAGAGAGAGTTTGACTTCTTCTTTGCCAATTTGAATACCTTTTATTTCTTTTTGTTGTCTGATTGCTGTTGCTAGAACTTCTAGTACTATGTTGAACAACAGTGGTGAGAGTGGGCACCCTTGACGTGTTCCTGATCTTAATGGAAAGGCTCTCAGCTTTTCCCCATTGAGGATGATATTCACTGTTGGTTTTTCATAGATGGATTTTATGAACTTGAGGAATGTTTCCTCTATCCCTATACTCTGGAGAGTTTTAATCAGGAAAGGTTGTTGTATTTTGTCAAATGCTTTTTCTGCATCAATTGAGAGGACCATATGATTCTTCTCCCTCCTCTTATTAATGTGTTCTATCACATTGATTGATTTGCGAATGTTGAACCACGCTTGCATCCCGGGGATAAATCCCACTTGGTCGTGGTGGATGATCCTTTTAATGTATTGTTGGATCCTATTAGCTAGGATTTTGTTGAGGATTTTGGAATCCATATTCATCAGGGATACCCATCTGAAATTCTCCTTTTTGATGGGGTCTTTGCCTGGTTTGGGGATTAAGGTAATGCTGGCCTCATAGAATGAGTTTGGAAGTTTTCCTTCTGTTCTATTTTTTGAAACAGCTTCAGTAGAATAGGTATTATTTCTTCTTTGAATGTTTGGTAGAATTCCCCAGGGAATCCATCAGGCCCTGGACTCTTGTTTTTTGGGAGGTTTTTGATCACTGCTTCAATCTCGTTACTGGTTATTGGCCTATTCACATTGTCAATTTCTTCCTGTTTCAGTCTTGGCAGCTTATCGGTTTCCAGGAAGGCCTCCATTTCATCCAGACTGCTCAGTTCATTAGCATATAGTTGTTGATAATAATTTCTAATAATTGTTTCTATTTCCTTGGTGTTAGTCGTGATCTCTCCCTTTTCATTCATAATTTTATTAATTTGGGTCCTTTCTCTTTTCTTTTGGACAAGTCTGGCCAGTGGTTTATCGATCTTATTAATTCTTTCAAAGATCCAACTTCTAGTTTCATTGATCTGATCTACTGTGTTTCTGGTTTCTAATTCATTGATTTCTGCTCTAATTTTAATTATTTCTCTTCTAATGCGTGGCTTAAGCTTCGTTTGTTGCTTTTTCTCTAGTTCTTTAAGGTGTAGGGTTACTTGGTGAATTCGGGATTTTTCTATTTTTTTGAGTGAGGCTTGGATGGCTATGTATTTCCCCCTTAGGACCGCCTTTGCAGTATCCTATAGGTTTTGGACCGATGTGTTTTTGTTCTCATTAATTTCCATGAATTGTTTAAGTTCTTCTTTGATTTCCTGGTTGACCCAAACATTCTTGAGCAGAGTGGTCTTTAGCTTCCAAGTGTTTGAATTTCTTCCAAATTTTGTCTTGTGATTGAGTTCCAGTTTTAAAGCATTGTGGTCTGAGAATATGCAGGGAATAATCTCAATCTTTTGGTATCGGTTGAGACCTGATTTGTGACCCAGTATGTGGTCTATTCTGGAGAAAGTTCCACGTGTGCTCGAGAAGAATGAGTATTCTGTTGTTTTAGGGTGGAATGTTCTGTAAATATCTATGAGGTCCATCTGGTCCAATGTATCATTCAAAGCTCTTGTTTCCTTGTTGATTTTCTGCTTAGATGATCTGTCCATTGCTGAGAGTGGAGTATTGAGGTCTCCTACAATTAATGTACTGTTACCAATATGACTCTTTATTTTGGTTAACAGTTGGCTTATGTAGATGGCTGCTCCCATGTTGGGGGCATAGATATTTACAATTGTTAGATCTTCTTGTTGGATAGACCCTTTAAAAATGATATAGTGTCCTTCTGTGTCTGTAATACAGACTTTAGTTTAAAATCTAATTTGTCTGATATAAGAATTGTTACCCCAGCTTTCTTTTGAGGTCTGCTAGCATGGAAGATGGATCTCTTCACTTTCAGTCTGGATGTATCTTTAGGTTCAAAATGAGTCTCTTATAGACAGAATATGGATGGGTCCTGTCTTTTTATCCAATCTGAAACCCTGTGCTGTTTTATGGGAGCATTTAGGCCATTCACGTTGAGAGTGATTATTGAAAGATATGAATTAATTGTCATCATGTTGCCTGTGAAGACGTTGTTTTTATAGATTGTCCCTGTAAATTTCTGTTGTAGATCACTCTTGGGGTCTTTCTCCTTTTATAGAACCCCCCTTAATATTTCTTGCAGGGCTGGCTTACTGGTCACATATTCTTTCAGTTTCTGCCTGTCATGGAAGCTCTGCATCTCTCCATCCATTCTAAATGAAAGCCTTGCCGGATAAAGTATTCTTGGCTGCATGTTCTTCTCATTTAGTACCCTGAATATGTCTTGCCAGGACTTTCTGGCTTGCCAGGTCTCTGTGGACAGATCTGATGTTATTCTGATGTCCCTCCCTCTGTATGTAAGGAATCTCTTCCCCCTAACTGCCCTTAAGATGGTTTCCTTGGTTCTAAGATTTGCAAGTTTTACTATTAAATGCCGGGGTGTTGGCCTGTTTTCCTTAATCTTAGGAGGGGTCCTCTCTGCCTCTAGGACTTGAATGTTTGTTTCATTCCCCAGATTAGGGAAGTTCTCAGCTACGATTTGGCTCAAATACATCTTCTAGTCCTCTCTCTCTCCAATCCCTCCGGGATTCCAATTATTCTGACATTGGAACGCTTCATGGTGTCACTTATGACTCTGATTCTATTTTCATGGATTCTGAGTTGTTTTTCCCTGGCCTCCTCTTTTCCCTATTTTATCTATTATATTGTCTTCCAGGTCGCTTATTCGCTCTTCTGCCTCAGTTACCCTAGCTGTTAGATTATCTAGATTGGATTGGATCTCATTGATAGCATTTTTAAGGTCTGCCAATTCACCTTTCATTTCTGCCCTTAGAGACTCTATGTTGCCATTAATTGATTTCTCCATTCTAGCCATTGTCTTCACAATTGCTAGCCTGAATTTCATCTCCGACATCTTGGTTATATCTGCCTCCATTTGTAAATCTGCAGCATAAGTCATAATCTCTGAGTCTTTTCTATTTTGGGGGCTTCTCCTCCTAGTCATTCTGTTGATGGGTGTTTGAGGGAATGTATAGAGTCCAAATTATTGACCAGAACCCAAGCAAGATGCACCTGTTTTCTTGGGACCTTAGGGTTGCTGGCCTCTTGTTTTTCCAGCCTGTCTTCTGCGGGAGGGGCCTGCCGTGATGTTACTCAGGCAACCCTGTTTGGGCGGAGTTGCCCTGCCCCCCTGTGGCGGGGGATGGGCTCAGCGGGAATCAGTCTTTGGGGCTTTTGTTCTCTGGAGACTTTCCCTGGAGGCTTTCCGTGTCTCTTCCGCGAGTCAGAGCAGAAGAGACCATTTCCAACCCTCTGCCTCAGAGCAGAGAGACCACAGTCTGTTCTTCAGTGAGCTCTCCAGGCCACACTGTCTCCGTTTCTGTCCATGCCGCTAAAAACTGCAGCATCCTGGGTTGTGTGTCCCTCCGCAGCGCTCCCAGTCCTGCCCCCAGGTCAGGGCACGTCTCTGCCCTTTGTGCTTCTAAAACCGCCAGCGGCTCCCACTTCGCTCGCGGGGCCCTGCAGCTCTGGGTTTTCGTCCCGGGGGCTGCAGTTTGCAGGCGCGACCCCGCTGCTCTGGGTTTCCGCCCCGGGGGCTGCCCTAAAGTCCTTTCCCCTCCACTATCAGTCTGCGAGTCTATGCCCGGTCCGCAGTGTGCGAGGCTGTCACTCACCGGCAGTGTAGGATCCCCACGGCCAGGCACCCTCCCGCCTCCGTTTATCCTCCGATATCTGCCCGCGGAATCACAGCTCCCTGCTTGGTACCTCAAAACCAACCACCTGCGATATTCTGTTTGTAGAGATCCAGATCTTCTTACATCTCAGGCTGGTTTCATGGGTGCTCAGAGTGGTCTGGTAGATATCCAGCTTAATTCCGGGGACCAGTTAAATAGGGTCCCCTACTCCTCCGCCATCATTCCCATCAATTCCTCCTCCATCATATTTATTGGGAAGTTTCACAGTACTTTTCAGACATGCTCATATTTATGAATAAAGAGATTTCCTAGCTAGTCGTGATGACATTTACTTCATTAACAAGACCAATTGTAAAGACTAATATTTATTGTTTTGCATTTTCTCAATGCTACTTGTATACTTGGCAGTAGCCCATATATCTGTGGACATGCACAATGTGTTAGACTTATGTGAATGGTCATGTCAACATGATTGATGAGCAGTATTTTCATCAGTCATTTGAATGATGGCCAACTGTATGCAGTGCCCATGCATTAAATTCACTGACAGCATGGGTCATTGGATTCTTGGACAGTAGTGTCAAGAAGCAGAAACAAACATATAACTAGTCGAAAAGAGAGTCAAAGGACAAAAGACCATAAAAAAAAAATAAATCCATATT
This sequence comes from Neomonachus schauinslandi, assembly GCF_002201575.2. Lineage (NCBI taxonomy): Eukaryota > Metazoa > Chordata > Mammalia > Carnivora > Phocidae > Neomonachus > Neomonachus schauinslandi. Next base: position 145,733,871 of record NC_058404.1, read on the forward strand.
CATTGGTTATTGGACATTGGTTGTATTTGAGAATAGAAGGAAAAGCTTGTAACTGATGACAAACTAAACATAAATCAACAATATATAAATTTTCACATATTTTTTATAGATTAAAGCAAGTTATTGGTTTTTGTCATCAAGAAAACAGTTTGATTTTTAAAAACAAAGCTCATTAATTCTTCTAGAATCAGCAATAGTCAGACCTTTATCACAATTTTGTTTAGGAGCCCACTCTTTCAGAAAGATGTGGAAGCTTTGGAAAGACTTTGGAAGAAAGTTGTGAAAAGACTTAATCTGTCTAGAACTACAGTTGAAGAGGAAAGCATAAATGATTTGTGGTCATTTAGTCTGGTAAGGGAAAGGCTGAGAAGGCAAAGATCAACAGTGTTTATATAAGTAAAAGAATTTGGTTTTAGGGATGCAAAGCATTATTTTCCCCCCACTTACATCATGGATTGGATACGAGGGAAATTTCTAGCCTATAGTCTCCTAACTTTGTCTTCAAATAAGGGATGCATAGTTCTCTCAGAGCAACGAGTGTTTAATGAGTTATTGACTGAGTTGGGGTGGCTGGAGAGGTACGAAGCCATCAGATGCAAAGGACACTGAGCACGAGACTGAGGAGGCTCATATCAATTGCCTTCTCAGGCGTTAACAAATTTCATGATCTTTCATGAACCACTTGACCTTCCAGTGCCTGAGTTTTTTCTACTGCAATGCAAGAAACATCCCTACATCCCCATTTGTATACCATCATTGTGAGAGAAATGAGATGACAGCGACGGAATCCCATCTCTGTCACCTGCCAGAAATACAGAAAGCCATCCCTTTTTTGGGACAGGCTTTGGATAGGCATCCCAACTCTATGGAGACTTTCCCAAACTAGGCAGTACAGTTAAGCATGTAGACTCTGTGTGCTTAACTGATATATGTTCTACCTAGTTGTATCTATATCTGTATCTATCTATGTAGTATATATGTATCATCTATGTAGCATATCTATTCTATATATAAAATCATGTCATCTGCAAATGAGACAATTTTACTTCTTCCTTTCCAATTCTGATATCTTTTATTTCTTTTTCTTGCCTGTTTTGTCTAGCTGGGACTTTTAATTGAATAGGAGTAGTGAGAGTGGACACCCTTGTCTTGTTTCTGATCATAGAGGAAAAGCTTTCAGGCTTTCACCCTTGAGTATGATGTTAGCTGTGGGCTTGTCATATATGGCCTTTACTACATTGAGGTATGTTTATTCTATGCCTAATTTGTTAAGAGTTTTTATTTTGTATGAATGTATTGTGTATGAATGTTGAATTTTATCAATGCTTTTTCTGTATCTGTTGAGGTAATATGGTTCTTTTATTCTATTAACATGATGTATCACATTGATTGATATGCATATGTTCAACCATCCTTGCGTCCCATAGATAAATATCACTTGATCATGTGCTGTTGAATTTGATTTGCTAGTTTTTTACTGAGAATTTTTGCATCTATATTCATTGGTGATATTGGCTGATAGTTTTCTTTATTAGTACTATCCTTTTCTGCTTTTGGTATCAAGATAATGCTGGTCTCATAAAATGAGTTTGGGAATGTTCCCTCCTTTTCAATTATTTGGAAGAGTTTGAGGAAGATTGGTGTTGAATCTTTAAATGTTTGGTAAAATTCACCAGTGAAGCCATTTGTTCCTGGGATTTTCTTCATTGGGAGATCTTAGATTACTGACTCAATCTTCTTACTAGTAATTGGTCTATTCAGATTTCCTATCTCTTTCTGCTTCAGTCTTGTTAAGTTGTATATTTCTAAGAATGTTTCTATTTCTTCTAGATTGTCCAGTTTGTTGGCATATAGTTCTGCATAGTAGCTTCTTACAATCCTCTGAATTTGTGTGGTATCAGTTATATCTCCTATTTCATTTATAATTTTGTTGACTTGGATCCTTTCACTTTTCTTTCTTGGTTAGTCTAGCTAAGGATTTGTCAACATTTTTTATCTTTTCAAAGACCTCTTATCTTTTCTATTGTTTTACTGTTCTCTATTTCATTTATTTCTACTCTAATTGCTATTATTTCCATTCTTCTGGTAGCCTTGGGCTCAGTTTGCTCCTTTATCTAGTTCCTTAAGGCATAGAGTTGTTTATATGAGGTCTTTTTTTTTGCTTCTTAATTGTAGACGTTTATTGCTATGAATTTCCCCCTTAGAACTACTTTTGTTACAGGGTGCCTGGGTGGCTCAGTTGGTTGGTTAAGCATCAGACTCCTGATTTTGGCTCAGGTCATGATCTCAGGGTCATGAGATTGAGTTCTGTGACAGGCTCCACGCTGGGCATGGAGTCTACTTAAGATACTCTGTCTCCCTCTCGGTCTTCCCCTCTCCCCCATGCGTGTGCACCCACACCTGCACACGTTCTCTCTCTCTCTCTCAAAAAAAAAAAAAAGAACTGCTTTTGCTTCATCCCACAAATTCTGCTTCTATTTGTATGTTGAGTCCGTTTTCATTTCTCTTAAGAAACTTTTTTTTTGCCTTTTAATTTCTTCTTTGGTTCTTTTGTTGTTTAGGAGAGTGTTGTTAATTTCCATGTCTTTGTGAATTTTCCAGTTTTCCTGTTATTGATTTCTAGTTTCATGCCATTGTGGTTAGAGAAGATACTTGGTATGATTTCAGTCTTCTTGAATTTGCTAAGACTTGTTTTGTGGCCTAACATATGGTCCATCCTAGAAAATGTTACATGTGCACTTGAAAAGAATGTGTATTTTGCTATTGTTTGGATAGAATTTTCTATATATGTCTGTTAGGTTCATTTGGTCTATATTGTTATTCAAATCCAGTTTCCTCATTGATTCCCTGTATGAAGGATTTAGCCATTGTTGAGAGCGAGGTATTAAAGTCTCCCACTATTATTGTATTACTGTTTATTTCTTCTTTTAGCTCTGTTAGTTTTGCTTTATATTTTTAGGTGTGCCAATATTGGGCACATAAATATTTTCATTTGTTGTATCTTCTTGATGTATTGACTCCTTTATCATTATACAATAACTTTCTTTGTCTCTTTTTACCATTTTCAGTTTAAAGTCTATTTTTTTTCTGAAATAAATATCACAACCCCCACTTTTTGGGGGGCAGGGGGAGGTTACCATTTGCTTGAAATATCTTTTTCCATCCCTTCATTCTCAGTCGATGTGTGTCTTTAAGGCTAAAGTGAGTTCTTGTAGGCCCTATATTGTGGATCTTGTCTTTTTTTAAATCCAATTTAATTTGGTTATGTTTAAAGTAATTATTGATAGGTAAGGAGTTACTATTGCCGTTTTGATAATTGTTTTCAGGCTGTTTCTTGCAGATCCACTGTTGCTTGTTTTTTTGTCCTGCTGTCTTTTTGTGTGTGTGTTTGATGTCTTTTGGTATCAGTATGCTTTGACTTCTTTATCATGTTCTTTTGTGTAATTACTATAGGATTTTCCCTTACGGTTACCACGAGGCTAACAAAAAATAACTTAAACTTATAGCACCCTATTTTAAACTGATAACAGCTTAACTTCAATAGAATTCATAAACGTTATACTTTTATTCCCCCCCCATCACATTTTAGGTTACTGCTGTTACAACTTACATGTTTTTTAATATTGTATAACTCACAACAGATTATTGTAATGGTTATTTTTACTATGTTCCTTTTTTAGCTTTCAAGGTAGAGTTTTGAGTGAATTAAATGAATTTTAGGTAAATTATGTAACACTATTAACTGCACTACAAAATCTCAATGACAATATATTTACCATTACTCAAGTGAGATTTACACTCCCTTTTTATATTTTACAATGTTAATTAAATTCTTCTACTTCCACTCAAAGAACTCCCTTTAGCATTTCATGTAAGTCAGGTCTAGTGATCATGAACACCCTCAGCTTTTGTTTAAAAAAGCCTTCATCCATTTTTCATTTCTAAAGGACAGCTTCACCAGGTTTAGAGTTCTTGGCTGACAATTATTTTCTTTCTGTATTTTGAACATGTCATCTCATTCTCTCCTGGCCCAAAAAGTTTCTGTTGAGAAATCCACCAATAGTTTTATAGGGGTTCCCTTGTATGTAACTTCTCTCTTTTCTCTTGCTGCTCTTCAAATTCTTTCTTTGTCTTTGAGTTTTGATGATTAATTATAATGTATCTCAATGTGCCCTATTTGAGTTCAACCCATTTGAGGTCTTTTGGGCCTCATGGACCTTCCCAGGTTTGGGAAGTTTGCAGCCATTATTGGAGCTTTCTTAGTTTATAGTGGTGTCATATTTATCTGATTTTTTGTGATTCTTGATTTCTTATGTTGGTATCTGTTCACTTGAGTAAACAGCCTCTTCCAGACTTTACAGTTCGATTTGGCAGAGAAATTTTTCACCAGTCAGCTCAGTTTGGGTTTCTGGGTGTGTCTGCTGGTAATATTCTTGGTCAGGTGGGGTCTGCTGTTAAGGTCTATTTTGGGGTGAGGCAGCTGCTCAAGCTCTGAGGATAGGGATGGTGGTTGTGCTGCTAGCTGAGAACAGGTGAATAGGACTGCTGGTTTGGTTCCCTACCCAAGTAAGGCTGTAGGATGGGTTCTGTGGTTGCCTGGATTCTCTGGTCAGGCTTAGTAACTCCTTGGGCCTAGGTACTATTATTCAGTAGTTGGGGTTATGAATTAGCTTTCCTGTCCTGTCAGGGCAGCGGGACAAAACCCAGGGCCTCTATAGCTCATTCTTTGGGCACCCAAATCAGTCCAGAGTGTGCACTGAATTCTCAGGTCAGATGAGGCCACTAGCTTTGGTCTACAGATGAGGGAAGCCACAGGCTGTGCTCTCTGTTAAGTGCCACTGTACATAGTACTGTTGAATAGGCAATGAAGCTTCCCATGTGCTCTGGTTAGGTTCCCTGGTTGGAGAGGCTGAAGTCTGTATTCAGGGATGAGCAGGGCTCTGAATTAGATTCCCTGCCTGGGCACAGCAGGGGAAGCAGCTCTAAAGCCAGTAAAGCTCTTTGTTTCTTATCTTACTTTAAGCCAATTTGAACTCCAAGATCCCTGACCACACAGGGCCAGTGGCTTTGCTTGGCGCATCTCTCACTCAAGAGCTGCTGGGCCACACACCCTCCAGGAGTTGTTTCCAGCCTTTCTGGTCAGATGGGGCTGGAAGACACTCTCCACAGTGGGTGGGGCTGTGATTCAGCTCCTTGCCTGGGTGTGGGCAAACTGGGCTCTAGGGCTGCCAAAAGTCCTTGTTTGAAGATTTGAATTAGGCAGATCTGAGTCCTGCCACGAGAGTGTACCACTGATTTGGTTCTGGAGAGGAGCAAAGCGTCTGGTTGGGATTACTACTTGGGCACTGCAGGTATGAACTTGGTCTGCCAAGATCCATGTGCTGATTGTTGCAAGCCCCTCCCCACTTCTCTGTCACAGTCAGATTCCCAGTGATTGAGCCCTGTGGATTCCGTTGCAATTTCTCTTGTGTGAGATCAGAGTAGGGGCTCCTGTAAAGCCCCTAAAATGCCCCTACGATGCTGTTTGGTCACTGGTTGTCCTCACAGGTTCTTTTGTCCAACTGAAGGAACTGGAGGCTCTGGGGAGACCTCTCTGTGTGGTGCGGTGCTGGCCTGCAGGAGGGCAGTGCAGTCAACATGGGGCCACTTCTCTTACTGTTCTAATGCAGTCTGTCTTAGTCTCTGTGGTGCACAGTGAGTGCTTCAGTCTCACCAGCATATTCTAGGATTCTCTCATTGGTGTCTTATTCTTGAATAGTTGTTAGTTGTTCTTCTTGTTGGGGGTGGGGGGGACTCCAGTCAGAAACGACCTATGTCATCATTTTGGTGATATCACTTCTCAAAGTACTTTAAGGACATGTGAAAGTGCTGCTGAAAGGAATTTCACTTGCTGGAGGAAAGCACCCCCTGAATGCCGAGTATGACATCAGAAGGTGGTCACAGATGTGTGTCAAGTGCCACTTTTACTTAATACTTCAGTATTTGCTGTTTATGTAGCAGCCATTTTATTTTATTTATTTATTTATTTATTTATTTATTTTTTCACAGCAGCCATTTTATTTTATTATGAGAAAGTTTAGCAGGAGAAAGAAAACGCATGTAGTTTCAGTGATGTGTTTATTCATATATTAGGAACTTGAGGTAGATATTTATCCCTGGTGTGTAAGTAATTGTGGACTTTCAAAATATTTTAAATTTAAAAGAAATTTTTAATTGTTTTGTCCTTATGTTACTTTCCTTCTCTGTTGTTTTAAATTATTATAATTTGTGGAACTGCCATTTCACCTAAATTTTTTTTTAACTGTCAGAAAAACGTTGGAATTTGTGAGGAAAAGCAATAAATATTTCATATGCAGTTATTTTATAAAAGTTGACATTCTAGTTGTGAAAGGAATGCAAAATCTTTGTTAACTCCAAAGGGAAGGAGAGGACACATTTAAATCTGAGTGTAATTTAAGGCAGAATACTAGAAGCAAAATAAGCCATGTGCAAGGAGACTGGTATATTCGGAAGTAGTTCATTTTCTGTATCCTTTCTGGTTCCTGAGACCTGAAGTAAATTTGTCCTCTGACTTGGAGGTGAGGCAGGAAATAAGAGGTGTGAGAGTACTTTCTCCCTCTCCAGCCATCGCTAGAGCAGTCCGGGCACTGACCTTGTGGAAACCACACTGCCAGTGGTCTGGAGACATCAGCCAGAGCCTCACAAACAGCACATCTGAAAAAAATAGATAAGGAAGATGTTGGCAATGGTTGAAGTTGGGTGATGGCTCATGAGGGGTCTCTATGCTACCCTTCTTTACTTTTGTGTATGTTTGAAGGTTTCCATAATGGAGGGAAAAAAGGGGGGGCAGCCTCAGGGAACCTAGTACTTGCTATGAGAGAGCACATTTTCTTCGAACTTCTATACCAGGCTCAAAAGTACTTATGGGGGAGAATGGTGTTTGCTTCCTTTCCCCGCATAAAGCCCCAGGAGATGGCAGCATGGTCCTCTGAGGGCCAATGACAGCCCTCTCTTGCCCTGTAGTTATGAGATTGGCTGGTTGATACTTTGTTAATGGAGTTTACATCTTATCTGTAGAGTCTGTGATGCAGCAGGTAAAGCACGACATTGGGAACTGGAAGACTTGGCTTCCAAGCCCTGTTCTGCCACTTGCCAGCAAATTTTGGAGGACATGAAACACAGTTTACTGTGTACTCCCTCTGGGCCAGATGCTGTTCTCTAGGAAATGGTCATATATTACCTTGTATGTGACATTTGTAGACTAGAGATCACCTCCACTTACATCAATGGATTGTTTTGTGGCCCAAGCGAGGTAATACATGTAAATGATTAGAAAATTCATACACCTCACAGCTTATAAATATATAAGATATAAAGATTAACATTAGCATGTATTATTTATTAGAAGTTGAATATTTTAAAATAGCCTATAAATAGAAACTTGCCAGTAAATAGTTCTTCAAAATAACTAATGTCACATCCTGAAGTTTCCACATGGTCTTATTGAAAGGGTTTTCTTTTCAAGTCGCAAACCAGTAGGTATGAATGATGACTAATTAAGCTCTTATATATTTCAATGAAAGCATCATTACATATATGGGTAGTAAAATGGACTTAACTAAGAGTTTTCTAAGGATTTATTTCACAAAATTGTAGAGCATGCTTGATTTGCATGTAATACGTTATTCTTGTCCCAGAGACCTTGGCAGAAGCTTCATCCCGCTGGTGTTGCTCAGTGATTTTTCTTTAGTTGAAAGGAAGAGGAGGAAGCCAGCTGCAGCTTTGACACTTATAATTGCACCCCATGTAATAGCAATAGTTATGTATGGGCTGTTTAATTTGAAAGCAACATCCATCAGTCATGCAAATTTCACATCAATTGAAAAAGAAAGGAGAAAAATTTCTGTCAAACAGCAAAAGAGTTAAATTACCAGGATTAAGTGAAGGAAATTATTTCTAATATTCTGTGAAAGTGTAGCTAGCAAGTAATGCAAAATAAAAAATTAAAAAGTATTTTGATGTAAAGTTAAATGATACCTAATTACTAAATTGGGCTCATTTCCATTTAGCAATTCAGAAAAATCTGGTAACTCTGGCTGGTGTGTGCAGCGTTTCTCAGTGAAAATTTTAATCCCTGTTTGGAAAAATACCAGTTGTTATGATGTTTCTCCTTAACATAAATTGGCTGTGATTCTGAAGCCAGCTAAACCCACACTGATGTGAGGGTGATTATTTGGAGACATTCTATTGAGCTCTGGGGGTTGGAGAGTGATGGTAGCATGAATCTGTGAATCAAGTTTATGTATCTTGGTATACAATCTTTTGTTTCCTTGCTTAGAAAAGTTACTGTATTTTTCATTTTATAAGTGTATCTAGTTGGGCTGAAAATATTACATGTGTCTGTAATTTAAAAGAAATTTTCTTAATCTTACAGGAAATCAGATAATAATAAAAATGAAATCTGCAAACCACGGAGAAACCAAACTTAGTGCAGGTACATGGTTCACTCAAGGTCATCCAGCTCATTAGTACTAAAGCTGGGCCTCAGAATGAGAGGGTTGGACTGTAGCCTGGCCAGGCCTCACTTGCCTTCACTGCTATGTGAATACTGAGGTCCTTTCTTGTTATTAGAGTACTATAGCCCACAGTGTAAAGCTCTCTTTCTTCTTACTGCTCTTCTTTCTTTCTTTCTTTTCCTTTCTTCCTTCCTTCCTCCCTTCCTTCCTCCCTTCCTTCCTTCCTTCTTTCCTTCTTTTTTTCTCTTTCTCTTTCTCTTTTTTTCTTTTTCTTTGTTTTTAATGTGGAACCCAGTGCAGGGCTTGAATTCACAACCCTGAGATCAAGACCTGAGCCGAGATCAAGAGTTGGACACTCAACTGACTGAGCCACCCAGGCATCCCCTGCTTTAGTTTCATTTTTAAAAGAATGTATTTTGAAAGAAATTATACTTAGATTGTACTTACTGTAAAATAATGCCTTCTTTTATAACTCAGGGAGAGAGACGGAGAGGCTGGTCCTCAACTTTGGAGGATAGAATGTGCAACAAATCCGTGTCTTCTCTATTTAGAATACAATAGTGAATTAGATAATTCAGCTTAAACAAGGAAATTACTTGGGTGGTACTACCAAATATCTAGGTGATGCTAGATTAAAGAAAACTGAACAGTTTATCATAGACGCACAGTGGTTTAGAATTTATCATTCTGGGTCTATAGACAAAGACTTTGTTTCTTTTGACAATCATTTAAACTGTAAGAGATTCAGTTTCCTCATTTGTAAAATGAGGGTCTCAAATTAGTTGACTTTAACATTTCTTCCAGGTCTGTGATTTGGGAGTTTTGGGATTTATATCAAATTAGAACGCTGTAGTATAATGATATTTATTACGGATATTTATTTTTCATTTATTTTTGAACTTAATTATTGATACCTTTATCTTTAAAACTGACAACAGGAGCGCCTGGGTGGTTCAGTTGGTTAAGTGTCTACCTTCAGCTCGGATCATGATCCCAGGGTCTTGGGATCAAGTCCCACATCGGACTCCCTGCTCAGCAGGAGCCTGCTTCTCCCTCTCCCTCTGCCGCCTACCCCCTGCTTGTGCTCTCTCTCTCTGTCAAATAAATAAATAAAATCTTTTAAAAATAATAAAAAAAATAAAAGTGACAACAGAATATTTTTAAAAGTGACTTCAGGATATAGTTGAAAGGACTCCTTCCACATATGCGTTGTCAGAGCCTCATGCACTCTTCTTTCTCCATGAATCTATGGGACAGAGAGGTGCCTCTTGAGCCCTAAGGGACTCCCTTTGAAATTAGGAACAATGGGTGCTCGCTTCGGCAGCACATATACTAAAATTGAAATTGGGAACAATGGTAGATCTTTAATACAAGCTTCCATATTATAGAAGATTCTTTAGTTAGAATAAAATAGAGTTTTACATATCTTATGTTGGGCACAATGAAGCAAGTCAAATTTCAGAAGCTTCGAGTTTGAGTTAGAAACAGGAGGCTAGATAGAAGTGAAGGCTGAAATAACCCGGATGCTTACAAGACCAGAAGAGGAAGACTCAGACCCAAATACCCAAGTGCACACACACGTACACACAGACACCACCTACAAAATAATAAAAAAGGGAAAAAACTTACTCTAGCATTTGCCCCAGGATAGAGACACAGAAGGGTAACTCTCACAGCCTGCCTGGAGTCCAGGGAATTAGGACGTCCCACAGGGAAGGGTGAAGGCTGGTGTCTGTGAGCATGCCCCAGCAAGTGTCACATATTGACTGCCATCTACTCTGATCATTAGTACTCTTGCTGCACTTGTCTTCTTTGTTCATATCACCTCATGGTCTAGAGGAAGAATTCCCTTGCCTCCAGTGGTAAGCTCTATTCACTCATCAAGTTGTCTTTATTGTTCCTCTCTTATAATCATCGGGTACTGGCTAGAGTAACCAGAACGATCATCTGGGTGAATAAGATTCTCAAACACAACGAAGAGCAAACGACTGAGAATTGCAAACAACTGAAGGGACACTATTATCACAAGAGCTGCCAGATTCACAAGTGGAGAAACTAACATTGAGGAAAGGGAGATAATAGAGGAGTAAAGAAACCTAAATAATAAGCACAATTAATATTCTTAGATTTGAATGGATAATGCATCCATAAAAGACAAATTGTCCCCTAAAGGGGGAAGGACCAGTTAGAGTTCTTGCAAATAAAAGCAATCATCACCAAAACACATTTCCATTGATAGGTTAAATAGCTGAAAAGACAGAGCTGAAAACCAAATGCAACAGTAGGGTATGAAGCAAGTATTCCTGTAGAATGCAATGCAGAGTAACAAAGGGTTGATTAGAAAGTGCTTTAGTTTCCTATTCCTGGTGTAACAAAGGGCCACAAACTTTGTGGCTTAAAATAGACCAAATGTATTATCTTACAGTTCTGGGGGCTGCATTCCTTCCGGGGGCTCTAGGAGACAGTCTTTCCCAGCCTTTAGAGGGCACCTGCATTCCTTGCCTTGTGGTCCCTTCCTCCGTCTTCAAAACCAGCAACAGAGCATCTTCAAATCTCTCTCTCCTTTTGTCTCTGATCTCTGCCTCCATTGTCACATCTTCTCTGGCTCTGGTACTACTGCCTCCTTCTTTGAAGAACTCTTAGGAGTATATTGAATCTACCCACATGATCGTGGATAATCTTCCCATTTTAAGATATTTAACTTAATTACAACTGCAGAGTCCCATTTTCCATGTAAGGGCACATATTTGTAGATTCTGGATAGCACTTTGGTAGGGGGGTCGGGGACCTTATTTTGTCTACTATAGAAACTATGAGAAAAACATTGAAAGGATAGAATATAGATCTTGAATCCCCATATCCGTGTAATAGCAATGCCCAGGAAGGTGAGGAGAGAACAGATGGGAGAAAAGGATGAATTAAATAAGAGGAGAAAATTTTCCAGACCTGGAGAAAGCAATAAGACTTTAGATTGCAAGGACCATGCAATACCAAACAGGATGTATAAAAAGAGACCTACAACTAGACACTAGTGAAATGTTAGATCTCCAAGGATAAGAGATGTCTCAAAGCTTTCACAGACAGAAGCTTAAACACAAATGAGTGAAAATCAGATTGTCACCAGGCTTTTATTAAGCAATACTGAGTATAATAAGCAAAGAAATAAGGTCTTCAAAATTATTTTAAACTTAGAATTCTATTCCCAAAGTAGCATTCATGAGTGAAGGCTGAGAATATTTTTGGACATGCTTAGAAAATTTTCCACCCACAGATTCCATTTGAAAGAATTACTTGAGGCTGTATTCTAGTAAAAACAAAAGGAAGTAAAAGAAAGAAAAAGACAAGGGATGCAAATAACACTGGAGAGCAAAGGTACCCGCAAATCTTATAAAGTCTAAAAGTTTGGTGCATATGACAAAAATAATAACAATCTGTAATTTAAACCACAGATGATTCTAACATGGATGCTGGCAGAACTGGTAGGGATGGGGTAGGAGGGAAGTGAAATAAAGCCAAGTTATTTTTTGTCTTGCTGGGGGTGAAAAAATATCTTAATATGGTTTATTTTCGCATTTTTCCTGATTAAAATTTTAAAAATTAAATTAAAAAGATTGGATTGATATTATTCTGTGTTAGTATATTTTGAAAGAGATATTCTCATATGCTGTTGGAAGGTGTATATTTTGTTTAGTTTTTTAGGAGGGAAATTTGGTAGTTTCTTTCAAATTTTAAAATGAAGATATACTTTGCTCTAGCACTTCAATCTCTAAGAATTTATCCTGTAGAAGTTTTTTTTTTTAAGATTTTATTTATTTATTTGACAGAGAGAGACACAGCGAGAGAGGGAACATAAGCAGGGGGAGTGGGAGAGGGAGAAGCAGGCCTCCCACTGAGCAGGGAGCCCAATGCGGGGCTCGATCCCAGGACCCTGGGATCATGACCTGAGCCGAAGGCAGACCCTTAACTGAGAGCCACCCAGGCGCCCCTGTAGAAGTATTTTTATATCTCTGAAAAGATTTGCAAGAATCTGTATATGGCATTGTTCATGACTGTAAAAAAATGGACAGTTATCTAAACCTATATGGACTAATTATGGACAACTATGTTCTGATTTTAAAAATCAAATAGTTTTGGGGTGCCTGGATGGCTCAGTCGTTAAGCGTCTGCCTTCGGCTCAGGTCATGATCCCAGGGTCCTGGGATCGAGTCCTACATCGGGCTCCCTGCTCAGCGGGAAGCCTGCTTCTCCCTCTCCCACTCCCCCTGCTTGTGTTGCCTCTCTCGCTGTGTCTCTCTCTGTCAAATAAATAAATAAAATCTTTTTAAAAAATCAAATAGTTTTGAGTGTTTGCAGACATAGAAATATCTTCAGGTCATATATTTTTTAAAGATTTATTTATTCTTAGAGCGAAAGAGTGAGAGAGAGTGCAAACGGGGGTGAGGGGGAGAGAGAGAGAGAGAGAGAATCCTCAAACAGACTCCCCAGTGAGCCCAGAGGCCGACGCAGGACTCGATCTCACAATTCCTGAGATCATGACCTGAGCTGAAACCAAGTCAGACGCTCAAGCTCGACCGACTGAGCTACCTAGGTGGCCCCAAGTCATATTTCTGAAAAAAAGCAGCAGAATTACTGCTATAATTCTAGTTATTGCATATGATCATATATATATATATATATTCACATATGTATGCAATTATAGAGTTGTGTCTAGAAGAATCCAAACCAAAATGTTAACAATTATTATCTTTGGGGAGGAGAATTATTTGGGAGAAGATTTGCTTTTAATTTCCACTTCCTTTTTTTTTTTACAATAAGAATATTTATGTATTATGCTATTACTCCTATAACATTTTAAAATTTCAAAAATAATACCAAGATTCCTTGAAATCCCACACCCAAGGACAATTACTGTGAACAGTTTGGTGAGCATACATCCAGACTGCTTGATTACACATACGAGTATGCAGATATATTTAATTTTCCATAATTGGAAGCATACATAATACATTCTAAAGCCATTTTTAGTTAAGCTTTTAAATTTTGACGTAATTGTAGATTCACATGCAGTTGAGAAAAGTACTATAGAGATAGCCTTTGTACATTTTACCTTGTTTATCTCAATGGCAACATACTGTAAATTGGTACAGTATTACAACCATGATATCAACATTGCTGTTGAAATAGAGAACATTTCCATCTCCAGGAGGATACCTCATATTGCCCTTTTATAGTTACACCCACTTCCTCCCACCCTCCACTTCCTATTTAACGCCTGGCAATCACTAACATGTTCTCCATTTCTATAATTTTGTCAGTGTTACATAAATGGAATCATACAGTATGTAGCCTTTTGAGGTGGGCTGTTTCATTCATAATAATTCTGTAGAGATTTATCCAGGTTGTTGCATGTAGCAATAGTTTATTCCTTTTTATCGCTAAGTAGTATTCAACCATATGGATGTGACCATTTGTTTAATTAATCACTTGTTGAAAGATGTCTGGATTGTTTCCAGGTCTTGCCTATTACAAATAAAGCTGTCATAAACATTGGTATACAGGTTTATTTTTTCTTTTAACATAAATCTCCATTTTTCTGGAATAAATACCCAGGATTGCAACTGCTGGGTCATATGGTAGTTATGTGTTTAGTTTTTAAAGAAATTGCTAAACTGTTTTCCAGAGTGACTATACTATTTTACATTATTTCTTCCTTTCCAATCTGCATACCTTTTATTTCTTTCTCTTGTTTTATTGCACTGACAAGAACTTCCAGAACTATGTTGAATGAGAGTACTGGGAGCAGACATCCTTGCCTTTGTCCTGATTTCAGACGTAAAGCATTCAGTCTTTCACCATTGAGTATCATGTTAGCAGTAGAATTTTTGTGAATATTCTTTATCAAGTTTAGGAAGTTACTCTATTAGTTTTCTGAGATTTTTTTAAAAATCATGAATTGGTGTTAAATTTTGTCAAGTGCTTCTGCTGAATCAATTAATATATATGATTTTCTTTCTTTCTTTTTTTAAGATTTTATTTATTTATTTGACAGAGAGAGACATAGCGAGAGAGGGAACACAAGCAGGGGGAGTGGGAGAGGGAGAAGCAGGCTTCCTGCAGAGCAGGGAGCCTGATGCGGGGCTCAATCCCAGGACCCCGAGGTCATGACCAGAGCAGAAGGCAGACGCCCAACAACTGAGCCACCCAGGCATCCGTATGATTTTCTTTCTTTAGTCTGCCAATATTATAGATTATACTGATTGATTTTCAACTATTGAACCAGACTTGCATCACTGGAATATACTCTTTTTTAACTTAGTGTATAGTCCTTTAATATTATAATAATAGAATAATATTAGAATATTACTTAATTCTATTTGCTAACATTTAATTAGGGATCATCTACATTGATAAGAGCTACTGGTCTATAGTTTTCCTTTTTTCTTTTTGTATTGTTTTTGTCAAATTTTGGTATGAGCTTCATGAAATGAATTAGGAAGTCCTTGCTCCCTCCTATTCTGTTTTTGGAGAGTTTGTTTTTCTTTTTAATTGGTTTTACTTCTTTAAATGTTTGGTAGCATTCTATAGTGAAAACATCTGAGCCTGGAAATGGCTATTTGGGGGAAGTTTTTAAATTATGATTTAAAAGTATCTATTTAAATTGTGTTTTAAATTATGATTTCAAAGTATCTATTTCACACTGGTTAGGTTGTATTTTTTGAGGAAGTGGTCCATTGTGTCTAAGTCAAATTTAGATGTGTAGAGTTTTTTTGTAGTATTTACTTATTATCTTCTTGATGTTTGCAAGATCTGTGGTGATAATCCTGTTATATTGATAGTATCCATGATTTGTATCTTATCCTTTTTTATTTGTCAGTCTTGCTGGAGGTTTGCAATTTTACTGTTTTTGTTTGGTTGGTAGGTTGTTTTTGGAAAAAACAGCTTTGTTTCATTGATTATTTTCTATTGTCTTTTTATTTTCCATTTATTGATTCTACTCTTATTATTTTCTTTCATTTTCTGACTTTGTGTTAATTTTGCTCTTTTTGTACTTCCTTGTGGTGGGAGCATAGATTATTGATTTGAAATTTTTCTTCTTTTTTAATGTATGCATTTAGTTCTAAAAATTTATTCCTCAGCACTGCTTTAGCTATGTCTCCCATATTTTGACATGTTGTATTTTCATTTTCATTCAGTTCTGTCTTCTTTAAATTTACTTTGAGACTTCCTCTTTGATTATGGTTTATTTAGAAATGTGTTGTTTAGTT
Source organism: Neomonachus schauinslandi (assembly GCF_002201575.2). Classification (NCBI taxonomy): domain Eukaryota; kingdom Metazoa; phylum Chordata; class Mammalia; order Carnivora; family Phocidae; genus Neomonachus; species Neomonachus schauinslandi. The sequence goes on from NC_058404.1 coordinate 145,749,652, forward strand.
TTCAAGTGTTTGGTGATCCTCCTGTTACCTTTTTGTTCCTTAATTTCTAGTTTGAAAAAAATGATAATTTATAGTTTGATTCTATTGTGTTCAGAGAACATAGTATGCATGATTTCAATTTTTCTAAATTTGTTGAGGATTGTATTATCACCCGGGATATGAATTTGTCTTGGTATATATTCCAAGGGCTCTTGAAAAGAATATACATTTTGTTGTTGTTTACTTATAAATGACTTTATAACCTGTTTGTTGATGGTGGTGTTGTTTTTCTCTGTCCTTTCTGGTTTTCTGTCCAATTGTCCTACCAGTTTTTGAGAGAGGGGTGTTAAGGTTTCCAACTATAATGTGCATCTGTCTGTTCTTCTTTTCCGTTCCACCAGTTTTTTTGCTTCATAAATTTTACAACTTTGTATTTGGTGCGTTCACATTTAGGAATGATATGTCTTCTTGGTGAACTGACCCTTTTATCATGATATAATATTCCCCTCTGCCTGTGGTAATGTTTTTCTCTGGAGTCTACTTTAGTATTAATATAACCATTTTTTTTTTAAAGATTTTATTTATTTATTTGACAGAGAGAGACACAGTGAGAGAGGGAACACAAGCAGGGGGAGTGGGAGAGGGAGAAGCAGGCTTCCCGCTGAGCAGGGAGCCCGATGTAGGACTCGATCCCAGGACCCTGGGATCATGACCTGAGCCGAAGGCAGACGCTTAACAACTGAGCCACCCAGGCGCCCCAATATAACCATTTTTTAAATTTCTTTTGATGTTTGCATAATTTATTTTTCCCAGCCTTTGACTTTAAACCTGCCTATATCATTATATTTTAAGTAACTTACATGTAGATAGCATTTAATCTACTTCACTAATCTGTCATTTAATTACAATATGCAGAGCATCTACATTTAATGTAATTATTGATACGTTAAGGCTTAATTCTGTCATTTTGCTTTTCTTTCTTGTTTGTTCTCTCTGTTTTTCATTTTTCTGATTTTTTTTTTCCTGCTCACTGTGAGTTATTGGAACATTTAGTTTAATTCAATTTTGATTTATTTAAAATACTTTCAAGTGTATCTCTTTATATAGCTTTTTTTAGTGATTACTTCCCCTCTCCTCAGTCCACTGGTCTTGTTATTTTACCAATTTTAATGAAGTATAGTGGCCCTACCTCCATTTATGTCCCTTTACCTTCCCCCATTTATAATTACCTTAAATATTTCCTGTTCATATATTTAGAAATACATCAGATAGTGTTATAATTTTTGCTTCAGCCATCAAGTATTCAAAAAATGCAAGAGAAGGAAAATATTGTGTTTACCCACATTTTTGCTTACTATGTTCTTTCTGCTTTTCTGATATTCCAAGGTTCTTCTTTTATCATTTCCTTTTTGTTTAGAGAACTCCCTTCAGCCTTTCTTTTAGGGTAGGTCTGATGGTAACAAATTTCTCTTCTCCTTCATTAACAAATGTGTTGATTTCTGCATTTCTGAAGGATGTTTTTACTGGGCGTAAGATTCTAGGTTGCCAATTCTTTTCTTTCAGCAAGTAAAAAATATTACAGCACTTCATTCTGACCTCCAAGGTTTCTGATGAAAAATCTGCTGTCATTCTCATTTTTTTCTTCCCCTGAGAGCTCATCTCTTTTTCACTACTTTCAAGATTTTTTCTTTGTATTTAGTTTTTAGAAGGTTGATTATATGTCTTGGTGTGGATTTTCTTTGGTTTTTACTATCTGGGATTTGCTCATCTTCTTTAATCTCCACGTTTACATTTCTGGCTAAATTTTGGAATTTTTAGGCATCATTTTTTCAGGTACTTTTCTAGCCCTGCTTTCTTTCCTCTCTGTGTTAGATAATTGTAACATCTTGGTTGAGTCAGTATTGGCATCTCATTGATTGTCTTTTTTATTTAGTGTGAGATTTCCTTGGTTGTTGGTATTATGAGTAAGTTTTTACAAGAAACCTGGTCTTTTTCATATTATGTTTTGAGTACTGTGTTTTGTATGCTGTGCCTTATTTAAACTTTCTGTTTTAACTAACTTCTTTGGATACTGCTTCAGTGGGGGAAGGGTGACTCCACTTCATTACAGTCTCATGCCAGGTGGAGGTAGAAGCTCAAGTTCCCCATTTGGTCTGTGTTGATACCCAACAGTGATGATACTTTTCCTTACTACTGGGCAGGGGTAGAAATTCTGGCTTTTCTGTGGTCTCCACCGACTCCTTGGTAGGGGTGGCCTTATTACTGCCGAGGGAGTGACAGTGAAAGTCCTGAGTCTCTCCTAGGCCTCCTAGAAAGAGGTAAGGGGTGACTCATTAATGCTACAGGGGAGATGGAGGTAGGTTCCCCACATGATACCTACTGTCATCACAGTGAATGGGCCTCATTATCAGCCAGCAAGGGCAAAGTTCTTTACCTGACCTTCTTTAATACTTGGTGAGGTATTGGAGAGATTCATTATAGTCTCCTAAAGCTAGAAATCTAGAGTCCTCATTCCACTTTTACTGCCATGTGTAGTGGCGGGATCAGAAGTTTTCTGTTGTGTTTGACTGGAGGAGAGCAGTATTTGTCTAAAAGTTTTGCTCTTGATTGGCTGCCCCTTTCCTGGTTATTTGGCCGGAGAGAATAGGTATTTGTTGAGGCTATTTTTGTGTGCAGCCATTGACATTATTGGATTGCTGGGTTTTTCTGCTCCAAATCTGAGATGAGGCAAAAAGAAAATTCAGGGACCTCACCATTGTGTCCTTTCTGGGTCCTGGTATCCTCAGATTGTCTGACTTCTTTCCATTTTTCAGAATCTTATTATGTTTGTTTTATTTATAATGTACAGGGTTTTTCATTTTATTTAGAAGGAGGAATAGGGAAAAGTATGTCTACTCCATCATCCTAGAAATAAAAATCCTGATAATAAATCCTGATAAAGCAAAATCCACTTTGCAACCAAGTTTTCACTCAAAAATATGTTGTGAAGATCTTTTTATTCCAATGACTACTGGTAGACATTTCAGTAGATAAATATTCCATAGTTTCCTTTTAACTAATCCAGTAGTAATATACATTTAGTGACATAATAAAAAGTGCAGTGATGGACATATCTTAATTTTGAGGCCACATTCTCTAGTCTATATTTCTGAAATCCAAAAAGCTATGTAAACGAAAATATTTTACAATGTCTGGTGCAAATTTATTTTGTACAAATCTTACTAGAATTCACATAACGCTGTTTATCAACTTAATTCATCCAACTTGCTTCAATACTTTATGGTTGCTAAAAAATATTAAGTTGTTTGATTATGGTTTGCTCTCCAGCCTGCTGGGGTTGTCAAGAAACGTGTGATCTATGTATCTTATTACTTTCTAAGATGCAAATATTTTTTTTTTAAGATTTTATTTATTTTTTTGACAGAGAGAGACACAGCGAGAGCAGGAACACAAGCAGAGGGAGTGGGAGAGGGAGAAGCAGGCTTCCTGCTGAGCAGGGAGCCCGATGTGGGACTCGATCCCAGGACCCTGGGATCATGACCTGAGCCGAAGGCAGACGCTTAACAACTGAGCCACCCAGGCACCCTAAGATGCAAATATTTTAAATCTAACACACGTCTTTCAAATTGTCTTTTCAAATTATCCCAGGAAAGTGCTTGTTAAATTTTGGGCTATGCTGTCAAACTGTACCCTAAAATGTTGTAATATGTGTTCTTAACAGAACATAAGAGTACCCATCATTTCTTCATGTTTTTGACAACACTGGATTTTGTCATACAGTAGTTTAAACTTAACTTTATTCTTTGCAGGATTATAAATAGAATCTATAAATGTGCATTTCAGAAAAATCTAGAAAATAAAGAGCAGTATGAAGATGAAAATTAAAAGCACTTTAAAACATTTCATTTTGGAGGTAATAACTTTTAATATTTTGGCTTATTTTCATTGTATCTACTTTTAAAATACAAAATTGGAATTACATGTAGTTTACTTCTATCTTTTCATTAGTGTTGTATTGTGAACAATTTCCTCTTTCTCTAAATATTTTTTATAAAGTATAATTTAAATGATTGCATAGCTTTATTGAATAGATATACCATAATTCATGTAACCAATTCCTTATTGTTGGGCAAATGGATTGTTTCCAGATTTTCCCCATGTAATTACGTTGTAATAAATGTGGTTATATACATTCCAAAGCATGAGAGTTAAAAGAATGAGGGTTGGCCTCTTGAAACTGAAATTTTTATCTTTTCCAAAGATGTTCCAGTTCACTCTGATTATGGTACTGTTATTTTCATATGTAACCCAGAGTGCAAATTGAAAGAAATTAGTTTTAGTTTCTTTCTCTCTCACTCCCTTCTTCTTTCCCCTTTCTCTCCATCTGTCCCTCCTTCCAGAAATGTTTAAATACAAGTAACTGATTTCTTTTGTCAAAAAGCTAAACAAAGAAAAGAAGAGGAGATAGGCTTTTGGTTCTCACAATAACTCATCTTGGAACTGGGGAAAATTATTCGAATTTCTTCATGTTCTTCAACTATAAAGTGAAAAAGTTGAGTTTTAGTAGCTATCTAAGGTTATCCCCAGCTCCTACACCCTCATGTTTGTCCTTTTGTTAGGCTATCATAGTGTCACCGAGGTGATATCTCCACCATTTTTCCAGTTTTTTCTGTTCATTTGTATGATTGGTGGGGGGGGAATTATTGTTTTTTCTTTTCTTTACCACTAGTTTTCAGTTTTCTGGCAGGATTGTTTTGTGTGTGAGGAATATAAGCAGAATATTCCTCAGTTACCATGTGAAGATTTTTCTATATTTTACTTCATCTATCCTGGGATTTGGTTGGAGAGTCAATTACCACCCCGAATTTTCCAATATGCCATGTATATACTGCCTTACAGAGTATGGAATATGAACCAGCTCTCTCCTTTTGTAGCGATTCAGTCTATCTGGGCTTCAGTTTCCTTATTGGTAAAACAGAGAAAATTATCTTGCTCACAGCTTTCCCTTAAGAAGTAAATGAGGCACTGAGTGGGAAAACCAACCCTTCATGAAAAGAAGTGGAGACAGAGCAGGAGCTGAATAACAGGCTAGAGGGACTTCTCACCACTAGATGGCAGAGTGGAGGCATCAAGTTTATCCATCCTGCATTGAACCAGGTTGACCTTAGCTATTCCATACTCTTAGACCAGCATCTCTTTCTTTTCCCACCTTCATTAATCCACCCTTTTGATTCTACCTCCTTAGCTCCCAAGACCTCCAGACTGGTATTTTGAAGTTCTCCTCCCATTAAGCTGTCAAAGGAAGAATTTTTAGTCACATGTTTGCAATTGTCTATCCCTACTCCCCAGATACTTTGTTGGCTCACTAGCCTTGACTTCTCAGGGAGGAGGCCAAGCATCTCAAGCCAAAAGGACTTGCTGCCATTCCTGCCAAGTTAAGGGCCAATGCCATAAAGCTTTCTCACATATGCCCATGTGGCTCTTGGCATTTTTTTGGAGGTCTGACATCAAGGATAGCCCTGAGGGACACAGTGTCAAGGTAAAGAACACTCTACTCCCAGCACTTGGGAAGTCAGTTCGCATTCAACCTGATCTCACTGGAGTGTGGGTGGTTTAGTACTTTATAACAGATTCCAAAACCTTCTGTAGTTTATGTGCAATTAGGACAGTTGCAGACAGAGTTTTCCACTGTTTGTTTCTCATTGGCAATCAATACAATTAAAGCATAAATGGAAGAATACAGTTGCTTTTTATTTGCTATGGTTAGAAGACATGCAGATATTCAGTGGTAACTGTTAGTCCTGGATCAGGGCTGAACACTGACAAAAGTGCTCCAAACCAAGGGCTGTCTGTCCAAAAAGGCAGAGTAAGATGGTCCCCCAAAGATATGACCTACAAAAGAAGTGCTAAAAATTTCATTTCTAAAAATGTCTTCCTCATAGTAGAGCTGGGATACTCAAATTTCCACTATTTGAGTTTAAGGCGTTATTTCTGTTTGTGTGCCCCATAAAAGTGCATAACTCTTGGGGTTATGTTTTCATATGAATTTTTTTTTCTAGATTTACTATGTTAGCATGAGGAACTGAATCCATGGATCTAGTAAACTAAATAAATTAAGCTAAGTAATAGCTAAGCTCAAGTTAAGGTCTTGTAAACACAGTTAAAAGCTGTGTTTTGATGGGGTAAGAGCACAGGATATTTCAGAGGAAGAAGAGAAATCAGAGCACCAGATGGTATCCAACAACACTGAGTGTCTACAAGGAAGCAGAGTAGTGTAGGCTTAACAGTTATCAGCAAGTTAAATAAGATAATGTATATGAAGTCTTTAGCCTGGAACCTGACACAAGGTACATCCTCAATAAATGTTATTGTTACAACAATGTGCCCTGTACATTGATGCTAGAGTGACAACAGAGAACAGTACAGACTTGGTTCTAGCCCTCAGGAAGCTAAAGTTGAGTAGATGAGCAACTAACTAAAAATTATAGTAGAGTGAATGGTAAATACCCCTCCAGAGGAAGGTCAGAGTGGAGTGCTTGAGGAGTATGGAGCAAGGCACACAATTCAGTATTCTGATGAGGAGGACTTTCCACAGCAGCTGATTTTCTATTCTGTGACCTCAGTTAGGAATGGGTGATATGGGGAAGGGAAGAGAGGAGAGTTTCAAACACAGAGAACACGCACATGAAAATCCAGAACTGAGACCAAGCAAGGCATGTGCTGAGAGCTGAAAGGAGTTTAGTTGTATTCAATACAATGGGTCATTGTACCGAATGAGGCTGAAGAGGTTGGCAGCAGAAGGGAGAGGGGAAAGCAGCAGACATAAAGGACATACCTATAGTTGTTGGAAACTGGAACTGGCTGCTCCAAAGTGAGAAAAACCTTAGTCACCAGCACAAATCTGCTAATTGTTTCTGGAACTTTGATGCAGCAGTCAGCTTTTATTGAATTTGGGAGAAAACTGTGTATTCTGATTACCACTTTTATGCTCTGAATTATGTGCCACAATTGGAATGTTGGTGCTTTTCCCCTTGCAAATCTTCCTTTTCTCGTCTCCTCAGAAGGGTGAGAGCGATCAAAGGTCACTTCACTTGTATTTCTCAGTGTCCACCATGTGTGGAACTACAGAGAAGAACAAGCAAGTGTAGAGGAGACACAGCTGTGGGGTACCTGGGAGGTGCTGTTGGTTGGGCGTCCGACTCTTCATTTTGGCTCAGGTCATGATCTTAGGGTCATGAGAAAGTAAATAATATAATTCATCTCACCTTCACTCCTATCTTCTTGCTGAGTAAAGCAATGTGACTAGATTGGTGTGTATCCTTTTATACCTTTCTCCAAGACCAAATAGATATAAAACTATGCATATAGAGGGGCACCTGGGTGGCTCAGTCGGTTAAGCACCTGCCTTCAGCTCAGGTCATGATCCCAGGGTCCTGGGGTCGAGCCCCACATCGGGCTCCCTGCTCGGCAGGAAGCCTTCTTCTTCCTCTCCCACCCCCTCTGCTTGTGTTCCCTCTCTCACTGTGTCTCTCTCTATCAAATAAATAAATAAATAATTAAAAAAAAAACTATACATATATAGAGAGCTATTTCCCTGTTTTTAAAAGGGGCTAAACTTCACACATTAATTTGAAACTTGCATTCTCATTTAATAATACATCATGGGTAACATTCCAGTTTTGGACACAAAGATTTATTCCAATCTTTTTAATGCTGCATACTATTTTATAGTATAATGTGCTATAATTTAATTAACCACTCCACTCCCGATAGACCTTCAGATTTTTCTCAGGTCATGCTATAAAAATGCTATAATAGGGGCATCTGGGTGGCTCAGTCATTAAGTGTCTGCCTTCGGCTCAGGTCATGATCCCAGGGTCCTGGGATTGAGCCCCACATTGGGCTCCCTGCTCCATGGGAAGCCTGTTTCTCCCTCTCCCACTCCCCTGCTTGTGTTTCCTCTCTTGCTGTGTCTCTCTCTGTCAAATAAATAAATAAAATCTTAAAAAAGAAATAAAAATAAAAATGCTATAATAGTGGGTATATTTATAAATTCTTAGTTTTTGATTGGGTTGTCATAGTGGGTGCCAAAAAGTGGGTTGAATGAGTCAATGTGTGTATAGGAACTCCATATTTTCTCTTTTGAAGGTGCCAAGGGCTTTTCTTTCTTCTGAATCTTTAGGAGCAGCCAATACTTCAGTTTTGGGTGGAGGGAGTAGTGATTTTCAGCTTTGACTCTATTCAAGGCATCCTATAAGCCAGCAGCACCCAAACTTGGTCTCAGGACCCTTATGCTCTCAAAAATTAATGAGAACACTAAAGAGCTTTTTTTGTTAATAGGAGTAATATCTTTTTTTTTTTTTTTTTTTAGATTTTATTTATTTATTTGAGAGAGAGAGAGAGAGAGAAACATCATGAGAGTGGTTAGGGTCAGAGGGAGAAGCAGGCTCTCTGCCGAACCAGGAGCCCGATGTGGGACTCGATCCCAGGACTCCGGGATCATGACCTGAGCCGAAGGCAGTCGCTTAACCAACTGAGCCACCCAGGCGCCCAATAGGAGTAATATCTATCAATATTTACCATACTAGAAGTTAAAGCTGAGAAATTTAAAAATATTTATGATTTTCTTTAAAAATAACAATAATAAATACATTACATATTAACATAAATAATATATTTTTATGAAAAGAAGTTATGATTTAGTTAGATTTCCAAAACAAAAGAAAGCGAAAAGAATGGCATTTTTTTTCTTTTGCACATTTCTTTAATATTTAGCTTAATAAAAGACAGCTGGATTCTGATAATCTGCTTCTGCATTTTGGTAAGTTGCTTTGGTTGAATGATATTAAGAAAATTGGGCTCACACAAATATGTAGCAGGAAAAGAGGAGTACTTTAATAGAAAATTCAGATTATTGTGGATATTCTTCTTTGATACTACATCAAAACTTGACAAACAGTAGTTTCATAAAAGTTATATACAATGTGGAATCTGAAATCATATCAATAAATGTATACTCTGTTACATTAAGGTTCATTATTCTATTTTGTTTTTTGAATGGATCTCTTACTCATACATTGGTCATTTAAAAAAATATTGGTTCCCTGAGTTATTTAGGGCTTTCAAATGCAGTTGTCAAGCTCACCACCAATCTTATCAGAAAAGTCTTACAGTAGTTGGAAGATGTCAAGATGCTTGCAGTAAATACTAGTTTTCTAAAATCCTAATTTCCACTTTAAATCTCAAAGGTTATCATTGGAAACATATACTGTTAATTATTTTCCTTGAAGCTACAGACTATTCATTTTGAATAAAATATTTGCCAAATGCCCAATTATGAATAACCATAGTTTGTCTATCATTGGTTCTTTCAAATAAATGTTCCACAGAAAAGAGGCTAATTTAGCTTGTAACTCAAACAATCTCATGAGTGCTTTTTCTTCAGTCAATCTTTATACTTCCATGCTTTAAGCATACTTGTTTATTTCTTCCCACAGAATATGAAAAAGATGTCTATTCAGTGGTCAAGATTTAAAAAAATCTGTATGTTTTCCTGCATCATAAAGAACATTTTTAACTGTAACTAGGTTTTGTTTTTGTTTTCTTCCTGAAAGGGTGTAACAGTGAAGAAATTAATGATTACTTTAGTGGTTTGGTGCCAGTGCTTTGATTCATGCTAAGGCTTCAAAAGTTTTATATTCCATTGCTTTTATACCATCAGTGCAAATGCCAATAGAGTGAAAAAGGCAATGGATTTTGGCCTTATTTTGAAAATATTTTGACTTCATTAACCCCTGAAAAGATTTTAGGCTTCCTCAAGGGTGCATCTAGTGTTGAAAACCACTCTTTTCGATCAGTGCTTCTCAAATATTAATGCACACACAAATTGCTTGGGGATCTTATTAAAATACAAATTTGAGGAGTGCCTGGGTGGCTCAGTCAGTTAAGCCTCTGACTCTTGATTTCGGCTCAGGTCATGATCTCAGGGCTATGAGATGGAGCCTTGCATTGGGCTCCACGCTGGGCATGGAGCCTGCTTAAGATTCTCTCTCTCGGGTGCCTGGGTGGCTCAGTCGTTAAGCGTCTGCCTTCGGCTCAGGTCATGGTCCCAGGGTCCTGGGATCGAGCTCTGCATTGGGCTCCCTGCTCCGCGGGAAGCCTGCTTCAACCTCTCCCACTCCCCCTGCTTGTGTTCCTGCTCTCGCTGTGTCTCTCTCTGTCAAAAAAATTAATAAAATCTTTAAAAAAAAAAAAAAAGATTCTCTCTCTCTCTCCTTCTCCCTCTGCCATGCCCCCCCACGCCCCCATAATACAGATTTGAATTCAGTAGTCTTGAAGTGGGACCTGAAAGTTGCTTTTGTAACAAGTTCCCAGGTGAAGATGATACTTCCTGTAGATGGCACACTTTGAGTGGCAAGAACCTAGACCTGCACAGTTTTAAAGTAATTAAAATAAAATAAAATAAAATATTCAGTTAATCAGTCATATTAGGCACATTTTGAGCACTCCAAGCCACGTGAGGCTAGTGGCTATCATATTGACCAGAATAGAGAATATTTCCATCATCACAGAAAGTCATTGGGTGGTTCTGCTCTAGATTGTTTACATGGAGTTAATAATGACAAGCTCACGTAACTGAGTTCATTCAAATATTAATCAGAAGCTATTCTTCAAAACATATGTGGGGATAACTTCAGTATTTTTCTGATCAGTGCAACAGAGGCAAATAATTTAGAATTTTAAAAAATGGTTTAAACTCAATAGCTTCAAGTTGCCTGATGAATTTCTTACAAACTCCCTTGTGCCATGCCATGTTCTTTATGAGCTGTGTGAACTGATATTGCCAAGACTGGTGCATGATATTCCACGTTTGTGGAAGAAAGGAATCTATTTAAAAGATAAAATGATTAAGAGTAACCGATATGGAGATAGAAAAATCCTTACTCCCTGTAAATGATTTTCATAATAAAAACACGGTCCTCCATACAACTCTCAAGTACCAAGTTCAGTGAAAAAAAGCTCCACTGGGGAGAATAAAAGGCTGTGCCTCAGAGGTAAGCGCGCGGGGTAGTGTTTCTCCTGGGCAAACGCCAGTGCAGACAGCGTGCTGAGAGGCATTTCTTGGAGTTCACTTGGGCAGCTCTTGATCTGATGAGAGCTGGCCAAACTCTGCATACCCCACCTGCCTCAAGGAAACATTCCAAGGTAGGCTTTCCAGAAGCATTCCTCGTCTGCAAAGTTCACAAGCTGAGACGAGCCTAGTTGGAGGGAAGAGCAAGTAAAAGCTAACAAAAATAAGAAGAGGGAAGTCAGGGAGGCTGTTCTGACTGCACTATGGGCTCTTCTCTAGGTTATTTTCTGTCACGTCTATATCCATAAGTACAGTTTACTATAGACTCGTAAGGAGTAAGTTGCAAATGTAGCACGCCTGAAATGTAGCTGGTTATTTGGGGTGATAAGAACATCCCAACAGCAAAGCAAGAAGGCTTTTGTCAAACATTCTAGTTTTTAAAAAGTGAATATGGTGCTGGATGTCCTGGGAGAAATGAAAATTCCTACCCTGCTGTTGGTCTCTCTTTATGTACCTAACATACTTCCATTAAATTCTTCAGTGAGAACTAAGAGGAGGAAAAGAGAGTGTTCCATCCATCTTGGTACTGATTTGCCGGTGTCCAGAAGCACGAGATTAGCAGCTCTTGTAATTTCATCCTCCAGGGTAGGTGCAGATGTTGTTCTTGTCAGTTCAGTTCTCATTTGGGTAGATGTGTCTTGGCTTCGAAACTTCTCAGACATCAGTAAAATACCCCCATGAGGAACTGACTGATGAACTCCGCTGGAATTTATGTCTAGGAAACATGTTTTTCTGCTGCCGCATTAGCTGTCACTCTGTGGTTTTGAGAGTCTGGTACCACCATTCCCTCAGTCTCTTGGCTCCCACGTTCACAACTTCAGAGCCAAGACTTAACTCTGGGTTCTGTCTTGGACCCTGGAGTCAAATCTCAGTGGTCACCATGAATGTGAGACACCAGGCTGGGGGCATTGTTTTTATTTACTTGAGACAAAAATAGGGACATTTTAGGTGAAAAGCAGGATTTCCTTTTGCTCTCTGGTGTGGAGGTGGAGGATGATGGGAGGCCGGTGGGCTGGCATGTTTACAGACAACCAGCTGGAGGAGCTCTGCGCACGGTGCCTGCCCCTCTCAGGCAGGTGTGGCCCCTGGTTCCCACTCGTTCCCACCTGGGTCACTTGCCTCAGTTACTCTATCTGCCTGGGCCCCACATTTGCTTGTGTGATTCCTGCATTTAGTGAAACACCGATCTCTTGTCAGTGTCATAATCTAATCTGCTTCTGGGTATCAGAGTGACAACTGTTCAGCAGTGATGTGGTAAGAAAGGCCAGTTTGTAAAGACAAGGAATTGGTGGCCAAGTTGTCCTCTGCAATTTCTCAATGAACAATTGGCATTTACTAAGAGCACAGTATGTGCCAGGCCATGAGTTAGGTGCCAGCAGACCTTTCAAACTTATTTGTCAAAAGAAAGAAAAAAATAATAAAGGGGTATCTTGTGGAATTTTTACAGCAACCAAATCCATGAATGTGTATTAGGACCAGAAAGGCTTAATGTTAAATATAGTGGAAAATAAACCCTGAAGGCAAGCAGGAACATTTTTAGAACCCTCCACCTTTTTCTTTTTAAAGACAAAATGGTTTGAGGGTTCACATGTCTACATACAGCATTTTCTTTTGTTTCTTGTTGGTTCAGCATCATTATCTAAAACTTTAATGTGCTTAAAAATATTGTATAGAATAGTGTATAAAACCATGGATTCTCAGACTTTATAGTCTACTTAAGGGATTATGCAAGGGTAATTTTCTCCCTACCCAAGTTTTGCCTTAAAAGATAATTTTCATTTCTACCCTTGAGTAAGGTGCTATTACACTATATTTATGAAAGATTCTAGGCATTAGCATTACTTTAAAACTGTATTTGAAGAGATTAGACAAGATTCTTGGAATAGGTGAAATTTTAATCCTAAGTAGTTTGAAATGAGACTGTTAGTCCTTCTCCCCTTCCCAAAGTTTACATCACTTGGTACAATTATTAGATTAATGTGCTTGTTTTCCAGCTGAAACCAAAACACCATAAGTGTTCTCTACACTTGCAAATGGGTTTAATTTTTTTTTCAGTTAGGAACAAATGCCATGAAATACTTCTGTTCAGAAAGAGCAGCTCATCATCAGCGATAGAAAAACAAAGATGACAGACATTTGTGAATGTGTTAAGTGATTGTTCTAATATATTTCTACCATAAAAGCAATTTATTCAACTACTTAAGAGTGTGTTTTGGGGCGCCTGGGTGGCTCAGTTGGTTAAGCGACTGCCTTCGGCTCAGGTCATGATCCTGGAGTCCCCGGATCGAGTCCCGCATCGGGCTCCCTGCTCGGCAGGGAGTCTGCTTCTCCCTCTGACCCTCCTCCCTCTCATGCTCTCTGTCTCTCATTCTCTCTCTCTCAAATAAATAAATAAAATCTTAAAAAAAAAAAAGTGTGTTTTGCAACCATTTCAGTCTTCAAAGATGAAGTTCTCCCTAAATTTGGTAGATCTCCAGGAGGCACTCTTGAGGTCATTTTGGCCAATGCAGTTGATTGGTAGTGGAAGCTCTTAAAATGTTCTAGGAGAAAAATCATCCCTTCCAGTTTCAACCAAATCCTTGTCTACTGCTCACTCCACTCTAAGTGCTCATTTCTTAGTTACAGCCATGTGTAGTAGGTTGAAATTAAACTGGTTCTACCTGAAGGGGCACTTACAGGGCACCTTCAGGGGCCAACGAAGGTGTGCTAGGAGGACTTCACATTTAGACTTTTGCTGTCATCTTTAAATAATGTTGCACATCATTTAAAGGAAAATGAATGAAGGTGTGTGTCATTTATGTCCTTTGACTAGACAACATTGCCTAAGGTGATATTAACCTATTCTCTTGAAACTTGCTATTCACTTGTTAATAGCACAGTTATATTTCATTGAGTTTTTCTGTGTTAGAGATGTTACTTTGTCTACCATAAAGACTTGAAATATATCATAGTTTTTGAACCATATTTTGGTGTTTTTTTATTATTAAATATGAATGACCTCAAAAAATAGAAATGCCCTGAGCCCCTCTAGACCTCTAAGTAGCCCTGCTTGTGATCTAAAGCAGGCAAAGTTATTTTTATTTTGTATTTTTATTTATTTATTATTATTTTTAAATTTAATTTAATTTTATTATGTTACATTAGTCACCATACAATACATCATTAGTTTTTTTTAATTTTATTACGTTATGTTAATCACCATACATTACATCATTAGTTTTTGATGTAGTGTTCCATGATTCATTGTTTTCGTGTAACATCCAGTGCTCCATGCAGTACATGCCCTCCTTGATACCCATCACCAGGCTAACCCATCCCCCCAACCCCCTCACCTCTAAAACCCTCAGTTTGTTTCTCAGAGTCCATAGTCTCTCATGGTTCATCTCCCCCCCCAATTTTTTTTTTAAGATTTTATTAATTTATTTGACAGAGAGAGACACAGTGATAGAGGGAACACAAGCAGGGGGAGTGGGAGAGGGAGAAGCAGGTTTCCCGCCGAGCAGGGAGCCCGATGTGGGCTCGATCCCAGGACCCCGGGATCATGACCTGAGCTGAAGGCAGATGCTTAATGACTGAGCCACCCAGGCGCCCCACCCCTCCGATTCCCCCCCCCCTTCATTTTTCCCTTCCTTCTCCTAATGTCCTCCATGCTATTCCTTATGTTCCACAAATAAGTGAAACCATATGATAATTGATTTCTCTGCTTGACTTATTTCACTTAGCATAATTTCCTCCAGTCCCATTCATGTTGATGTAAAAGTTGGGTATTCATCCTTTCTGACGGCTGAGTAATATTCCATTGTATATATGGACCACATCTTCTTTATCCATTCATCTGCTGAAGGGCATCTAGGCTCTTTCCACAGTGAGGCTATTGTGGACATTGCTGCTATGAACACTGGGGTGCATATGGCCCTTCTTTTCACTACATCTGTGTCTTTGGGGTAAATACCCAGTAGTGCAATTGCTGGGTCATAGGGTAGCTCTATTGTTAGCTTTTTGAGGAACCTCCACACTGTTTTCTAAGGTGGCTGTACCAACCTGCATTCCCACCAACAGTGTAAACTGGTTCCCCTTCCTCCACAACCTCTCCAACATTTGTTGTTTCTTGCCTTGTCAATTTTTGCCATTCTAAGATTGTATCTCAATGTGGTTTTTGATTTGAATTTCCCTGATCGCTAATGATGATGAACATTTTTTTCATGTGTCTGTTAGCCATTTGTATGTCTTCTTTGGAGAAGTGTCTGTTCATGTCTTCTGCCCATTTTTTGACTTGATTATTTGTTTTTTGGGTGTTGAGTTTGAGAAGTTCTTTATAGATCTTGGATATCAGCCCTTTGTCTGTAGTGTTATTTGCAAAAATCTTCTCCCATTCTGTGGGTTGCCTCTGTTTTGTTGACTTTTTCCTTTGGGCTGTGCAGAAGCTTTTTGTCTTGATGAAGTCCCAAAAGTTCATTTTTGCTTTTGTTTCAGTAGCCTTTGGAGATGTATCTTGAAAGAAGTTGCTGTGGCCGATGTCAAAGAGGTTACTGCCTATGTTCTCCTCTAGGATTTTGATGGATTCCTGTCTCACATTGAGGTCTTTCATCCATTTTAGTTTATCTTTGTGTATGGTGTTAGCAAATGGTCGAGTTTCATTCTTCTGTATATAGCTGTCCAATTTTCCCAGCACCATTTATTGAAGAGACTGTCTTTTTTCCATTGCCTATTTTTTCCTGCTTTGTCGAAGATTAGTTGACCATAGAGTTGAGGGTCCATATCTGGGCTCTCTATTCTGTTCCATTGGTCTATATGTCTGTTTTTGTGCCAGTACTATGCTGCCTTGGTGATCACTGTTTTGTAATATAGCTTGAGGTTTTATGGTGAAAAAATGTATATTTAGATTTATTTATTTATTTATTTATTAGATTTATTTAGATTTAGCCAGCTGGACACAGTTTAGATGATCCCAATTTTATTGGCAACATCCAAAGCACCATAGTCAGGAGCCAGTCGAACATATGCCTTCTTCTCTCCATCAGGTCTGATCAAGGTGTTGGCCTTGGCCACGTCAATGTCGTAGAGCTTCTTCACAGCCTGTTTGATCTGGTGCTTATTGGCCTTGACATCCACAATGAACACAAGCATGTTGTTGTCTTCTATTTTCTTCATGGCTGACTCAGTAGTCAGAGAAACAAGCATAATGATCAAGCTTGTTTCTCCTGGGGGCACTCTTTCGAAGATATTTGGGCTGCCTTCAGAGACACAGTGTCTTGGGTTGTCGGAATGTAGGTGATGGGCAGGTCTTTTTTATTTGTGACTGTGTACATCTTTCAGCACCACTTTCTTGGCCTTCAAAGCCTTTGCTTTGGCTTCCACTTTGGGAGGGGCAGGGGCTTCCTTCTTAGCCTTTGGTGCCATCTTCATGGAAGGGATCCAGGCAAAGTTATTTTTAATTGACAACTTAGAATATTAGTGTCTAAGGTATATTTAAATAATTTAGCCACAAATTAATTACCATATATTTCTTGCCAGAAGCTCTTTTAGAGGCAGCCTAATGAACATGTTAACTCTCCCCAACTTTGTTCTTTAGCTTTGTCCCTAAGCTACCTGAGTAACAGTGATGTCAGCCAGGCTACGTTATTCCTGAAGAATTGTGTTAAGATTTCTTGGCTCTCAGCTTTTGTAGGATGCTAGAGACTCATAGATATCATTTATTCCAGTTCCTACATTTTAGAAATAAAGAAATTGATGTCCAGAGATGTGAAATAACTTATTCAAAAATCACAAAGGTAGTAAGTGGCAGAATCAATACTAGAAATTCATCTTCCTTTTCCTTTATATGGCAACCCATTGAAAATGGCAGGCTCTCTTGCTCTCCTCCACTGTGTTTCCTTCCTCCTCCATGCACCTTATCTGTAGCTTCTGGTTTTGAACACCTTGAGTTAGCAGTGATGAGTAGAAAGCATTCATTCTGCTAAATGTTTAGGAAATTCTTTAAGATATTCCACATATCCTTGTTCATTCATTGCCAACAGTTACTTCCAAAAGGAATCTACACTCCACACATTGAGGGGAAACTTTTGACTGGAGAGTCTGTGTTGGGCCAGGTACTATGCAATATGTTTCTTTGATTGACTTTGAAATTAGTAAAAATTAAATGGAGCATAAAACTTAATATCACCATTGCCTCTATAATGAAATCATTCTAATATAAGCAGTACGACCAGACTATGTGGCTTCAAATATATTCTATCACATTAGGCTTGGGATCCTGAGTAAGTTACTTAACTTCTCTGTGACTCAGTTTCCTTTCATAAAGTGGGGCTATTAATAGTTTTTATCTAATAGAATTGACGTAAGGAATAGAGTAAATATTACATGCAAAGCTTTTGGAATAGTGCCTGGCACCTAGCCATTATTGGTATTTTTATAGTCCAAAACAGGTTTTTCTTACTGCAAGGCATGCATAATGGGAATTTTGGAGTATGCATCTCAAATCAATATTTATATTTATAGCATTGTATTTTTATGTGTCTTATATAAACTACAAAAATAGCACTTAAAATTGGTGAGATAAAAATTAAATCTTTTTGGATGACTGTCTTGCATATCCATTCCTACTGGAAACTCTGGACACCAGTGGTATATTCTCATGCCTTTTGTTTTATGTTATTGCTTGCTTCAACTTTATTTCACAGTCTACCATCAACCACAAAAAGTCTTTCCCAAAGCAATTGTGCCTATGATAATATTGTTAACTTTAATCAAATTTAGTGGTTTAAAGTGCTGATAACCTTACAACATATATCTTCAGTAATTAAGGATTTTTCTCTCCATCTGGTACCAGTGGAATTATTCTGTGGTGATTAGTCATAGGCTGTAACAAATTACATTGTATGCTTAGTGGTTAGGGTTTTTTTTTTTTTGCTTAAATATGAAGGCTGTAATAGTTTTTTTCAGTGTCTTTTTTTTTCCTACAATGTTTTGTTTATAGATGGAAATGCATCAGAATTTTTCTCTCTCTCTCTTTTTTTTTTTCATATGTTAGTTTGTCAGTGGAGGATTGTGCATATGGTCCTAGTTACCATAGGGAACCAGAGACATTCTACTGAGGTCTTGGATATTCCATATGTCAGAGTCCCAGATGGGCTGCAGATGACACTAAAATGAAGGTTGTCTTTGCATATCTTTCTACTAAGACATATCAAACACAAATTGTAGGATGATTAATGTTATAGGGGTTATTTTTCTAATTTTTATGTGGTATGGAAGTTGTTGGTGTATCGCCAAGATGATAAGCAATTAAAAAATTCAAATCCATTTTTTATTTAAAGATTTAAGTTGAATACTCATTTTCATTTTGGAGGAAGAAAAAACACTCTCCACTTAATAATGATATAGTAAGTATGAATGTGTTATTGGGATTGTTAGGAAGTTTATTTCAAAACTTGTCTTAGCCACAGTTTTAAAAAGCAATTATTCCATACTATTTTAGAATTATCCTATACTAGGATTATCCTAGATTTTATGTATATTATTTCATAAATAATATTCTACCTCATGTTACTTTAAGATAAAAAAGTTTTTAGTTAGCTAAGATTAATTCAATTATTGCAATGATAAATATTTTTGGGGAATTCTGTGGAGTTTACAAAGAATGTAGAAGATGGGGCACCTGGGTGGCTCAGTCATTAAGTGTCTGCCTTCAGCCCAGGTCATGATCCCAGGGTCCTGGGATGGAGCCCCACATCGGGCTCCCTGCTCTGCGGGAAGCCTGCTCTCCCTCTCCCTCTGCTGCTCCCCCTCCTTGTGCTCTCTCTCTCTCTCTGTGTCAAATAAATAAATAAAATCTTTAAAAAAAAAAAAAGAATGTAGAAGACATAGTACACAACCTCATGTGAGTAAAAATTATATACAGAGATAAAATGCTTAGAAATACAAATAAACAGAATCTAAAAACATACACATAATTACATGTAATGATGATTATCTAAGTGCAGAAAGCAGAAAGGTGGTTGGTTCAGACAGTGAATTGAGAATATAGTTAATGGAAACATTTGAATACAGCTATGATTAAACTAGAATGACTTTATGACTGAGGAGGATTTTTAATAAGTATATTTATGGTTTAGAGGAGAAGAATAAACAAATACCTCTGCCCTTAGAGAGTTCATATAATCTAGTGTGGCCCAGGACTTAAATTTGTGCAGACCTCGTATGTTGGATATGATTTGGTGCCAGTCTTGCATAGGAAGGCAAGAGTAGGCTCCATCACAAATGTTGATATTCGCATGAAACTATATTCTCCATTTAGTTATCTAGGCACCATATTACAAAAAATTATGGTGTTGTTGCTAAGCATTCATAAATAATCATAAATGGTGATCCAACTTCTTGGAGAAGATCAATGTAAGCCTCGGTCTCATTTTAAGGATAGTTTATGTGGTGATTAGTTTTACACGTCAGCTTGGCTAGACTATGGTACTGAGTTGTTTGATCAAACATAAGTCTAGATGTTTCTGTGAAGGTACATTTTAGATGTGATTAATATTTAAATCAGTAGACTTTGAACAAAACAGATTATTCTCCATGATATGGATGGTTCTATCCAATCAGTTGAAGGCCTTAAGAGAAGAGATAGATCCCATGAGGAAGAAAGAATTCTGCATCCATACTGCCTTTACACTTGACACTGCAATATCACCTCTTCCCTGGGTCTCAAGCCTGCCCTGCAGATTTTGGGTTTGCTACCTTCCACAATTGCATGAACCAGTTTCTTCAACTGAATCAATCACTCTTTCTCTCTTTTTCTGTATATGTATCTTATTGGTTCTGTTTCTTTGAACATTTGCTATTACTCGTGGTGATTGGTCTTTCCCCCAAAGCACAGTAAGATTTTATCTTTTAGTGATCATACTACCTGCATCTATTCAAGAAACAATGTCAAAAAAGCAATCACTCAGTGACCTCAGTGACCTCTAAAAGTATATATTTCTTAGTTATAATTTGGTATTTATTTGTAGCATGCTCCATAAAATGTATTCCTTGAAATTAAAAAATATTTGATATCGTCTATTTGTGTTTTTATTACTTTTCAACTTAAGTCACATAGAGTAGAAGCATTATGTATTCACATTTTATTTAATTGTACATGGAACTGTAGTTATATTTTTCCTTCCTTCCCTTTTTCCTTCCTTCCCTCTCCTCTCCCCTTCCTTCCTTCCTTCCTTCCCTTCATCAGTTCTGTAATAATATTCTGAGGTCTGTTTATCATTTTTTAATATATGAACATTTTATTTGCCATTAATAGAATACAACATATTTTAATCACAACTTAATTTCCTGATTTTAGGTCTTATTTAAGAAATAATTTACTGGAAAAGTATGGAATCATAGATGATCAAGTTTCAAAAATTTTATTCTAGGGGGCGCCTGGGTGGCTCAGTTGGTTAAGCGACTGCCTTCGGCTCAGGTCATGATCCTGGAGTCCCAGGATCGAGTCCCGCATCGGGCTCCCTGCTCAGCGGGAGTCTGCTTCTCCCTCTGACCCTCCTCCCTCTCCTGCTCTCTGTCTCTCATTCTCTCTCTCTCAAATAAATAAATAAAATCTTTAAAAAAAAAATTTTATTCTACCAATAATATACAAGTCCCCTGATTTGTTACTTTGAATTTTGTCCTCAAATTTACTATGTTGAACCATATGAAATTGCTGATATTTAACCATTTATTATCTACAATTTTTTATTACAAAAAATGGCTTTTTTGTAATAAAAAATTGGTAAAAAAAATTGGTAGTAATAAAAAATTCCAAATATTTGCTTTGGGATGGTTATTTATTTATGTTTCCTTTTTTAATTAATTAGTTAAATTTTTATTATGTTAATCACCATACATTACATCATTAGTTTTTGATATTTATTTATTTTTCTTTACTAATTATTGTCTTCCTCAACTTAAATCACTTTATTAGTCCACACACAAAAAGAATGTTCTAAAAAAGATAAATAGGGTGGGAGTGAAATAAGAAAAAGATGATGATTATGTTATAATGTAATACAATGTAAGTTTCCTTTTGGGGTCAGATAGGGTGCTGCTCTGAAAATATGTGGGTGAGCTATAATATTTGTGTTAAAATAATTCTCTTAATTTTGTTGTACTAAAACTCATCATGTAACATGTGGTTCACTGAGGGTCAATTCCCTCAAGTACATGATGTGCTGTGTGAAGTTTGAAACTAGTAATCTTAACGGTACATAAAATGGTAGGATTGAAATGTGGTTTGGACAAGATGCCACAAGATGAAATACCAGAAGGAAAGATGTTACCACAGTGCTGTTTGCCTTGTAATCATCCCTATATCCATTTACTTTAGTTTTTTGTTCGTTTGTTTGTTTGTTTGTTTTTAACTCAAGTATAACCTAAATATTTGAGTTAATCTAGTAGATTTTTAAAGCCATCTGCTTATTTGATTTTTGCCATATAAAAAATATAGCATAATTGTAAAATGTTTACATTAGCCAAGGAAATATAGATTAAGAAAAGAAAATTAGGAGAGATATCGTAAATATTTTTAAATTCTGGATCCTCCAAGGGAAGATGGAGAAGGCTTTTTTATGATGCTTTGGACTAGAAGTTTATCAACCAACAGTCTTCAAGTTTTGATGTAGCCATATAGGGTTTTTTAAATGGAGACATTTCCCATAAAAATCTGTTCTTCAAGCTTCTCTTGAAACCGAGAACACTTTGGCAACATTCAGTCTGCTTCCTTTCATGGCAACAATCATCAATTTTGGAATGGTAGTGACCTGCTTTAGACTAGGCAAGTGCTCTCTAGTTTGCCCCAATGCCACCACTCCTGGCCAACTTCACATAACTATTATTTAACTGATTTCTGTAGATATCTGAGTTTGTGACTCAGAAAAGAGGCATATTTTAGTTTAGCATGACAACTTTATTTTTTGAGGCATAATTGACATATAACATTATATTAGTTTCACATATACAACATAATGATTTGATATTTGCATATATTGTGAAATAATCATCATAGTAAGTTCCATCACCATATGTAGTTACAGAACTTTTTTTCTTGTGATGAGAACTTTTAAGTTCTACTCTATTAGCAACTTTCAAATATGCAGTACAGTATTATTAACTATAGTCACCATAGCTTGATGACTTTAGCCTTCTAACAGTGAGACAAACTGCCTTATGAGGTAGTGGGTGCCCCTGCTCTGAAGTGTTAAAGAGGGTCTGGTATAGTGGGAATCAAGAAATAAGTGTGAGTGGGGCGCCTGGGTGGCTCAGTTGTTTGAGTCACTGCCTTCGGTTCAGGTCATGATTCTGGAGTCCCGGGATCGAGTCCCGCATCGGGCTCCCTGCTCGGCGAGGAGTCTGCTTCTCCCTCTGACCGCTCTCTCTCTCTCATTCTCTCTCTCAAAATAAATTTTTAAAAATCTTAAAAAAAAAAAAAGAAAAAAGTGTGAGATTTGGTAGATGGCCTCTTAAAATTCTTTTCATTTCTAAACTCCTTTAATTCACTTCATTAGCATAGCATCATTTTCTGAGAAGTGTTAGTCTTTACAAATTTCTTGTCATTTATTTAATACTTTTTTTTTCAAGGAAGATAGTAATTTTATATATAAGAAATCAAAACATACGACTAGCGTGTTTTTTTTTTTTTTAAGATTTTTTATTTATTTTTTGACAGAGAGAGACATAGCGAGAGAGGGAACACAAGCAGGGGAATGGGAGAGGAGAAGCAGGCTCCCCGCGGAGCAGGGAGCCCGATGCAGAGCTGGATCCCAGGACCCTGGGATCATGACCTGAGCTGAAGGCAGATGTTTAACGACAGAGCCCCCCAGGCGCCCCTAGCATATGTTTTAGATAATGAATGGAAAGTGTCTATCCATGAACCCAGGACCTATTGTCCCACATACATATTTGTTCATTTGGCATTTATTCATTGAGCACCTTATATGTGTTCAAGATCCTGTGGATGTAGGGCTACAGTGAATAGACAAAGTATATGCTTTTATGGGAATTTATATTTGGGCATGAGAAATAGAAAACAAATGAGTATATAATTTCAGAGAATAGTAGGTGCTATGAAGAAAATAAAACAGAGTGAGACAATCTGTGTGCTCCTTTAGAAAAGGTGGTCAGAAATGCCCCCAAGGAAGTAACATTTGCTCTGCGAGTGAATGATTAGAAAGGGTGAGCTATGCAAGGATATAGGATTAAGGAACAGGAATGAGTTGACTTCTTCAATTCACAACAGGAAAGCTATCATAGATGTTCCCTAGTGAGCAAGGGAAAAGGGGAAGAAATGAAGCCAAACTGTAGGGAATGTTCTGAGTACAATGGGAAGACATTAGAAGATTTTAGTCTGGGGAATGATGTGATTTGATTAGCGTTTGAAGGATTACTTTGGCTGACCTATAAAGAATAAACTGCCAGGGACAAAAGAGGATGCAGGGAGACCAACTGGGAAAACTGTTCCTGTAATCTAGGATGGGTGATAATGGTCAAGTGGTGAGAAATGATGGTACAAGATTTACACTGAATATGGAACCAACAGGAATTGATCAAGGATGAACTGGGAAGAGAAAGAGAAAGAAAAGAATCAGGGATGACTCCTATATTTTTGGATTGAGCAACTGGATGAATGATTGCTAGTAAGTGAAATAGTGAAGATTGAGAGAAGCAAGTTCTCCCAACAAAAACCAAGTAACACACTAAATCTTTGCTGGAAATGGCAGGACATAAATACACAAGAGAAATATATTGGGTACTAAACACAAATATACAGTAAGAATATGGCACAGTCCCTGGGCCTGGAGGGCTCACAGTCTAGTAGAGGAAATACATGTCAAAAAAAGTCAATAAAAATTTATATCCAGGGATGCCTGAGTGGCTCAGTCGGTCAAGCATCTGCCTTCGGCTCGGGTCATGATCCCAGGGTCCTGGGATCGAGTCCCGCATGGGGTTCCTTGCTCAGCAGGGAGCCTGCTTCTCCCTTTGTCTGCTGCTCCCCCTGTTTGTGCTCTCTTGCTCACTCTCTCTCTGACAAATAAATAGTCTTTAAAAAAATTATGTCATATGACAGAGATGTGAACAAAGTGGAAGAGGAAGGAGCTTTCAGGATTCTCATTTCCTTATGATAAAAGAGGTAAGCAGGCAGTTTTAACAATGAGCTTGATTGGATGTCTCAGAAATGGCTAGCAGCACAACTTGTGAACTTTCAAAAAACATTATTAATCACTGTTAACCTATTCTTTTATGGAGAAAAGATTGGATTTTATTTAGTCTTTTACCAGAGGCCTTATTTTCTCACACATCAATTATCCCAGTAATTCTCTGATTATCCCTTTACATCACATCATGGAAAGAATATGAAAAATTAAAAAAAAAATTATTTCAGTCTGTTTCTTTCCTCTACAAATTCTAATCATGTTGCCACTCCCCTATCTCTTTTCTGTCTCAACAGCAACCAAAGCCTACCAAGTGTTTCTTAAGAATCCATTATGAGCTAACTACTTGTTTCTTTCCACATTCTCTTTACTTTCTGGCACTTTAAACTTTGAGTATGCTAAAATTTCCAGCTGTTATTTTAAAAGCATTCTTAGACTTCCTCTCTTCCTGACTTGAAGTTTTATTTTCCTCACCATCTCTTATCTGTCTCTTTCATCTTGTTCTTCATTTCCCTCTTTTGGCTTAAGTCACCAATAACCTGATAGTCAGCCATGGTTTTGCTTCCTGTGATTAAGCCCCCTCCTTTCCCCCTGCCCCCATGCTCATCTTTCCCATTTCTTATTCTTCAGTTGGAGCTTCCATATACTCCTTAGTTACCATTTCTCTTTATTTTTCTAGGTTGTTCCCTGTCCATATCACTTAATTCTGTTTTCTCTAACATGCTCTCTGCCAACCATTTCTTCAGTAAATCCATAATAAAAAATTAATACATGAACTTTTCATGCAACTTAAAATAATTTGATACATCGATTAAAGATGTTATGAACATCATCATGAATAGTTAATAATGCCAAACAGCAATGCCTACATTTTTTCCTTCTTGCTCACTGGGGTTTCCACTGATGTATTTTCTTAAAAAAAGAAAATCTTACAAACAACTGATCTACTTGTCTACTTGGCTGGTTTTAGTTGGGCAGGGGCTGAGTACAGACTGTAATTAAGTGTGATCCAATAGTACCCCAAAAAAATCCAAATAAAAGGTTAACAAAATTAGATTTAGAGAATATAAAATGACATAAATGAAGACACACATGAAGAAAAAAAGAAAACAAAGAGTGAAATACATTTCCAAGGTCCTTACTTTTTTTTTTAAATTTAATTTTATTATGTTATGTTAATCACCATACAGTACATCACTAGTCCTTGATGTAGTGTTCCATGATTCATTGTTTGCATATAACACCCAGTGCTCCATGCAGAATGTGCCCTCCTCAATACCCATCACCAGGATCACCCATCCCCCACCCCCCTCCCCTCTAGAACCCTCAGTTTGTTTCTCAGAGTCCATAGTCTCTCATGGCTCGTCTCCCCCTCCAATTTCCCCCCCTTCATTTTTCCCTTCCTACTATCTTTTTTTTTTTTTTTTTAACATATAATGTATTATTTGTTTCAGAGGTACAGGGTCCTTACTTTTTAATGGATATTTAAGAGAGCCCTTTACTGGAAATTGCTGTAGGTTCAGGAAGAATTGCATTTCTTTGTAACTGAAGAGTTTTCCTCTTTTCCTCTGCACAGCTATAAAGACTAAAGTCGAATTAGTGGTTCAAATGATCTATTTATGTTTCCACTACCCTGAAGACATTTTAAGCCTAAATAATTTGGGGGGTTTTCTTTCTCAGTTTACTTATTTTGAGGGAGTTTTTTTCTTTAACCTTAGTTGACACACAATGTTGCATTTATTTCAGGTGTACAATGTAGTGATTCAGCTGCTCTCTGTCACCATAGTATAGTACCATCGACTCTACTCCCTACGCTCTGCCTTTTTTTCCCTTGAATCCCATTAGGGCCCCAAATACTTTGTTTCCTTATCTATTGCCTACTTTTACTTTGTTATCTTGTTGCACAATACTTATCTCTTTAAGCCCCCCTCCCCCAATCGTTTCTGATGAGAGATGGGATATAAACACCCTTTCTTAATAAACACCCTTTTCTAACCATTTGGTGTCACTGTTCACCCTGTTTCTACTTCAGTCTTAACTGACTAGAATATGAGCCATTTGGTTAGAAAATCTGTCACATTTGGAAGGCAGGAGCCAGTCAGAGAGAAATTAAATTGTTTTTCTTTGTCTGCCTACTGTTCCAAGTTTCTGCTGGTGTTGCCAGTCATTTGGAGAGAGAAGTGTGGAGCTTGTTCAGCTGTCAGTGAGTGTGAAGGAGGTTGGGTGGAAGCATGCCAACCTCCACTTTTTGCCATGGAGTCAATAGCTGAAGGCTGGGGAGGCTCTCGGGAGGCTCCACCAGGTCATTCTTGAAGAAAGCAGCTGATGCTTTCTGGGGAAAGAATGCTTTGTCACTATTGTGAAACTGATGGCGTTGGTCTACTAGGCAAAGCTCATGTTTTCCACTTTCATATCTCTGCCTTTGAAAGTCTTTGTGGACAAAACAACCCTAAGGAAGACTATTCACTGAAGCTGATCACTGAAGCTGAATTTGCCATATGGTTAGTTCAGCCGTCCGACATTGAGGAGATGCTGAAATAGTAAGAATTTCTTTGTGTGAGTCAGTCCCTTAAGATGGCCCGGGAGTGTTAGGTCAGATCCCTTTGTATTTGTGTGAGGAGAATGTGGCAGATATTAGAGGTGTAGCTCTCAAGTGTGAGATGGGAATGAGAAAGGCATGGATGGAGTGAATACATACTGGATTGAGAGAAGTTATTGAGGAAAATCTAGTCCTGTGGAGAATCGTGAAAAATACATGAACAGTGGAGCTCACTAAAAAATACAGAAAGCTAATACGTGATATTTAAATTCAGAGACCAGTTTGTCAGACATTCAGTGTTAATGTATATTTATTTTCAGATCTGTAGCAGCAATCAGTGACTCAATTGTTGGGAAATTTGTCTTGTTGGCTTTAGGACTGTGACTCTTCCTATAGGTGAAGCATGTGTTGGAAAACTACTGTAGGGAGAAATTTCTCTCCCCCTTCCTTTTTTTTTTTTTAAGATTTTATTTATTTATTTGAGAGAGAGAATGAGATAGAGAGAGCATGAGGGGGGGGGGGGTCAGAGGGAGAAGCAGACTCCCCGCTGAGCAGGGAGCCTGATGTGGGACTCAATCCCGGGGCTCCAGGATCATGACCTGAGCCGAAGGCTGTCACTTAACCAACTGAGCCACCCAGGTGCCACTCTCCCCCTTCCTTTTCATGTTTATTTAGTGATTATCTGTATTATTATTCTAAGGGCTTTGGATGCATTATATAATTTAATACTTAGAGAAAGTTTAAGAAATCAACTCTGCTATCGCCTCCATTTTCTGAATGAAGAAATTGAAGCTGCAAAAGTTACTGAAGCAACTTGCCCAAGGTTACAGCTGGAAAATGGCCGAGCCAGGTTCAAACCCAGGCACCACTCAGGTTGTTAACCATTGTGCTATATACTTTCCTTCATGATATAGGTGCAAAAATGAAGGTAGAAAGTTAATCTTACCCCTAAATCTGTTAGTCATAAACTAACATTTGAAAGGGATCATTGAGACATTGATACATTGCTAAGGAACTGATGAGACACAGAGGAAGATGCCCTCAGCATAGAACTTTGCAAGACAATGTCAAACATGACTGCAAGATAAAACAGTTTTCATGCAGATGTTGGAGCTTGGCAAGGTATCATATACAACATTTATTAAGACCTACTCATGTACTAGGCTTATCTGCATCAGGTTTCATGGTTTTGAAAATGGATTCTATCACTTATTAGATGTGTGACCTTGTTCAGTTTACTTCATTTCTCTGGATTTTATTTTTCTCGTTTGTAAAATAAGGATAGTAACTAGACAATGCTTTAGAAGGTTGTTGTGATGATTAAATGAGGTCGTATATGGTCTGATGCCTGGCAGGTTCTCAAGTGTTAGCTACCATCATTTTTAGCATCATCATCATCATCTCACTTAATTCCTTTTAATTCTCACAACGTTACTTACTACACGACAGGCAGCATTCTAAGCACTTCGTATTTATTAACTCAGTTCATGCCTGTGACCTATGTGGTGGGTGCTCTTATCATGTCCATTTTATAAGTAAGAATACTGAGGCAGCGCTTCAAGATGTTTGGCTCTGGAGTCAGGTATTTTAACCACCACCTACGGCTCGCAGATACTATAAGCAGTCATTCCAACCTCAGACGGCTAGAAAGGGCCAGAACTGGAAATGGACTAGTATTTTCCCACTATGAGTCTAGACTCTGCAGCTTTTTGCTATAATTTGGAGACCGATGAGAGTTGAAGAATTAAAAGCGAGATTCTCCCTAACAATCAGAGATGTACTAACATTGAATTCCAACACATGGTACCTCCCAGCATGCCCAAATCAGATTGTCTTGAAAAGAGAAATTAAATACACAGAAAAAATTAGCAAATAAAATACTCAAAACAAACAAGAAGATAAATTGTATTAATGAAACAACATAAACTAACGAGATGGATCAAAGTAATCTAAACAGACAGATTGCCAAATCTAAACCCTAAAAGTTCATTTTAACATGGCAAACCAAAGCAGAAGTAAAATAATTATATTCTGTTTGTTTGCTTTTTTAAAAAAATTTAATTCCAGTAAACATATAGTGTTATATTAGTTTCAGGCGTACAATATAGTGACACTTCAACAATTCTATACATTGTTGCTCAGTGCTCATAATGATAAGTGTACTCTTAATCCCCTTCACCGATTTCACCCATCCCTCCACTGAACTCCCCTCTGGAGGTATCTGGCAATCACCAGTTTATTCTCTACAGTTAAGGGTCTATTATTTGGTTTGTCTCTTTTTTTCTTTGTCCATTTGTTTAGTTTCTTAAATTTCACATGTGAGTGAAATCATATGGTATTTGTCTTTCTCTGACTTATTTCACTTAGCATTATACCCTCTAGATCCATCCATGTTGTTGCAAATGGCAAGATCTCGTTCTTTTTTATGGCTGAGTATATTCCATTATATATTTCAATATAATATACCACATCTTCTTTATCCATTCATCTATCAATGGATACTTGGTTGCTTCCATAATTTGGCTATTATAAATAATGCTGCAACAAACATAGGGGTGCATTTATCTCTTTTAATTTGTGTTTTTTGTCTTTGGGTAAATATCCTATTTGTTTGCTATTATGTTTTGTTTTTCAGATGATACTGAGTAAGAATATCAAGTTGTAACAGTCTTAGGGAGACACAAAATAATTCAATTCTTAGATCAGTTTTTGTAACAGTTCAAATTCATTGAAAATGCCTTCCCTCTACCTTTGTGAAGATTAGAATTAGAAATTTCTGGGGCGCCTGGGTGGCTCAGTCATTAAGCGTCTGCCTTCGGCTCAGGTCATGATCCCGGGGTCCTGGGATCGAGCCCCGCATCAGGCTCCCTGCTCAGCGGGAAGCCTGCTTCTCTCTCTCCCACTCCCCCTGCTTGTGCTCTCTCTCTCACTATGTCTCTCTCTGTCAAAAAAATAAATAAAATCTTAAAAAAAAAAATTAAAAAAAAAAAGAAAAGAAATTTCTTGATGTTCTCTTTAGACCAATTGGCACTTACTGAGTGTTCAGAAGACTATCAAAATTTCTCCAAATATAGTGTCTACAAAAACCAATATATAAATAAGACAAATGATTCTTTTACTCCAGATTTCTGTCTCCCTTTTCTGTCTTTGACTCCACTCTGCAAAACCGGGAAAGATTATTCTTTAGACATTTTCTTTTGTGTTGTTATAGAGGCTGGGGATCCAGTGATAAAAAAGACAAAGACAAACCAAGTCCCTGCTCTCCTAAAATGAAGGAGAAAAATAAAGCACTGAAAAAAATGTCTAAATGCAAGACAACAGTAACAAAAATGCAGGCAGTAATCTTTTTAATGCTGCAACTACTGAAAATAAGAATAATAAGATATAATATATATATAAGAATAATAGTATTAATAATAATAATAAATGATAGGTAACATTTATTGAGGACTTAGCCCTGCAAAGTACTGCTAAGCATTTTATATACATTATGTCTTTGAATACTCACAATTCATTCATTTAGTAAATACCTGTTGAGAGCCTGCTTTATGCCAGGAACTCTTCTAGAATCTCAGCCTTCCTCAGTGAACAAACGAAAGATTGTGCTCTGCTGAAGTTTATATTCTGGGACTAATAAGTAGTAAAAAATGTTTTTTTAAAAAGATCTTATGATAAGTGTTCTTATTACACACACAAAAATAATAAAAGAGGAAACTTTGGGAGGTAATGGGTTATGTCTACAGCCTTGACGATGGTGATGGTTTTATGGGTGTACACTTATCCCCAAACTCATTGAGTTATGTATATTAAATATGCACAAATTTTTACAGGTCCCTCATACCTCAATAAAGTGGTTTGATAAAAGATGTTTTGTGAGTTGGCAAGCTGAACTAATGGTGAAATCAAGGAGAGAAGTGGAGTGCTGGGGAAGGAGAATTAATCTGGAGAAAAGATGAGGAGGTCAGTTTCTAATAGGTTGATGGTTGAATTTAAGATTATAGCAGGTCATACAAATGGAAATGCCCTGTGGCTGTTTGTAAGGAGGGGCTGGTGGGAAAAT
Organism: Neomonachus schauinslandi; assembly: GCF_002201575.2. Classification (NCBI taxonomy): domain Eukaryota; kingdom Metazoa; phylum Chordata; class Mammalia; order Carnivora; family Phocidae; genus Neomonachus; species Neomonachus schauinslandi. The sequence continues at coordinate 145,780,536 of NC_058404.1, forward strand.
AAATGGAGATGAAGACTTGGGGATTATCTTCTCAGGAGATAGCTGATGGTGTTATAAACTCACTGACTGAAACAGTATGAGAGAAAAGTATGGAGCGCAAAGGACCTTGAGAAACGAGAAACAGCAGGATTGAGGAGCGGAGGACTATCTAAGAAGAGAGAAACAGAGCAGTCATCAGAGAAAGAGGAAGAAATCAAGAGAGTTTTGAATGCAGCAGGAAACTTAAGAGTAGAGAAGATAGGGGAACATCATTATTTTTTGGCAAGAAAATGGCTGCTGGTAATATCAAAAGAGCACTTTATGTTGAAGGGAAGCAGAGGAGTGCAGAAACTGAACGCCAGGGATGGAAGGGGGTGGGCAGGCAGGAAATGGAGGCGTCCAGTACCAGGAAGCAGAGGTAGGATAATAGCTAGAAAGAGTAGAAGGACCCATTCCAAGAACAAAGTGGCACCATTCTCTTTACATCTAGTTTCTGGGTACATAAGGCGATTGAGACAGAAATTGGTATTAGCTCAATGAACACAGTTCCTAATGAAATATTGAAAAATCCTTTTTTTTTTTTTTTTCCTGTATAGCACTTGGCTTTCAGAACACAGCCAAACCCCCAGAAGAGACCTAGGTATCAGTTCTTGAATATGAATTGGAAATCTGTGCCCTCCATCGTGAAAGCTTTATTTTCCCATCTCCCTTCGCATAGAGATTTATTTTTGCTGTCAGTCAGAAGGGAAAATTGTCCTCTGGTAGCTAGCAGGGTTTGAAATAAGGGAGAAAATGAAACCTACTCTGTCACAAGGTTGCATTTGTTTTAGGAAAATGTCATTTTGGCGGGAGAGACAGTGTAATTTGTCAAGCAGATTAATCTCAGGAATGGGAAGTCCTGATCAAATGACAAAGACTTTAATAGATCCCTTGGATAGATAGATTGGCCACAGCTCTGTACCTGCTATGGTAGTGAAACGAGACTATCTGTAAGACTCTAATGGGTGGAAATCATGATAAATTTGGAGAATCTATATAATTAGATTTGTTCAGAGTTGGTCCGTTCCCACTTTCAGCAATGCAGTAGAGCATGTAGAAAATGCTCGTTTAAAGCATGGCCTATGTATAAAACATTCACATCCCTTCAATCTATCTATAGGTTCTTAATGGCTAGAAAAGTAGAGAAATAATCAGAATAATTTTTTCTCTTTCACCCTTAGTTATATTTGTTATATTTTTACAATAAGCAAAAACTAACTGATGGAGAAAATTCAAAACAACACACAGAGCTAATTTTTTTCTCAAACATTTTAGTGCTATTCCAACCAAAACTACATATTATTGGCAAACTGATACCAATTTTACTCTCTAATCGTTGTCTCATTAGGAAGTCTTTCAGGAAATATTTGTTTACTGATAGATGCACAAAAGCTATGCTTTATATGCGGGCACTTTTCCTCTTTTTAATTACTAAAATGGTGGTAGAGGTAGAGGTAGAGGTAAGTGGCTCTAGACCACTGAGGTACTTGGCTTTGTCAGTTTCATTTCATCTCCTCAAGGTTAATGCCAACTTCTGTGTATCCTCCTGGTAGTTAGCAGAGTACTTTATGGGTAGTAAATAGTCAGAAAGCATAGTTTAGCGTATTATCACAAAGAACACTGTCACATTTTCAACTGTAATAAAAATAGTTTAAAAATCCCATAAAGAAGCCAAATGGACAGAATTTGAGAGCTCAATATGTATTGCTAATTATAACATAATCATTATCCAATTCCTAGTTATTGCTGATTTGGGGATATTAAATTACAATTTGAATACAGACAGATCATATCCAGTGTTTTCAGTTCACTGCAGACAGAAATGTGACACTATTTGAGGGATGGAGCCCCTGGGGGGCAGGAGGCAGTCTACGGGAATACAATACATTCGCTGGGTGTTGCCTTAATGTCCAGAAACGGCCACTACTTTATCAAATTGTAGTATCTCTCCTTTCAAAATCTTAGACAGCTTGTGCATACCATCTGCTCTTTGTCTGTATTCCTTCTGTGCTTTTCTTCATCTAGAAGAATGGTTCTTGAAATTCTTACAGGACTCTTTAAAACGTTTGCCACATATTTTGAGAAGCATCTGGTTGGAAGAAGTCCTGCTTTCTGTATTTGTTCCCAGTTGTCTGATGTGTGCCATGTTTCTTGTGAATCTAGTTTTGTTAACTTTGGGGGTAAATGCTTTTGCATCTGCTTCAGCACATATTTACGGTGAGACTAATAGCCCAAAGCAAGTTGCTAAGGGTTGTGTAAGTGAAAGACTCAGTGTCAGGAAAACTTGATTAATTTACCTGCCATCTAATTTGCACAAGGTTACCTGGAAATTGGTGTTTGTTTCTTTTGCTTGATGATTTCAAGATGGACCTTGTCCCTTTAAGGGATCCTGGATACCCTGAATACTTTCTCAAACATCTGCTCTGGTTTCATCAGGGAGACTTTGGGAGAGCTATAATTCACATAGCTTTCCTTCAGCAAACAAGGCAACTTACCTGTCAGTAGTAAGACAAATTTTCCAAGGAGCTAAAAAATGGAGAGCATTATAAAGGAACTCTGAATCTAAATAGGGACAGAACTTTCAGTTAAAGTAGAGTGGAAGGATGTCTGTTGCTGGTTACTTTTTATTATTTTCATAGTTGTTTTTTTTAAGATTTTATTTATTTGCGATAGAGAGAGAGAGGGTGAGCATGAGCGGGGGGGGGGGGGGGGGGTCAGAGAGAGAGGGAGAAGCAGGCTCTCCACTGACCAGGGAGACCAATACGGGGCTCAATCCCAGGACTCTGGGTTCATGACCTGAGCTGAAGTCAGACTCTTAACTGACTGAGCCACCCAGGTGCCCCTATTTTCATAGTTTTTTATTATTATTATTAAATCACTAAATTAACATACATATATTCAAAATTTGGAGATTTCAAAGTATGTAATGAGGAAAATTAAAATAATATGTATTGCCTAAAAATAATCATCACTATAGAATGATAGCTAGCACTTATATGGTATTACCATGTAACAAGCACTGTTCTAAATTCTTATATTAATTCTTTTAACTCTCATGATGATTTTAATGAGATAGATACTATCATTGTCCTCATTATAAAGATGAGGACATGGAAGCACAGGTTAAGTTACTTGCCCAGTGCTCATTTGGTTAATCAGTGGTGTGACCAGGATTCAAATGCAGGCAGCCTAATTCTCAGGTCTCACGCTTAACTGCTATGCTGTGCCATCAACCCTTATTTATCACTATTCACACTTGGGTGAAATTCCTTCCAGACTGCTTTCAATCAAGTTTTTAAAATAAGGTTGAAATCAGAGACCATGTTTAATTATTTGTCTTAATTTTGTTTGTTTAATCTTATAACAAGTTTTCCCCTATGCTATCTACAAACTTTTGGTAAGCATCTTTGTAATAAAGATATTTTAATTCAGTAAGGCTGCTGAGACCCCCTTCTTCACATATCACCTATTTACAAAAGTTTGCTTTGCCTACTGAGCAGTAATAGCACAGAAAAAACAGTGCAGCAAGCCCAGTCAGTCAGTGCAGGGCGGGCTGAGTGAATGACCTTTGGTCAATCCCTCAGCCTCGTTAAGTCTCAGTTTTCTCATCTTAAAATGGGGCAGTGATATTGATAACCTGGAATACAAGGTTGTCATGGCACCTGAGATATACCTGAGAAGTGTGTTTAGGAAAGTGTATAGCCATTTACAAATGTCAGTGATTACTTTTAATAAAAATGAACTTTTGCTGTGTCTCTCTCTGTCAAATAAATAAATAAAATCTTTTAAAAAAAATGAACATGTTGAACCATAGCTGGCAATATCTAGAGGAAATTCTTAGGCAAAGGAGGTAAGAGAGGTTTATTAAAGAAATGAACGTAAAACATTGTCAGAAACGACTGTAGAATACTTCGATAATGATGATGGAAGCACTGAAAAGAAAAATCACCAGCATAAATAAGATTTCCAAGTATTTCCTTCCAGCCTTTTTTCTATCAACTTATAAAACTTTTTAATTAAAAGTTTTTTATTCAAGTATAGTTAACATATAGTGTTATATTAGTTTGCGGTGTACAATATCATGATTCAACAATTCTATACATTTCTCAGTGCTCATCAAGGTAAGTGCACTCTTATTTCCCTTCACTCATTTCCCTTCACTCATTTCACCCATCCCCCACTCACCTCCCTTCTGGTAAGCATCAGTTTGTACTCTGTATTTGAGTCTGGTTTTTTTGTTTGTCTCTTTTCTTCCTTGTTGTTCATTTGTTTTATTTCTTAAATTCTACATATGAGTGAAATTATATGGTATTTGTCTTTCTCTGACTTATTTCACTTAGCATTATACCTTCTAGATCCATCTATGTTGTTGCAAATGGCAAGGTTTCATTCTTTTTTATGGCTGACTAATATTCTATTGTGTGTATATATCGCATCTTCTTTATCCATTCATCTATCAATGGACACTTGGATTGCTTCCATATCTTGGCTATTGTAAACATGAAATAAATACAGGGGTGCATATATATTTGAATATATATATGATATATATATGAATTAGTGTTTTTGTTTTCTTTGGGTAAATACCTAGTAGTGGAATTACTGGACATATAGTAATTCTATTTTTAATTTTTAAAGGAACCTCCATACTGTTTTCCACAATGACTGCCCCAATTTGCGTTCCCACTAAAAGTGCTCGAGAGTCCCCTTTCTCCACATCCTTGCCAACACTTGTTATTTTTTGTGTTTTTGACTTAAGCCATTCTGACAGGTGTAAAGTGATACCTCGTTGTGGTTTTGATTTGCATTTCCCTGATGATTAGTGATGTTGAACATCTTTTCATGTGTCTGTTGGCCATCTGTATGTCTTCTTCAGAAAAACATCTGTTGGGGCGCCTGGGTGGCTCAGTCGTTAAGCGTCTGCCTTCGGCTCGGGTCATGATCCCAGAGTCCTGGGATCGAGCCCCGCATCGGGCTCCCTGCTCAGCGGGAAGCCTGCTTCTCCCTCTCCCACTCCCGCTGCTTGTGTTCCCTCTCTCGCTGTATCTCTCTCTGTCAAATAAATAAAATCTTTAAAAAAAAAAAAAAAAAAAAGAAAAACATCTGTTTAGGTCCTCTGACCATTTTTTAAAAAAGATTTTATTTATTTATTTGAGAGAGAGAGAGAGGAAAACCGAGAGAATGAGCAAGGGGTGAGAGGCAGAGGGAGAGGGAGAAACAGACTCCCCACAGACTCCTCGCTGAACAGGGAGCCCAATGCGGGACTCAATCCCAGGACCCCAAGATCATGACCTGAGCCAAAGGCAGATGCTTAACCGACTGAGCCACCCAGGCACACCCCTGACCATTTTTTAATAGAACTGTTTTTTGGGGGTGTTGAGTTGTATACATTCTTCATATATTTTGGATAGTAATCCCTTATTGGATTTATCATTTGCAAATACCTTCTCCGAGTCAGTAGGTTGCTTCTTCGCTTTGTTGATGGTTTCCTTTGCTGTGCAAAAGCTTTTTATTTTGGTGTACCCCAATAGCTTAATTTTGCTTTTGTTTCCCTTATGAGAGGAGACATATTTAGAAAAATGTTGCTGTGGCTGATATCAAGAAAAATAAAATAAAAATAAAATTATGGCCTATGTTTTCTCCTAGGAATTTTATGATTTCAGGTCTCACATTAGGTCTTTAATCCATGTGAGTTTATTTTTCTTTATGATGTAAGAAAGTGTTTCAGTTTTATTCTTTTGGTGTAACTTTCCAGTCTCCCCAACACCCTTTATTGAAGAGACTATCTTTTCCCCATTGTATATTCTTGCCTCCTTTGTCATAAATTGATTGACCATATAAGCATGGGTTTATTTCTGGACTCTGTTTTGTTCCATTGATCTACATGTCTCTTTTTGTGCCAGTAGTATACTGTTTTGATTACTACAGTTTTGATTATTACAGCTACTATATTTTGAAATCTGGGATTATGATACTCCAGCTTCATTCTTCTTTTTCAAGACTGCTTTGACTATTTGGGGTCTTTTGTAGTTCCATACAAATTTTAAGATTATTTGTTTTAGTTGTGTGAAAAATGCTGTCGATATTTTGATAGGGATTGCATTGAGTCTGTAGATTGCTTTGGGTAGTATGGACATTTTAACAATATTGGTTCTCCCAATCCTTGAGTATGGAATATCCTTCTGTTCGTTTGTGTCATCTTTAATTTCTTTCATCAATGTTTTATAGTTTTCGAAGTATAGGTCTTTTATCTCCTTGGTTAAGTTTATTCCTAGGTATTTTATTCTTTTTGGTGCAAAAAAAATGAGATTGTTTTCTTAATTTCTCTTTCTTCTACTTCATTGTTAGTTTATAGAAATGCAATAGATTTCTGTATATTGATTGTATCCTGTGACCTAACTGAATTCATTTTTCAGTTCTGGTGGTTTTTTGGTGGAGTCTTCAGGGTTTTCTGTATATAGTATCATGTCATCTGCAAATAGAGACAGTTTTACTTCTTCTTTACCAATTTAGGTGGCTTTTATTCCTTTTTCTTGTCTGATTGCTGTGGCTAGGACTTCCAGTACTATGTTGAATAAAAGTGGCAAGAATGGACATCCTTATCTTCTAGCAACATTTTTTTTTTTTTAAAGATTTTATTTATTTGAGACAGAATGAGAGAGACAGAGAGCACATGAGAGGGGGGAGGGTCAGAGGGAGAAGCAGGCTCCCTGCCGAGCAGGGAGCCCGATGCGGGACTCGATCCAGGGACTCCAGGATCATGACCTGAGCCGAAGGCAGTCGCTTAACCAACTGAGCCACCCAGGCGCCCTTCTAGCAACATTTTTTAAACTTGTTATTTGGCTCCTTTCAACTATATGGTCAATAAATTGCTGAATCAACTGCTTTGATTTTCCTCCCTTTTTAATTTGCTACTGGCCTTTTAATTTCTCCCATTTCTCCCTTTTTAAATTTGTTCCTTGCTTACCTAATTTCTCCCTTTTCTCTTCTTCCCTACCCTTCCCAGCATCATCAGTGTACGAAGTGCTTCTGTTTGTAGGCAAACCAGGTTAGGACCTGCAGTTTTGTCATTGACCTTTGAGAGGTGCTTGTCCATTCCTCTTCTCCACCTTTGCACAGGACCACACCCAAGTGGTTTCAGACAAAAAAGGCTGGGCGCTTGTTATTGAGCCCTCTGGGGAAGGAGGCCTGACTCTACTCCCAAAGTACAGCAGCAGCAAGCAACCTATAACCACAAGAATCAACTTGATTTGTAACTGACCTGGCTTACCAACTTAAGGCAATAATATCCAAAATGCTAATAAAATAATGAAGAGGATGGATTGTTTTTAACTTCCAGTTTCTTCTAAAATTGGTTGAAAATAGCTATAAAAATTGCAGTAAGGACATTTTATATGAAACATTCTATTCTAATTCTCCAGCTTTTGCCATCTTTGGATATTGTTGGTAGTAGCTTAGCACATATGAACATGCTTTTATATTGTCTTGTAATTTGGGGCTTGACACTTGCCTTAGAAATACTAGCAAAACTGAATGGTAGATCCAACTGAGGTGGAATACCTGTTTTATAAACTTGTTATGGAGATATGCTTGAGGATATGTGAAAAGAGAACCTACCTTCTGGGATGATACCATCAGTGCCTGCCCACTGCCTTAGATCCGTGTTGCCCTGTCCAAAGAATGTACCATAGAAAATTTTGCAGTGGGTAAGTCTAGACAAAATATTTTTGGATGCTTTGAGTATATCCCTCCAGATTAAACACTGTTGCCAAAGGGTTAATTGGATTCAAAGATCCCTCCCATGAGGTTTGAGAGTCTGTGATATAAATTCCATCTGTTTCTTGAAGCAGTTTATGGGTTTGGCAATATGATGTGTTGGCCTGACAATTGTTTAAAAAATCCTTTTTAGCCTGATACAGGTATAGTTTTTTTTATAGTGTCCAGATTTATTTTCTTCAACATCTAATTTTAAATTAGAAACCACTCCAGCTCTGTGTCTGGGATACAAAATTTGTTCTGAATGTGAGTACTACATAGCCATCTCTTGACCAAAGAGGTGTTAACTTTTATACGGTAGTGTAGGAGTAGACCAATCTTTCTCCAACTTTAATGCTATGAGAATTGGAATATTATAAACAGTGAAAGTCAGTCCTGAAATATTTTTTGATTATACTTTCTTTGCTGCAAGGGATTATCTACAAATTGTCTTCAGTTGATTATGGGATCTGAGATGACCTCTAGGCTTATGTAGACTATATGTGCTCATTTTTCATGAGTAACTTTCAAATAGCTAAAGCCAGGTTTAAACAAATAAGTAAAGCCAGATTTAAAAACAAAACAAGCAAACTCAACCTTAAAGGGTTAAAACTGGGAAAAGTCAGCCTGAGGGAGGGTGAATGTTGGAAGAGGAAAGAGATGGTTTCATCTCTTTGCCTTAGTCATGGAAGGGATCTACTTCCTTTTTGCCCCTTCATCACCTATAATCCTGGCTTTGAATTGACATAATGAGCTACCTTGGACATATTAATTCTTGGATAGGGAATTCCTTTACATCTGTCTGTTTCACCTTCTTTGTTTTCTATGAAACACTGAGCTTTTTCTCATGCCTCCTCTCCTCTTATACAGACCTATTTAGGCACGTGATCAGAGTATAAACCTTTGTTTTGACCTGACTTCCCCTTAAATTGTAATTCTAATCAAATAATCTTTCCCTGGCTCCACATACCTCCACTGCTGGCAAGGGGTTCTGTTCCTTCAATCTTCAGCAACCACTCAGGAGGTTTGCTGTCTGGACTGATATCAACCCTTAGGCTTCATTTATATGAAGAAGAAGATTAGAGAACATTCACTAATTGCTGTTCAGTTCTCAGAGAGATAGGGTCCCTGGGTTTTGAGAACAGTGTACCAACTTCTTTAACTGCTTACCCTACCAACAAAAGGTAAGAAGCCTTAGGTCTCCCTCTGTACCACAGGATGTATCATGTTCTATTATTTAGAACTAGGGGTAGCCAGCTTTAGAACAAGATGATGATGATCTCAGGAGACTCAGCTAGTTTTTTGAAACAAGTAAATAAACCTGGAACATCAATTTCTGGGAGAAATATTTGACTCTAACCCCTTACAGATACATGAGGGTGCCCTATTAAGGACTAGTGCCCCTTGAACTCCTGTCCCCTTCTGGTCTTTTTAACATATCTCTTCTTCTTTAGATCATAATTTGACATTAGCAATATTTCCTCACCATCAGTCCCAATTCCAGGATTTCAGATTAATATGTTTAGACCTATAAAAGGAAGAAAACAGTGTCCTTAACTCTATAAAGACTATTAGAACCATGACAGCGTTAGCATCTGGAACTGTAACCTGCTTTTGTGGATGCCTCTTGGGCTAATGTTTATTCCACCAGATGCCCTTTTTAACATGCCCAGCCTCCCAAGAGCCAGATAAAAAAGCTCTGTGTCCACCTGCTTTTTGACTCAGAACTGTCTCCTGGCTCCATTCCTCGTCATCTCCTCCAAACCTCTCTCTTATTAGCCATCACCAGTCTCCATGTTCTTCAAATGTCACTAGGCTCCCCCTCTTTTCCTAGCTCTCCTTCGAAATAGTAGCTGGATTTAATACTGTCATGCTGGCTCTCATCTAATATCCCTTTGAGGTGGTGTTTTGGTAAATGCCTCCAACAACAAGTCTCAGATCCATGATGCTATAACTATGCCTTTGGCTTCTTTGTGACTTTAGACACCAATTGAATACTGTGTTCTTTTATTGGTTAACTAAAAAATACAGTGCTGAAAATCATATGGCAGTTTCTGCCTCTAGGTCTAAGTGACAATCTACTCCAGGGCACTGATTCTATGTGATCAGCTGCATCTAGTGTGAGCAGACATTAAACTTCTGTGTGGCAATGGTTTTTATATGCCCGTCACCCAGTGTACTGTCTGGCAGACAGAATGTCAGCTGAACAGCTTCTGAATGAACAAACATATCCCAGGGACAGTTTGAGGGCATATGTGGAACTGTAGACTGAGCTCTGCATTCTATCAAAAACCTTAATTATGAATTTATAAAAAGATGATAAAAACTGAAGCTTCAACTCCAGTGAAATTGATATTCATCAGACATCAAAGTGAGTATGAAACAGATCTCCATATGCAGCTTTACAATTTTATTAAAATTATACCTGGGATTTAATTTATAGAGGCATGACTGAGGGATGAAAAAGAATGGCCAATGCCATTGAAAGAAAATTTATTATTTATGTTTCCCAAGGAAAGGCTGCATACCATGCCTCATAAGGTCACAAGCAAAACATCAGGTTTTGGTCAGGAGGCAAAGGAGAAAGCCTAAGTCGGAACCTTTATTGGGGTTTCTGGAAGAACAGCCAAGTGGGGTAGGGTAAATAGCTCATAATTGGCTATTTTGTATAATGTCAGTGGACTCTGGGCTGCAGGGATGGTCTCTAGTTACCTGGCCATGGGTTACTTAATGCAGGAAAAATAATGGCTTGACAGGTGAGAGTTTGATAAGGAGATGATTGAGGGTATAGGCTCTGAATTGGTTTGTTTGAATATGAACGATGTTCTTCCAGGTAAGTTGTTTACCATATTTAGGAATTGGCTAGCCTGGAAGGGGCAGTTTCTTCCCATGTCTGTAGGTCTCCCCAGGAAGTCAAAACGTCACACCACAGAAAATAAAAAAAACATGATCAATACTATGGAAATGGTTGCTTGCCTGTTCTGTGATCCTTGAACCCCTCAGCCAAATCAGAGCTCTTAGAAGAGATCAGGAAGTGACTTTTGAAGATATTTGTTTGGAGAGGAAACTGTTACTGTAAAGTGATCGTTCCCTTGCCCCCACATACATGCACACAAAAGAGGTGGAAGGATTAAGGGGTTCTGCTTTCTTCCCCTCAAACACAGTGCAAGGAGCTGCTACAAGAGCCCTCTGAGGGCTTGTGGGGGATGTTCACAGAAGATGGGTGCCTGACCCATGTCTGAGAAAACCAAAGCATTCTGTGTCCAATTTTTCAGGTCAAAGAAGCATGTAGACTTTGCTATGGAGCAGATGTGGGCAGACAGGAGAGAGAGCCAGGGTGGTATCATCTTAGGGCCTCTCCAGTGGGGCTGCCTGGAGGAAAGGAGGACTCTGGCAGCAAGAAGTTCCGGGTGAGCCCTGAATTCCTAAGGGCTGCAGAATGAGTTGCAAGGACTACCCAAAACAGAGACACATCTGCCTAGGTCAAGAGAACTGCAGGACAGGGGCTCTGAGAGATGGAAATCACCACAGAACCCTCAGACACACCCACTGAAAAAAGACCTTCAAATATCTGCCAGTCCCAAGGAGCCTGAAGGCAGCTTATAAGAGTATCTATTTAAATAAGACCATTCTCCCTTAATACTTCCTTCTTTCTGTATCTCACCTGAAAGGATCCAGAAGTGGTTAGTAAGCCAGGCAGGGTGGAGATTGAGTACAGGGAAGTAGGGAGGAGGCCATTCACTTCACCCCATTTCCACTGCAAGTTTCTAGCCTGAAGCGTACTAGGAACCCAATTCTGATTAATTTCCTGACAGGACACTTCTAATTTCTGAATGAAGACTATGTTTTTTATTTTAAAGTGACTGTAGTACTTTCCATTACCAAAAAGCAAGCAGACAAGTCATGAGACCTACCAAAGTTGTCATTAAAGGACAAGAGGATCAAAGCAACAGAGGACACAAGGAAATAAGAGGTACAGTACCTTAACAGAGTTGAGGTAAAGCATGTTTTTGACAAAGATCTGCCACAGGAAAGAGAAGAGACCAATAGAAGGTTCTGCTTGTGCCTCCAATGAAATACCAAGAAAATGTGATCTCTCTGAAAGCAAAAAATTAATTGAAAAAACAATAAATTGGGAAGCAGGTTGAGAGAGGTAAGAGATGAGTGAAGGAATCAACTGAAGAATTAGAGAATTAAAATACCAAAAGAGTACATAAAGAACCAAAATCACATGCAGAAAACAAAATTGGTGAGGTAGAGGACTAACTGGAAGTGCTCAAAGAATACTGAGAAAAGAAGGCAATGATGGCTTCTGTTGAATGACTACTTCCTGGACACCAATGCATTACAGAGGAAGAAGCAGAGACCTGGGGAGGTCACCTAATGGGTCCAGGAAAATAGCCAGGAGGTGACAGAGCGGAATTCAAACTGAAGTCTGTCAGACTCCAACACATGTCTGTTAACCATGACACTTTGCTAAACACAAGGATGAGACATTTAGATCTGAGGGAGAATGAACAAAGAGCCAACTCATAGTTGATGGGTACTTAAAGGGAAAAAAAGCAGAATAAATTGAGCATGGACAAAAATAAAAAATAGAATAAAACTTTTTTACTGAAAAAAATAATTATACAAATGAAAGATCTTATTTAGTTAGAAAATTGGATAACTGATCTAAACAAATAAGAACTGGCTCCTTAGGCAGAAGTGAGGGTAGGGAATATGGAAATACAATAGTTAAACCATTTGCAAAAGAGATAGCATTTACTGCTGTTAAGAATGTGGTGAGACAGGCATTCATATTTATGGAATTATCAAGTAGTATATAAAAAATATTAGATTGTAAAAAATAATCTGAAATGCAGACAAGAAATCATCTAAAGGAGGGCGCCTGGGTGGCTCAGTCGGTTAAGCTTCTGCCTTTGGCTCAGTTCATGATCCAGAAGTCCTGGGATTGAGCCCCGCCTTGGGCTCCCTGCTCAGCGAGGAGCCTGCTTCTTCCTCTGCCCCTCACCTCGCTCATGCTCTCTCTCTCTCTCTCTCTCTCGCTCTCTCTCTCGCTCCCTCTCAAATAAATAAATAAAAGCTTAAAAAAAAAGAAATCACCTAAAGGAGGCAGGCATTAATTTTATAATCAGAAAAAAAGATTTAAAATAGATAAAAAGTTAAAAATGTAAATAGAACTAAATAATATTTTAATGTTTAATATGATTATTAAAATACAAAAATAGCTATTAACAGAGCCTAGTATCTGAGGCTTTTCATCAGTGGAGAAAATTGTGGTATTCCCACAAAAATTCTAAGAGGAAACTATGGACACATTTGACACGATAAACTAACAAACAGTGTATGACTATGTTGAGTTTGGCAATAATCTTTGAATTCCTTGCCTTGATGTAACCCTAGAGAAGCAGGATAGGGCAGGGGATGGTGGCTGGTCTCTAAGGCAAAAGATGTGAGTTCTTTCTGGTCTGCTATTTACAGTGTTACCTTGTGCAAATCAGCTTCTCACTCTAAAAGTCTAATATCCAGCCTAGAAGACCCTCAATATTTTTCTTGCCCAAGTGACTCGTCCAAGGCCGCACAGGTATTTAGTGTTGGAACAAGTGAGGTTTGGTGGAGTCAGGCTGGCTGGAAGATAATCAGATTTAGGAAGAGAGGAAATTCCAATTAGAGCAGTGTGAAGAAAAAGAATGGTGTTCAGACCATGTGAGAAGCTGGGTTTCCCAGCCAGTACAGACATATATATCTACATAATATCTCAGCATAGTAATAATATCTCATAATAATAATATATTTATTATAATATATAATATATACTACCTCAGCTTTCTATTATGATTTATAGTTTTACAATCTAATTACTTACACATTTTTCTTATTTGGTCATCAGAAAGATCTTCGGAGTTTGGAAGAATTGTTACTATCATCCTCTGTCCCATCCTTGAATTACAAATAAAAAAAACTGAGGGACCAAGAATTGAAAATACTCTTTCCTAATTCTTTCTCTCCCTCTGTCCCTCCTCCTGCCCCCCAAAATACTCTTTCCTAAGTAAGTAGCAGGTCAAGAAATTCAGTTAGGCAAGTCATGGCAATTTGACGGACAACACTGAAACACTGGAAACCAACTTAAAACTCAGTATTTGCGAATGATGGAGACTCAGTGGCACGCCCCAAAGAAGTGATTGACAGATGAGGACGCAGTGCAAGTTTATATGAAGGTATTGACATATGAGGAGGCTCAGGGTCAGAATCCAGGACTGTGGGTAGTGTAAAGAAAAAAGAAAACAAACAATCCCCAAACAGCATCCTAGAAACTGGGTGGTAAACTTATCTTCCACAGTTCGGAAGGTATGAATGAAACAAACAGAACCATTCAAAGCGGAGATTGATTTGGCAATATTCTGAATCTCAAAGACTGATGATTTGGGGAGACTTTCCCTTTTACCTTAAGGCAAGACCACACCTTAGCCATCTCAAACAGATACAAATATTCCCTAAGAAGACATCAAGAAGAGATTTCTCAGCCTTATACACTTCAAACAAGTCTTTTTTGGGCCAGGATGGGTCAGAATGATCCAAAGTCTGTCTGCCTCTTCTGCCTGAGCTTCAGCCAGGTAGGATCTCAGAAACCAGCTCAGGCATGATTGATACTGGATACAGACCCCTGTCAACCAAGAGGGCCCTGGTGCGAGCTCCAGAGCAGGGCAGGCGGGGCCTCACCTCTGGTTCCTGGAGGCACAGCTAACTCTTCTGTGTGTTTGTATAGGAGGCCTCTGGTGTCTGAGATCCTGCATTTCCCCAGTTGGGTGCTCATCCATTTGAAGCAAAAGTGTGGTCACTTAATTCCACAACTGACCAGAGAATGCCAGCCAGGATAAACATACTTTGAAAGTATATATTTTATTTACTAAGTACAAATATATTTGTACTGGTAGAGAAAATATCAATAGAGATCAAATAAATTTTTAAGTGAGTTTCAATAATGTAAATACACCTACTTATACATATGAAGTGTGCACATACACACAGATCTATTGGAAAGACAGCCTACATGTCTGTTAATTGGTCACGCGCTCAATGACCTGAGAAGTCATCTTTTTGTATTAGTTTGGGGGACAGAAAGTATAAAATGCAGTGGAGTTAATGCCACCCATGAAATCCTTCCCTAATGGTAGGGGAATTTCCCCAGTCTCTTTTTCTAACTAGCAGAAAGTCATCAAGCAGGTGATATGCCAACCAAGTTTCTCCTTCCCCTTTGGATCACTCATATCCTTCAATCATCAATATTTGGAAACATCCCTCTCATCACTTGAAACAATGGTCTCCTCATTTGTTGGCTCTTGGGTGAAGAAATACTCTTCTTAGAAGAGAAGTAGTTTAGTTATGTTTTTGTTCAACAACAAAGCAAAAGCCAGAATCTTATTTGATGTTTAAAATTAAATAGCCAAGCAGTAGTTCTTCCTTACTGATGATTTGATAGATTCTTTTGAGGTTTCTCAAGTCATTTCATGTTGATTCCTATTTCCTGAAAAGCATCATGCATCCCACACTTGATCATAGTCCAAAAATTAAGAATTTCCTTGGAAATTCTGTAACTACATAAAAGCTGTAATATTAATTTCTTCTGATGCTATATCAGCATTCTGAAAAGTTTTCAGGTAAAGAGTCTGTCATTTCTGATGGAACATTTTACCATGCAAGAGGCAACAAACAGATGGAAGTAAATGTGGGTTTTGTTTGTTTGTTGTTTGTTTGCTTATTTCTAGATAATTTTACTAGAACTAGAGGCAACAGAGTACATACAAACTTAGAATCCTCTAAATGTTTGAAAATAGTTTTTATGGTTTCTATAAAAGTTTTTCCAAAATCTCTATTTGCCCCAAACACAAATAAAGTCCCAATTGCTAACTAGCTAGCCCTCTTCTGTAAGGAAAGAGTCAGCTGCTGAGTTTTTCCTTCATATGAGGGGCTCTTTCATTCTTCATTTAGATCCTTCCAAAGGAGTTATAAATATCTGTGCAGTGGCTGAGTACAACGCTCCACATGGCAGCATGAGTAAGGAGGTAGAGAAGGCATATTCACGTTGTCTGATGTGGTAAGAGTGGCTGAGGCAGCAGCAGTAAGATTCCCATTCATCAGGCCATGAAATAGCATTTTCCTTTTCACTTGCCCATAAAGAGGTTAGTTATGGATCAGTTCAGGTCAAAGTCTTGCTGGGTCTCACCTGCCCTCTTTGTCTAACTAAGGCCACCTGTTGTGGTAGCTCTATAAAAGTCCTTAAATATTGATTTGTTCAAGTAGTGAAGGTTGGTGCCTAATTGCCTAGAACATGATTTTCCTTTTTCAAGTGATGACTGCTCTGAGTTGGTTGGCCATTATTTCTATCTTGGCCATTTTTCTCAAATTTGCCCTCTTCCTTTCTTGAGATCCTGTGGTACCTTTGTCTTTGATTTCTTGGCAGTAACATAGAATAGTAAAGAGTACATTGGATCAGAAACTAGGAAACTTGAGTTTCCCTTCAGGTTTTGCCATTACCAACTAGGTGAACTTCAGAGGAATCACCTAACCCTCCTGGGTCTCACTCAGTTCCTTCATCTATGAAATTAGGGTGTTGATCTAGGTGGCTTTTCCAGAAATCAAATTCTGCGAGTGGGCACAATCTCACACCACCCTTTGTTTCCACATTTTGTGCACTGGCAAATTTTGTATTACTATTTTTAAAAAGGAGATGATAAAGTAATACATACATTTTGTGAAAATTTTAGAATAATACAGAAAAATAAAGGAAGATAATTTTTTAAAAAGATTTTATTTATTTATTTGACAGAGAGAGAAACAGCAAGGGAACACAAGCAGGGGAGTGGGAGAGGGAGATGCACGCTTCCCACGGAGCAGGGAGCCCAATGCGGGGCTCGATCCCAGGACCCCAGGGTCATGACCCGAGCCGAAGGCAGACGCTTAATACTGAGCCACCCAGGCACCCCGAAAGAAGATAATTTTAAATACTAAAATCACTCCTACTCTAACCAGAGATAACTTCTGTTAACGTTTGTTGTATTAGTTGCCAGTGTTTTTCTTTTGCATATGCACGTATGTATTTGACTTCCAGCTTGTAAATATATAATAAACATGTTTAATTATAAATATATTTTGTAGATAAATAAAATATATATTTACAAAACATGGAATCATACTGTATATATCATTTCATATGCTATTTATTTCACAGAACATTATATTATGACTGTGTTGTTAAATGTTCTTCAAAAATATTATTTTTAATAGCTGTGGAATATATCCTCCTAGCACAGTGCCTGGAGAGAGAAAAGATCCAGTAAATTTTAGCTTTAACTATGATATTGCTGTAAAATAATTCATTAAAAAATCCTTTCTATTTGGACACTTAGGTTGTTCCATTTTTGCTATTATAAATTAAGCTGTGTTGAACATACTTGTACATGAATCTTATTAGGTAACCTTTCTGATTATTACTTTAGGTGAGTGTATTAGTTATCTTTTGCTGCATAACAAATTACTCCAACATTCAGTGTATTAAAACAGTTACAAACATTATCTTGCAGTTTTTATGGTCAGGAATTTGGGAGCAGCTTGGCGAGGTGATTCTGGCTCAAGGTGTATAATGAGATTGCAGTCAAGATGTTAGCTGGAGCTATGAAGGCTTGAGTAGGGCTGGAGGAGCTGCTTCTAACATGACTGACTCTCATTTGCTGGTAAGGTGATCTTTGCTGTTGATAGAAGACCTTAGTTCCTCATCTTGTGGGCCTCTCCATGGGCTGCTTGTGTGTCCTCACCACATGGAGGCTGTCTTGCTCAAGGCAAATGACCTAAGAGAAAGTAAGGCAGAACCTACAATGTCTTTTATGAAGTTACCTCAGAACTCATACTCCCTAATTTTTATTTTGATTACACAGGTCACCCTATTAAGTGTAGGAGGACATGAACATCAGGAGATGAAAATTATTGGGGGTCATCTTAAATACTGGTTACCACAGATAGATTCTCAGAAATGCAATTATGGTATCATATTAACAAGTAATTTTGTTGGAAAAAAATCACATTTTGGGGATATTATTTAATATCTGTGTATGCCTATATAATCTAAGTGTGTGCAGTCTTACAATCTGAAGCTTTCTAGCCTTCTTCTTAGGCCACTTTGCCCTTTAATATTTAAAACGATTGGTTGAATCTCCTGTCCACAAGAGGATATTGTGAGAAACTTGGAATTCTTCCCTTCCCACTAGCCAAGGAATTTTTAAAGTTTTATAGTATTCTGGTCACCTTTTCTTGTAATTTTACAAATTCACTGAATTCTCAGTCCCTTCTCTATATTTCTCTTCCTGCAATTGTTTTCTTCTGAGATTGCTTTGCCCAGCATATGCTATGACCCCCATTCCTATTTCACTCAAGGTGTTTCAAATAAAAGATGGTTATAAATAGCAGAATTTTATTAAATGTTTGGGGGTAGTGAGGAAGATTATAGTCTAGCATGATATAAAAAAATAACTTAAAGTTTATTATTAGACATCAGTGTCCAGAAATTTCATTAACTGCTCTCTTTTCAAGACATTTCCTATTAGCTATTTCCTTAGGCCCCAGTTTTTAAGTTTTTGGTCTTTTTTCTTCCCTATTGCTTACTCACATTCTTCTCTTCTTTTTATTTTTGAGCCCCTGTCCTGTTTGTTTGCAGAAACTAAAAATTTCTCTTGCTTCATTATGCAGAATAATTCAGCTATTATTAAATTATACCATTTTCTTCTAAATTCTTTCATGGGAAGCTTCACATATGCTTCCCAAGAGGCCCATAAATAATTTCCCTAAGCAAGTAACTACCTTTCCTAGTATGAATTACACCAGTCCTCTAGTATGTTAACATAACTTCAGTAATTTTCCTTCCTTCTATAGACAGAAATATTACTTTATTTTTCTCTTTTTTTTTTTAATTTCAATATGATTTCAGACCTCCAGAAAAGTTGCAGGAATAGTAGAAAAAATTCCTATATATACTTCACCAAGTTTCCCCACATATTAACAGTTTACCACATTTGCTTTATACTTTCTTTCCCTGTGTGTGTGTGTGTGTGTGTGTGTGTAATTTTTTTTCTAAACCAGTTGAGAGTAAGATGGGGACATGATGAATCTTACATAAATACCTCAGCGTGTATATCCTAAAAACAAGGCCATTTATTTGTATAACCCAAGTACAATTATCAAAATTAGGCAAATAGCATTGATATACTATAACTGTCTAATGTACAGTCCTTATCCAGATTTTTCAAATTGGCCCAAGAATGTCCTTTTTAGAAAAATGAAATCCGAGATCATGTGTTTCATTTGGTTATCATGTCTTTTCATCTGGAACAGTTCCCCAGTCTTTGTGTTTCATGACATTGACATTTTTGAAGTATGTTGTAGAATATCACTCAGTCTGGGTTTGTCAGTATTTCCTCGTGATTAGATTCAGGTTGTGTGCTTCTGGCAGGAAGTGCAGAGGGATATGTTTTTCTGAATGGACCATATCAGGAGACACATGGTGTTGATTTGTCCCATTGCTGGTATGGGAGATTTGTTTCTAATACCAATTTTTTCCTTAATGCTCATAACATGATTCTAATTAGTTATGATGTAATGCTTGGTAGGTTTTGCAACTTCTTCATAAAGTCACTTCACTGTAGCCCTATTTCTTAAAAAACAAAAAATTAAGCTTCTTGCTTACAACGTTCTTTCTTTTTTTGTACCTATTGAAACCTTTTAAGGTTTACTTAAATTCCGTCTCCTCTTTGAGGTTCTTTTAGCTCACTCAGAGTAATTTTTTGTGAACTAAAATCTTATAATTATTGAATATAAAGGACCTAGCTTGAAGTCTGACATATTGTAGGCACTCATTAAATACTGCTTTTTTTGCTTCTTTTCAACTTCTCATGTGACATCTCATGTATACTATGTTTTAAATATTTATTTGCTTCATGTAATTTTAGATTTGAAAGGAAAATCAGTAATAAGCTAATCTTATTTTAGTTTACATGTGAAGAAATTGAGCAAAGAGAGGTTGTATAATATTCTTATGTTTAAAAGTTAAGTTTTAGCACTAGAACTTGTATCTAGAGTTCCTAGATTCTTAGGATTTTAAAATTGACCAGAGATTTTATTCCTTGGAGATATTATAAGGGCAAAGGGAAGGGTTTGGTCATTGTGGATCTAGGTTCCTGCCAGCCAATTCAACAAAACTTGCCTGGTTTTATCTGCTTTTACGTTGGGTTCCCATGTTCGAATTCCTATTAAAAAAAAAAAAGATTCTGCTACTAAAAAGAAAACAACAATTAAAAATTTGAAAACAATTGCTCTATTCCATATTAACCCAATGCACAAACACCCTGCCAGGAATCTATCTAATCTATACTTCAGATCCCAGAAACAAGGAATTCACTGACTTTTCATTCAATAAATATTTGCTGAGTATTTTGCATGTACCAGGCATTTTGTAGGCATTGGACTACAAAGATAGAAAGACATGAATAGATACTACTCTCACATAGCTGATAGATTTGACACTTAGAAAGTATTTCTTTATATTAAGTTGAATTCTGCTTATTTGTAATTCTCTCCTCAGGGTATACAAAGAAAAGTCAGTGGCTTAATCTACATAAAACTCTTAAATTTACTGAGGCAGGTTGATAGTATCCAAGGCCCTTCAACTATTTTTTTTTTTGTCTGACATTTTCTTTTCTTTAAAAAACAAAAACAAAAACAAACTATTTTTTTTTTAGAACAGTTTTACGTTTATGATAAAATTCAAAGGGAGGTACAGAGATTGCCTGTATAAGCCCCCTTCCTACACATGCATAGCCTCCTCCATTAGCAACATCCCTTACCAGAGTGGTACATTTCTACCAAGGATGAACCAACATGGACATATCATAATTAGTCCATAGTTTACCTTAGGGTTCGTTCTTGGTGTTGTACATTCAATGGGTTTGAACAGATGTATAATGACATATATCCATCATTATACTATCATACAGAATATTTTTACTGCCCTAAAAATCCCCTGTGCTCTGCCTATTCAACTCTCTTTCCCACCCCCTATCCCTGGTAATCACTGATTTTTTAAAACTGTATCCATAGTTTTCTCTTTCCAGAATGTCATATAGTTAGAATCACACAATATATACCCTTCTCAGATTGGCTTTTTTTCACTTAGTAATATGAATTTAAAGTTTCTCTATGGCTTTGTAGCTCATTTCTTTCTAGTACTGAATAACATTCCATTGTCTGGATACACCATAGTTTATTTATCCATTCACTTTCTTAAAGGACATCTTGTTTGCTTCCAACTTTTGCAATTGTGAAAAAAGCTGCCATAAACATTCATGTGCAGACCTTTGTGTAGATATAAGTTTTTAACTCCTTCTGTAAATACCAAGAAACACCATTGCTATTTTGTATGGTACAAGTATGTTTAGTTTTGTAATAAACCACCAAACTGTCTTCCAAAGTGACAAAGTACAATTTTGCACTCCTACCAGCAATGAATGAGATTTCCTGTCACTCTGCATTTCGGCCAGCATTTGATATTGTCAGAGTTCCAGATTCTGGCCATTTTAATAGGTGCACAGTGGTATTTCATTGTTCTCTTTTGCATTTCCTCGATGACATATGATGTGGAGCATCTTTTCTTTTCATGTTTATTTGTCCTCTGTATATCTTCTTTGGTTAGATGTCTGTTAAGGTTTGGCCCATTTTTTAATCAGGTTGTTTATTTTCTTATTATTGTGCTTTAAGTGTTCTTTGCATATTTTAGATAACAGTGTTTTATCAAATGTGTCTTTGCAAATATTTTCTCCCAGTCTGTGGCTTGTCTTCTCATTCTCTTGGCATTATTTTTTGTAGAGCAGTTTTTAATTTAAATGAAGTCATAGCTTATAATTTATTTCTTTCATGGATCATGTCTTCGGTGTTGTATCTAAAAATGCATCATTACAGCCAAGGTCACCTAGGTTTTCTTCTACATTACCTTCTAGGAATTTTATAGGTTTGCATTTTGCATTTATATGTATGGTCCATTTTGAGTTACTTTTTGTAAAGGGTGTAAGGTTTACATTTAGGCTCATTTCTTTGCAGGTGGATGTCCAGTTGTTTTGGCACCATTTGTTGAAGAGTATTTTTGCTCCACTGTATTGCTTTTACTCCTTATCAAAGATCAGCTGACTATATTTGTGGGATTCTATTTCTGGGCTTTCTATTTTGTTCCATTGATGTACTTGTCTATTCTTCACCAATACCACAGTCTTCATTACTGTAGTCTTATAGTAAGTGTTGAAGTTGGGTGGTTTCAATCCTCCAACTTTGCTCTGTCTCAATATTGTGTTGGCTATTCTGGGTCTTTTGCCTATCCATATAAACTTTAGAATCAGTTAATTGAATTCATAAAATAACTTGTTGGGATTTTTATTGGAATTTCATTGAATCTATAGATCAGGCTGGGAATAACTGACGTCTTGAAAATATTGAGTCCTCCTATCCATGAACATGGAATACATCTCCATTTATTTCTTTGATTTAATTTGAGTTTTGAAGTTTTCCTTATTTATGTCTTGCATATATTTTGTTAGATTTATTCCTATTTCTTTTAGGGGGTACAAATATAAATGGTATTATGTCTCTAATTTCCAATTCTATTTCCCATTGTTGGCATATAGGAAAGCAACCAACTTTTACATATTAACCTTGTATACTGCAACCTTGCTATAATTACTTATTAGTTTCAGGAGGGTTGTTTTTTTTTTTTTTTGGTCAATTCTTTCTGATTTTCTACAAAGAAAATCTTTTCATCTGTGAACAAAGACAGTTTTTTTGTTTTTTTTTTTTTTTCAGTCTTCCATACAACTTTATTTTCTCCCTTCAACCATAATAATATGATATCCAAATTTTGTCTTAGCCGGAGGGTCTGTAAACACAGGCTTATCCAGCCCACTCACAGGCAAGGCAAATGTTGCTTCCTGAAATGGTCCCACCATGGAACCTCTGGTCATCCAACCCAAGTTGCTCCCTTGCCTGGTTTTATCTTCACTATACTATGTGGCCACTTCATTCAATCTCATTCCAGACTTCAACTTTTCCATGGCTTCCATGATTTTCCCATGTTTTTCACACAGAATGTGTCTGACCTTTACTGCATTGCCACCACCTTTGGGACCCTGAGCCTTCTTGTCAGAACTGTCACTCCCAGAGGATGCTCCCCCTTTCCCCCCTTTCCCGGAACCACTTTTTCCCTTGGGTGGCATCTTCCAAACCTGCAGCAGAACCCTCAATGGCCAACAGTTTTAAGTAATCGCTCTCAATCTGTATACCTTTTATTGTCTTTTCTCACCTCAATGAGTTTGCAAGGCCATCTAATACGATGTTGAAAAGGAGTGGTGAGAGAGAATATCCTTGTCTTGTACCTGATCTTAGCAGAAAAACTTTGAGTTTCTCATTATCAAGTATGTTAGCTGTAGGTTTTTTATAGTCTTTAGAAAGTTGAGAAAGTGGGGCGCCTGGGTGGCTCAGTCATTAAGCGTCTGCCTTCGGCTCAGGTCATGATCCCAGGGTCCTGGGATCGAGCCCCGCATCGGGCTCCCTGCTTGGCGGGAAGCCTGCTTCTCCCTCTCCTGCTTCCCCTGCTTGTGTTCCCTCTCTCGCTGTGTCTCTCTCTGTCAAATAAATAAATAAAATCTTTAAAAAAAAAAAAGTTGAGAAAGTTCCCCTCTTTTCCTAGTTTACTGAGAGTTTTTGTTATTAATGGGTGATGGATTTTTGTCAAATGCATTTTCTGTATCTTTTGTTATGATCATGTGATTTTTAAAAAAGATTTTATTTATTTATTTGAGAGAGAGAAAGAGAGTGAGTGAGTGCACAAGCAGGGGGGAGCAGTAGAGGGAAAAGCAGACTCTCCACTAAGCAGGGAGACTGACACAAGGATTAATCCCAGGATCCTGGGATCATGACCTGAGCCAAAGGCAGAGGCTTAATTGACTGAGCCACCCAGGTGCCCCAGATTTTTCTTTTTTAATCTATTGATGTAATAGATTATATTAATAGATTTTTGAATGTTTAACCAACCTTGCCTACCTGGGATAAAACCCATTAGTTGTCATTCTTTTTTATATTTTTCTTGGATTTAATTTGCTAATATTTTGTTGAGGATTTTCATATCCTTATTCATGAGGGATATTGAGCTATAGTTTTTTTTTTCTCTTATAATATCTTGTAATGTCTGGTTTTAATATTAGGGCAATTCTGGTCTCATGGGATGAGTTAGGAAGGATTCCCTCTGCTTCTATCCTCTGAAAGAGATTATAGGAAATTGACATAACTTCTTCCTTAAATCTTGGCCTGGTGCTTTCTTTTTTGGAATATTATTAATTCTTTATGTAGATTTGGGCTTTTGACCTATATTATTTTTCTTCCATCTAAAGAATTCCTTTTACTATTAATTGTAAGGTAGGCCTACTGGCAACAAATTTCTTTAACCTTTGCTTGTCTTTACTTTTCCTTCACTTTTAAAGGATAATTTTGCAGGAGACAGAATTCTAGGTTGGTGGTTTTTTTTTCTCTCAACAGTTCAAATATTGCACTCCACTATTCTTGCTTGCATGGTTTTTGAGAAGGTGGATATAATTCTTATCTTTGTTCCTCTATAAGTAAAATGTGTTTTCCCCCCTTTGGCTTCATTTAATATTTTTCTTTATTTTTGATTTTCTGTAATTTGAAAATGATATACCTAAGTATAGTTTTATTTATTTATTTGTTTGTTTGTTTGTTTATTTATTTTTATGTTTATCCTGCTTACTGTTCTCTGAGCTTCCTGGATTGGTTGTTTGGTGTCTGACATTAATTTGGGGAAATTCTCTGTCATTATTATTTCAAATATTTCTTCTGTTCCTGCCTCTCTTTCTTCTCTTTCTCGTATTCCCTTTTTTTTTTTTTTAAGGTTTTATTTATTTATTTGACAGAGAGAGACACAGTGAGAGAGGGAACACAAGCAGTGGAGTGGGAAAGGGAGAAGCAGGCTTCCTGTGGAGCAGGGAGCCCGATGCAGGGCTCCATCCCAGGACCCTGGGATCATGACCTGAGCTGAAGGCAGACGCTTAATGACTGAACAACCCAGGCGCCCCTGGTATTCCCTTTATACATATGTTAAACCTTTTATAGTTTTCCCATAATCTTTAGATATTCTGAAATTTTTTACAGTTGTTGTTCTCTTTGCTTGTTAGGGATTCTCTTTATTTATCTCTAATGCAAAGTTTTTTTTTTTCCTCAGCTGTGTCCAGTTTACTAATGAGCCCATTAAAGCATCCTTCTTTTCTGTGATAGTGTTTTTTATCTCTAGCATTTCTTTATGGTTCTTTCTTAGGATTTGCATCCCTCTGTTTACATTGACCATCTGTTCTTACATGCTGTCTACTTTATCCATTAGAGCCCTTAGCATATTAATTATAGTTGTTTTAAATTGCCAGACTGATAA
This sequence comes from Neomonachus schauinslandi, assembly GCF_002201575.2. Taxonomy (NCBI): domain Eukaryota; kingdom Metazoa; phylum Chordata; class Mammalia; order Carnivora; family Phocidae; genus Neomonachus; species Neomonachus schauinslandi. The sequence goes on from NC_058404.1 coordinate 145,805,836, forward strand.
TTCCAAAATCCTTGCCATGTCTGGTTCTGATGCTTACTTTGTCTCTTCAAATTTTGCCTTTTGATATGCCTTGTAATTTTTTCTTGACAGCTGGACATGATGTACTGGGTAAAAGAAACTGCTTTAAATAGAATGTTAGTAATGTGGTGGTGAGATATAGGGGGAAGGGAAGTGTTCTATATTCTTCAATTAGGTCTCAATGTTTTAGTGTGTCTATGCCTCTGGGCTGTAAATTTCACATGTGTTTTTAAGTTTTTCCTCCCCTTCTGAAGTGGGCTAGAGTTGGGTATTTCTCTTCTTTGTATCTATTAGACTCTGATAATACCTGAGCAGGTTAGTCTCTGGTTAACTACTTTTTCCTGAGGTCAGGACTTGATTATAGGAACAGAGTGTTCTGGCATATTTCAAAGTCATTCTCTCCCCTCCCTCCACTCCCATCCCCCACTTGCCAGAAGCCTGAGATGATTTTTCTGAAATATTGGCTATGGGAAGCTGGTAAAACTCCTGGAGGCAAATCTCACAATATGACTGGGTTCTCCCTGGAGTCTTTAACTCTCAGAGTTGTCTGCACTGAGCCTCTAACAATTCATCAATTACAGTTCAGGTTTTCCTATCCCTTCACTGTTTCCCATGGTGGTTTCTGCATGTGAGTCTATTCAGGTAAGCTACTACTCCCTGTTTTTGTCTGTCTGTCTCTCCAGTCTTGTGGGCAGCAGTTTGTTCTATGTCCTCCTCTCTCCTATGGAACCAAGAAGAGTTACCGATTTTTGTCTGTTCAACCTTTGACTTGTTGTTAGGATGGAGTAGTGACTTCCAAGCTCCTTGTGTGTGGAATTGGAAATTGGAAGTCCCTTCAAGTATTTTTTAATGACATGACATCAAGTTGATACACCACTGGAGACACTTAACTCTATACATGTTCCATTTGCCAACATATCTCTGAATTGTGTGATACTTAGACCTTTACAGAGGTAATCAAATTAAAATGAGGTCTTTAGGGTGGGCCCTAATCCAACATGATTTGTGTTCTTATTAAAAGGAGAAATTTGGATACAGACAGACACACATAGAGAAAAGACCATACGAAGAGACATAGGGAGAAGATGGCCATCTATGAGCCAAGGAGAGAGGCCTAGAACAAGACCTTTCCCTCACAGCTCTCACATGGAACTTACACCGACGACTTAAGACTTGATTTCAGGCCTTTAGGCTCCCAAACTATGAGACAATAAATTTCTGTTATTAAAGCCATACAATTTGTGGTACTTTGTTATAGCAGACCTAGCAAGCCCATACAGGCTTATATGGAATTGTTCACAAGTATTAAAAAATGCTTATTACAGATAAGATTTACTTAATTATGTCTATGTGCTAAGTTATTAGGGATATCTACAAAATCTAAATATATCAACACATTTAATCTTTATAACAATCTATTTGAGGTAGGTACTATTAATCACTTCCTTTTTGTAGAAGAAAAAACCCACTCTCAGAGAGATTTATAAAATTGTTCTAAGTCACCCAGTTTAGATTTAGGTAGCTAGCCTGCAGAGTCTATACTTTTTTTTTTTTTTAAGATTTATTTATTTATTTGAATGAGAGAGAGAGTGGGGGGGGCAGAGGGAGAGAGAGACAAGCACACTCCCTGTTGGGTGGGGAGCCTGATGCCGGGGCTTGACCCAGGGACCATGAGATCATGACCTGAGCTGAAATCAAAAGTTGGATGTTTAACCAACTTAGCCAACCAGGCACCCCCAGAGTCTATACTCTTAACACTACTTTGGATACTACCCATTGTCCTGAGAGAGTTTGCCAAATTATAGGATTATTTATTTATCTTTCCAGAATTCAGGAAGATCCCATTTTAATTGGTGAGTGTTAGTGTTTATATTTGTTTTCCGTGGTTGCCATAACAAATTGTCACAACTTGGGTCACTTAAAACAGAAATTTATTCTCTGACAGTTCTGGAGGCCAGAAGTCTGAACTCAAGGGCTACAATCTCTCCATAGGCCCTAGAAGAGATCCAGTTTTTTGCATTTTCCAACCTCTGGTGAATCTTTGCATTCCTTGGTGTTCCTTGGCTGCATTACTCTGATCTCTGCCTCAGTGATCACATTGTCTGCTGCTCTTCTGTCTGTGAGCATCTCCTCTGTATGCCTCTTATAAGGACACTGCTCATTGGATTTAGGGCCCAGATAATCCAGGATGATATCTTCATCTTAAGATCTTTAACTTAATTACATCTGTAAAGACTTTTTCTTAAAAATGAGGTAACACTTACAGTTTCCAATCAAAGGATTTGATTTGACATGGACACATCTGTTGGAGGGCCACCATGCAACCCACTACAATGTTGTCTTGTATTTTTAAGTCAGCATGCTTTTCTTGTGATCATAGTGAACCAAAACCATTTAGGTAAACTAATGAGGAAATACAGTGACAAGAAGAAAGGAAAGGAGCGAGAAAGAGAAGGATAAGATGAGAGGAGAGGAAAGAGTTACCTCTAGGGAGAGTGACCATTACAAACCACTCTATGTTTCAATATTTGCTACCAAAGTTGAATCCCTGTTATTTGAGAGTAGTTTAAAACAAGTGAAAAAGTTATGGATTTGTTTGGGGAAAATATAGTTTAGTGTTTGAATAAAAAATGGGGGAAAAGGATTTTTAAGACAGCTGAGATCTATTTTAAAATTATAAGCCCTTCAAAAGAGCATTATCATAAAGAAATAGAATTTAAATCGTCATCATAATCTTCAGTAGATCTGTCCCCCTGCCTCTGTTTCTATGGCAAACAAATAACATTTCAGCATAGTTTCATACTATTACTACAAGACTAAGAAACAGTTTGTCATTGGCAAGCTTGCCAAATGCTTAGTGAGACTTTTGCATATGAATGTTCATACTAATTTGCCAAAACTTAGTTTAAAATCCAGAATTGTAAGAAACTGAAATGTTATTCATAATAAGAAAGTTGGAACTTTCTTAAAAGCTTTTCACACCCTAATAATAATATAACAATGAGCATGAACAGAAAATTCACAAAAGAAGTCCTATAAACCCTAAAAATAAAGTTCAAACTCAGTAATAATCAAAGAAATGCAAGTTACATATTTTTATCAAACATAGTGGCAGTGATTAGAAAGAATAATGATATCCAGCATTGTAAAATATGTGAACAAAAGGGCATTTTTATAATTACTGGTGGGATGTAAACTAGGACAAATTTTCCAAAGTGAAAGTCTTCAAAATGTGCAGATACTCTGACCCAACAAATTCAGTTCTAGGCAATGTATCCTAAGAATATAAAAACACGTGAACTCAAAGATGTTTGCACAAGGAGGCTTATTCTGATATGCTTATATTAGTTACACATTATTTGTATGACACCTTTGCTCATGAAAAAGGAAGGATACAGAAGGATATGAATCAATTTTGTGAAAAGCATATTTTATTTATGGATCTTATTCAAATATATATAATTCACATATTTATTACACAGAAATGTCTGGCAACAAAGGCATTAAGAATATTATCTAGAATAGATACTAAGGTTATGTGAAACTTTTAAAATATTTATTATTGTTTTCTAATTTTTTAATAATTTGAACCACATGTAAAATAAACAAGAAAGTGTTTTAGAGATATTTAAATACACTCTTTAGTGGGTTCTCCATCATAGAAGGAACCAATATGTTAGGCATTGGTTTTATAAGCACATTTTTTAGATTTGCTCCATTAAATTTTGCACTGTGGACATACATAGTTTATAGAAAACACACATGGGGATTTTTTTCAGGTAAAAATTTGTAATTTGTTGCCATAGAGAAAAATAAATTTCCAAAACTAAAAACAAATCCCAATAATATGTTTCTGCTTGCTTCAAAAGGAAAGGCATTAAAAATTTACAATAGATATATACTTGGCAAGTTAAGAATGTTTAGGACTGGGCGCCTGGGTGGCTCAGTCAGTTAAGCGTCCAACTCTTGACTTTGGCTCAGGTCATGATCTTGGGGTCGTGAGATTGAGCCTGTGTCAGGTTCCTCTCTGGGCATGGAGCCCACTTAAGATTCTCTCTCTCTCCCTTTCCCTCTGCCCTCCCCCCCCCCCCCCCACTCATGCATGTGTGCACTCTCTCTCTCTCTAAAAAAGAAAAAAGAATGCTTAGGACTCAAATAAGATTAAATGAAGGGGAAATAGTCAAGTACTAAAGTAAAGATTTTCTACTTGCTACTGCTTGCTTTATATTGTAGAATAAGATATTGCAAGGACATTTCTTCACATTCAACTCAATTCAGTAAATATTTATTGAGCTCACTCATCATGTTCAATAACGAGGAGCTTAATGAGCCATAGTCACTATTTTCCAGGAGACCACCCCTGGACCCTCTCATATTCAAGTAATGTCCAGATTCACACAAGAGACACTTCACTAGTAGCACTCAGAAACACTGCCTAGGCAATGTGACTCTATGAAATTCTAATTTTTGAGTTACTAGTTTTCTTTCATCCATGTACTGAATCATTACAGGCAGAAGGTTAATGTTAAAATCCAATACTTCCTCCAAGTAAACATTATGAAGGCTCTGTTCCTTTTCCTTCTTCAATAGCATATTGCTCTTAGTCCATTTGGGCTACTATAACAAAATAACTCAGACTGTGTGGCGGATAAACAACAGAAATTTATCTCTCATGGTTCTAAAGGCTGAGAAGTCCAAGATCAAAGTAGTGGCATGGTTGCATTCTGGCCCATGGACCCTCTTCCTGGTTCAAGCTGGCGCATTCTCACTGTATTCTCACATGGTGAAAGGGGCTAGGGATCTCTCTGGAGTCTCTTATAAGGTACAAATCCCATTCATGAGGGCTCCGCCCCCATAGCACTTCTGGAAGGCCCCACCTCCTCATACCATCATCTTTGGCATTTGGGATTGTAACACATAAATTTTGAGGGGACACAAACATTCACATTGTAGCGTGCTCTAAGAAGAGCCATAAACATGACAGGTAGCTCTAAGGAATGGATTCTCTCTCAGTATCGGATATTGTGGTCTTCATTTACTTTGAACTTGATCATCAAGTTGAAGGTGATTATAAGTATAACACGTCTCTATCGTCTCATGCTTTGGATTTGTTTAATTAAACATAATTTAAATATTTATAAAAAGATACACACACATTAGAAAGTAAAATAGAACCCAAAAGAATTAAAACAAAGGGGAAACACTTCTATTTTTTTTACTCTTTCCCACCCTCAATACAGTTGCTATAGAGGCAACCATTTTAAATGATTTTGTTGCAGTTCCCTCCATGTTGCTAAATAATACATCTATACGTATTGCATTCTCTGCTTCCTGTTAGGATATTGAGGATTTAATTTCTTATACCTCCTTCCAGCTTTACACTGATCCTTGTGAAATAATCATGTATCTTAATTTTAGGTACATCATTTAACAATATTTGCATTAGAAAGAAGAAATAAATGTTTCCCATAGTGTCAAGTATTGACCTTGGATTGCATTTCTTTTCTGGTAAAATTTTGTCCCCTAAAGTTGCTAATTGTTTTACATTTTGTTAGAGGACTTTCTTATCAAAATGATTATGTTTCCTAACAGAGCTTCATCAGAAGCATTTTGCTGTAAAAAAAAAAAAAAAAAAAAATGGGCCCCAGTATTCTTGTGTTGCACTTTGGGCGAGTGGCTCTAGGCCGTAGCCACGGTGTTGGGAGTTCCTTCAGGTTTGACCCTGAATAAGATCCACTGTGTCTTGGGTCACAAAACTTTTCTTTCTTGGTGTACTCCTTGGTGTAAAGATTACTGCCTCCTTAAATACTTTATAGAAAGGGTGCACAAAAGGCAAGTATATGCAGCCATGCATGCCTGAATATGTTTTTAATCAATCCACACCTAAAATTGATAGTTTTTTAGGATATAGAAACAGGCAAAGAGCTTTAAGATTTACGAAAAAAGTAAGAGACAAGCTAGAGCTATCTAACATTTGACTAATAGGTGTCCCAGGAAAGAGACAAAAAGAACGTGGGGCAGGATGTTGTAAAAAGAAATAAAGAATCATAAAGCTCCAAACTGAAAGAGCAAGCTGCAATTTTTCCTTGGAATTTTGAAGAAATATCCCATTGCCATATAACATCCAGTGTTACAGATGACAAGTCTGAGGGTATTCAGGTTTTCATTTCTTTGCAGTTCCTTCTACTCTCTGGAAGATTTTAAGATCTTCTTTTTGCCTCTGGAATTCTAAAATTTCATAATGATGTGCTTTTCTGTCAATATTTTTAAAAATCATATTGCTAGATGTTCTCTTTGCCCCTTCAAGGTGGGCCTTCGTGGTTCTTTAGCTCCAGCAAGGTTTTGTTTTTGTTTTGTTTTCTCTCTTCCTTTTCTGAAACTCCTATCAACCAGATGTGAGATCTCCTAGATTTGTCTTTTATGTCTCTTGCTTTTTAAAAAAAAAAAAATGTTTTCAGCTTTTGTTGTTGGTTTTTTTTCTATTTTTGAGAGATGTCTTTAATTTTATTTTCTAAACTTTCTGCTGATTTCCAAATACTTAGTTTCCAAGAACTCTTTGTTTTCTTTCATTGCTTTTTGTAGTGGCATGATTAATGACAATCAATCTGTTTGGTATACACATTGGAGGGTATCATTTTTGTTATTGTTACTATTATTCTCTGATCTCAGTTTTTTCTTTTTCTTCTGGGATTTTCCCCCCTGTTTATCTTGTTGAATGTCTTTCACATTGTGGCCTTTTTTTTTTTTTTTAAAGCATGATGATTTTCAATTGCCCATTAAAAATCTGGCTGTGACCTCTGTGTTTGATTCCATTTTCAGTTGGCAGCCCTGTTAGTGATCAGAGAGCCAGAGGACTCACAAAATGTCAAAATACCAGACATATTTTCTCTGGGATTCTTCATTTTCTCTAGAAAAAGCCTTCATCCTCTTTTCTAAAATTAGATTCCCGACTCCTCTTTCTCCTGTTCCATGAGAAGTGGGGTGTGTTGGTGTGGACATGGGGTTGGGACAACTGTATGCAGACCTTCAACTAATCCCAAGTTTGTAGCCCATCATCTCCCTACCACTCTTAACATTGGTTTTCTGTCTGCAGTTCTGCCGGATATGTTGCTTCCTTTCTTCTGAACCCTTTTTCCAAGCATTTATCCCAGCTAAGGTCTCCCCTGAGGGGCTGCATCGGTTACCACTCTTCCACCTGCTTTTCATTTTTCAGTTTTGTGAAATCTGTCACCCATTGACAGCCCTCTCCTATCTTTTGGTGATTCTTGGTTTAAAAGCATATTTCTTAATCATCAACTATTCGTCAAGTACCTGGTTTGCTTATGTGCTCTGAAAGATACAGGAGAACCTCAAGGGACAAAGACTCTGTCCTGAAGAAACTTATAACTAATGGAAGAGAAAAGACTGATACAAGTGACGGTGAGCAATGGATGGTGTTATTTAGCACTGAATTATGGGCCCCAGTCTTACAGTGCTGTGCGAGTTCAGAGCACTTGGACGGAGCTCTGAGAGAAATATTTTGAACTTGTAGAAGAAAGAGAATTTAATGGAAGTACATATCACTGATCTTTCTGGGTCTTTACTCAGGAATGTGACAATTTTATAGACTAGTAAGGAGGCTGACTGGCTAGTGCAAAGGTTAAATGTTGAAGAGTAGTGGCAACAGATAATCAAGCTTTATGGCTTAAACTTCATGTGATAGTAGTGATGATAACAAAAAAAATGTAAAATTTATATATTGCCTGGAGGTTGATTTCTTATAACTCTGTTGAATAGATAAGAAAAAAAAGTGCTGATACTTTAGTATGTCCTTGAGTAACAAAGGAAGGGATCCAGGAATCCAGCCTGGGGATGTAGACGTTCCTGATGTATGGCCTGAGGCCCTTTTCAATGCAAGTGGTCTAAACCTAATTTCTGATGATAATTTATAGGTTCTATTTCTTTTATGTAAGAATTCTTACACATACCCAGAGATGTTACTAGCTGAATATTATAATGCATAATTGTAAAGCAGAGGCATGCTTTATACAAAATTATTTTGAGTCATATCTCTTGCAGGCTTCATTGATCCATTCACTTGCTCACTAATGCATTCAGTATTTTATTCATTCTTTTCACATAGGTGCTGAATGCTGGGAATACAAATATGAGTGAACCAGAGAGCTCATTGTATGTATGTAAAGAGACAATATTCATGTTTCTTTGTTTTATATGATTCAAACAATAATTTAGTTCTTTGGATTATTAGGGTTATTTCTAGCCCATGCTAGTGTTTCTTCTTTTTAAAATAATTAATTAATTACAATTCCAGTATAATTAATATACAGTGTTATATTAGTTTGAGGTATACAATATCATGATTCAACAATTCTACATATTACTCAGGGCTCATCACAATAAGCGTATTCTCGGGGCACCTGGGTGGCTCAGTCGGTTAAGCAACTGCCTTTGGCTCAGGTCATGATCTCAGGGTCCTGGGATCGAGCCCCGCATTGGGCTCCCTGCTCAGCGGGAAGCCTGCTTCTCCCTCTCCCACTCCCCCTGCTTGTGTTCCCTCTCTCGCTGTGTCTCTCTCTGTCCAATAAATAAATAAAATCTTTTAAAAAAAAACAATAAGCATATTCTCAATCTCCTTTACCTATTTCACCCCCACCCCCACCACCTACCTCCCCTCTGGCAACCACCAGTTTATTCTCTATATTTGAACTGGGTTTTTTTGTTTGTCTCTTTTCTTCTTTGTTTGTTCTTTTTTTTTTGTTTCTTAAATTTGACATATGAGCGAAATTGTATGGTATTTGTCTCTCTCTGACTTATTTCACTTAGCATTATACCCTCTAGATCCCTCCATGTTGTTGCAAATGGCAAGATTTCATTCTTTTTTATGGTTGAAAATATATATATATATATATATCCCCTATATACATATATCCCCTATATATATGTATACACATGTATCTTTTTTTCATGTTGATAAGGATATTCAATTTGAGTTTAATTATAAAGGATAGGACAAGAGCCTAAATCACAAGAAGATAGCAAAACAAATTTAAAATATGGAAGATTCAGCAGAACAAATTACATGGAATCTTCAGCAAGTCTAAATGTTCTCACAAAAGCACCTGTTGAAAATTTTTTTGGAAGTTGAGGCAAAGCTATGCAGCTTGTGTACCACATATTCTTTATCCATTCATCTATCAATAGACATGGGTCACTTCCATATCCTGGCTATTGTAAATAATGCTGCAATAAACATAAGGGTGCACTTATCTTTTTGAATTAGTGTTTTCATTTCCTTTGCATAAATATCCAGTAGTGGAAATACTGGATCATATAGTCATTCTATTTTTAATTTTTTGAGGACCAGCAGTGCATAAGGGTTACTTTTTCTTCACATCCTTGCCAACACTTACTTCTTGTGTTTTTTATTTTAGCCATTTTGACAGGTGTAAGGTGACCTCATTGTGGTTTTAATTTGCATTTCCCTGGTGGTAAGTGATGTTGAGCATCTTTTCATGTGACTGCTGGCCATCTGTATGTCTTCTTTTGAAAAATGTCTGTTCATGTCTTCTGCCCATTTTTTAATCAGATTATTGATTTGTGTGTGTGTGTGTGTTGAATTGTATAAGTTCTTTATATATTTTGGATGGTAATCCCCTATTGGATATATCAGTTACAAATACCTTCTCCTATTCAGGGAGTTGTCTTTTTGTTTTGCTGATGGTTTCCTTTGCTTTGCAAAAGCTTTTTATTTTGGTGTAGTCCCAGTAGTTTAATTTTGCTTTTGTTTTCCTTGCCAAAGGAGTTGTATCTAGAAAGATGTTCCTACAGCTGATGTCAAAGAGATTACTGCCTATGTTTTCTTCTAGGAATTTTATGGTTTTAGGTCTCACATTTCGATCTTTAATTCATTTTGAGTTTATTTTTGTGTATGGTATAAGAAAGTGGTCCAGGTTCATTCTTGTGCATGTAGCTGTCCAGTTTTCCCAACACCGTTTGTTGAAGAGAATTTTTCCCATTGTATATTTTTGCCTCCTTTGTCATAGATTAATTGACCATACAATCATGTGTTTATTTCTGGGATCTCTATTCTGTTGGATTGATCTATGTGTCTATTTTTGTCATTTTATTGTTTCTGTTTTGTTTTTTCATTGAAGTCTACCTACAATCTGAAAACCAGAGTTCACTTTTCCCTCTTCCCGATAACCCTCAGCAAGAACACCACCAGGGCCAGGTATTAGAGTTAGCAAACATATCCCAAAATATTTTTTCCAAAATATTTAAAAATTGTTTTGGATTTAGTAGAACCCAAAACACAATGTATTCAGAACATTTTCCCTCTTGATTTTTAAATCCTGACTCATTTTCATGTAACTCAGTGCTACATTATTTTGTGAGAGTGGTTCAATGTCTAAGATTTTTCAGGATTTTTTGGCATTTACTCTTTCTCAGTACTAACCTCCAAGTACCCCCACCCCACCCCACCCCACTCCCATCCAACCAGGAAATCTATTATATTTACACAGCCCTAAATATTCAAGTCCTGCTTAAAACCAAAAATACAGAAAGTTTGAAGTGAAAGGCATATATTCATGGCCCCATTCCATATGTGTCCCTTCCAATGAATGAAGAATATTTCAGAAAAACAAGGGGTAGGGAAGGAAGGGAAGGGCAGTTTCTTTCTACTAATATTTAGGCACATAGGTGTACTGCTGGATTTTCCCCACATGCAAGTGTGATCATGAAGACAGAGAAGGACATTCTTTTTCCTTGAAGAATATATTGGCATGGGTATTTTTATTGGAACCTGGGCTTTTGTAAAAGCTATGCTGAACCAGAAGAAGAAACAGTGGTGGAAAGTTTCAGCCTCATTCTGTCTTCTCCTCCTTTCCGTCCCCAGGCCGGGGGCAGGGGGGTGTGGGGGGGGACCCGCAGAGAATATGCAGCACATTCCAAGAGAGTTGATCATTACTGTGTTTTAGCAGTCCTTCACACTTATAAAGAAAGACCTAAATTAACCTGGTGGAGCCTGAAGTTTCATATCCTTTGCCTTCCAGTTGCCCTATTATTACTACGGCCATTGCCATTGTCATTACTGCAGACATCACACTGTGTCTTCAAACAAAAGGCTGGCTCCCATTTCTGAAAATGTCATAAGAATTAAGCTCTCTGTAAAATTTTAAGGAAACATTTTAAAACGAAGACTGCACAGGTTCAATCTGAACTTCATTAATGGCCTCCTTGGAGCCAAACAGAGTCTTGTGAGGCCTATTAGTGTGATCTGGAGATGCTGAAGGCCCACATAGTTTCTTAGAGTCCAAAAAACGCCTCCCTTGAGCCGGCATCATTCCTGAACTGTGTTGTTTGAGGCCTTTGCTGGGTCCAGGTAAAATTCACATCTTGTTTTTTTCTCTTGATTCTGTCAGCTAAGAGAAAATACAAGACAGCACTACCTTGCCTGGAGAATTAGCAGCCAGAGGAAGAGCCTTCTTCACTGGCAGGACTGAGAGGTTTTCTGCTTCCATGTAAGCAGAATGTCCTGATGTTGCCCTGTGTGCACACATTTATGGTTCCTTAATTAAAAATGCACATTCCCTCATTCTATGGCCAAATACATTACAAGGTATTCATGGGAAATAGAATTCTTTACGGAGCCTGGAGTGTATCTTCATCTTCCTGGAAAGGAAAATTTATGAAGGGACTTCTGATCCTTAGGTTCGAGGATCACACCCAGTGATGAACAGTTGAATTTCCAACTCTAATAGTAATGACTTTCATTTACTCATTCAACTAATACTCATAAATGACTTCCTATGTACCAAGCACTATCCTACATCCTGGGAGAATGGTGGTGAGCAAGACAGACTTTTTTATAGATTCCTCAAGGAACTTGAAAATAGAGTGATGGAGACAGACCCAGAAACACACAGTTTTTTTTTTTTTTTTTTTTTTTAATAATGCTTTGGGTAATTCCTCTAAAGAAAATGAAAGCAAGATAACAGGATGGAAAATAATGGGATGTATATATGGGTGGTAGGTGTAGCAGCTATTTTAGATATGGCAATCAGGGAAGACTTCCTAAGGAGCTGGCATTTAAGATGTATCTAGATACAATGAGAGAATGAACCATGGAATATCTAGGAGAAACCCATTCCAGAGGGAGAGAAAGGTAAAAGCCAGGGCCCTGAGGTTGGGATGAGCCTCATACACTAGAGGAGAAACAGAAATCCCAGTCTGGATAGAGGGATTAAAACAGGAGAAAGTATTAGAAGATGAGGTTAAAGCATGTGATGTATCGAATGACTGGTCCTGATTGTGTACCTCTCTCACTGTCTCATCAAGATTAAAATATATCTCTTGCTCCTTGATCTGGGAATTGTCCAGAGAAATTAGGTGATTTTCTTTGGCTAATGGCAAGTGAGCAGAGACAACAGGATGGCAGTTCTGAGCAGAGGATTTAAGAGGCTTGGCACATTTCCATTTCTACTGCAGCTAATTCACTGGTCCCAGGAGAAGGATGAGAGAAGCTGGTGGGACCTTCCAAACTGCTTCAATCTGAACAGTTCTGCTTCAGGAGTGCCTGGCTGAAGCAAGTCCACTAGCCAACTCACAGATGTGTGAGAATAAATTATTGAAGTCCTTGCGTTTTGTGGTTGTTTAATGCAGCACTACTGTAGCGATGACTAATCAACACATACCTGATCACTTAGGACGTTGGGAGTTAAAAAGTCAGACATTCCTGTAAGTGTAATGGAAAGCCATTTGGATGGTTTTAAGTTAAGAAATGACACGAATCTTCACTTTCTGAAGAATAGACTATAAGAAAAAAGTGGTATCAGGCGGTTCAGGAGCTGTGATTCAAGAGGAAGATGTTGGTGGCCAAGACACTCCCTTGTTTATCAAAAAAAAAGTAAAAATAGTAAATTCTGATTTCTATCTTAGAAACTTGGCAATTATATTACAGTCCGTGAACTCAAAGGCATTAATTTGTTTTGTGTTAGAGATCTGTGCTTTACAACTAGTATGAGTGCTGCCGTAGCATCATCATCAGTCAAATCTAGTAGAGCTATTATGTTTTTTCACAGGGGAGACAAGGGAACTCAGAGCTTGAAATTAGGAAGAATCTCTTCTGATGGCAATTTTTAAGTATAAAAGGGACAAGTCAGGGCATGGAGAGAAGAAACCAAGACTTTCTGGTCTTAAGAACTATACAGATATAATGTGGTAAGAAGAATAGAACAGGAGAGAGAGAGAAAGAGAGCTCACTTGGTCAGTTAGACAAGATAACTCATGTCTACCTAATGTCTCTCTAAATAATCTTGAGCAAGTGGTAGTCTTAGATCTTCCTCAGGTTTCTGTTTACCCACCAGAAAGATGGGATAATAATTGCCTAACCTGCTTTTTAGTTTATCCTGAGTATATTCATATGCTAAAGTACTTTAAAGAAAAGTATAACGTACCCTATCTATGGAAAGTACAATTATAAAACTTGAAAACTAGTCAAGGTCTTTGCTTTAGTACTATACATGCAAACATTCCTGCTAATTTACTTCAAATGCTGTAATTACTAACAAATCTAGGGAATTTCCATTTTTACTGAATGTAGGTTAGGATAATTCTGAGCAAGTGTGAACCACCATGTCTGCTCTTATATTTAAATTTTGAGCTAATATGTCCTAACACTGTAGCAGAAAGTACACCAGACTTTAAAGGTGCTTTGCTGTTGTGGAGGTATTAGGGAAGGATTTGAAATGTTCCAGACAGTGAAATTTAAATGCTTTTTTTCTCCCTCAGAAAAAAAAAATCTACTAAAATTACAGATAATTCCCCAAGTCTAGGATTTCACCCACAGCACACATGAGTTGTCTATTCTAATGTTTGTGCTAGAAGAGAAGCAAGGAATAATGCGAGCTCTCGTGCACGCTTTTTTAATCTCTCCTGCCCACTTCTCTATAATCCTCATGTCCTTTGAGGGAAAATTCTCCTCCACCTACAAAGACAACTGTAAAATCTTCATGTGAACCGACATTTGCTAAACCAACTGCCACTTATATTTTATCATTTGGTCAAAAATATTCTTGGTCTTGTGTTCCAAATTAAATGAAAATGAGGCCTTAATTGGAGAAGTTGGGTCAGGCAGTGAGGACACTGTCCCGAGGAGTGTGACCTGGCCAGCTGGCTGTCCTTCTCAGGTACCAGGGAATTTCAGATTTGCCAGCAGAGGTGACCAAAAGGCAGAAGAAGTGTTTCTTCTTTTCCTTTACCCTTTCATGTCCAATAAGGTGGAAGGGAGTTCTGGAGGGAGCCCACCATCCAGTTTGGGGTTCAGCCTTCCTACTTTGCACTGTATTTATGACTGTTATTGTGGCCCCTTGCCTTGTTATAAAGCTGACAGCAGACTCTATGTTGGTTCTCCTGGTGAAATAGCTACAGGTCCTTCCTCTCCTTGGCATTCTGGCCTTCACATCATCAGATCTTGAGGGAAATGATAGGTGTATAAATCAAATATTTCCATGACGGCTGAGATACTCACAAGTGCAGGTGTTGCCATGACTACCATTTCTCACTGGTAGCTGGAGGGCAGCCACGGTGACATGGGATGGCTTTTTCTTTTAAGATATTAAGAGTTTAACACTCTTGTCCCAACTGAGTTATTTCTTGATTTCATGTTTGCTTTTGACTTTTTTTGGCACTAATACTGTTTATAGCACTTCATGAGCTGTGGCCTTTGAACTTTAAGGAGAATGCACAATTTTGTGTGTAAATGAATTATGTGTATTGGGGTAGATTGACGATCAGAAGCTTTCATGATATTTTCAAAGAGATCTGTGATGCAAAAATGGGTTAAGTACTAGTAGCCTTGCTATTAAAGGTGTCACTCATACAGTTAGCCTTAAGCCATTAGGGCACCATCTGACCCACACTCCAGTGGGATATAATAAAAGCTGGGGCAGTTACCAGTTTGCTCAGGGAATTGCTCCAGTTTCCATTACCTAACTATTTTTAGACCTGAACTTTGTATCCACCTTCAGATTTCACATTCTAGAATCTTTTACTTAAAAGCTAGATATTCTTTTTAAGCATACTACCTTATTATTGATAGGTTGTTTGACCAATTTATTGTTTTGACTTGAACCTTTTTTGCACCAGGATCAAAAGAGGGGAGAGGAATTGGGAAGGGCTAGTGGGGGGCTGAGGGGAAGAATGAGAAACTAGAAATGTTTCCCTTGTTTTTAATTTGGCTTCCTTGATGTCGCTCCCCAGTTCTGAATCCAGAACCACAGATTTCAAGGTTCCAGGGCCTCTGACTATATGAGAAAAAAATTTGGACTTATAAGTTTTGGTGGTTCTAAGAATAAAAAGGCCTTCAAGACCTATCTTTCATCTACTTCTAATTGAAAGACTCTATTCCAACCCTCCAAGCCATATGGAGCCTGTTTCTTTCTATGTCTAACAGATGAAATGGGTTACTTCCGTCTCTTTACTTGGATTGACTAGACTGGCCCCAGAAGGCATCTGCACTTGGTTTGCTGCTTCCTGTTGTCTAGTTTCTTGAAGATGATCCTTCCTTTCCAGGACTACTTAGACTATAAGAAGGTTGTATCTAGCCTTCTTTCTATCTTTGCTCAATCCTCCTCTTGAAATGCTTTATCAGACAGGATCTGACAATAGCTCTCTTTCTGATCTCCTGAAAGAAGTCTATTTAGCAGGTTATATCATCTTTTCCTGATCTTCTCTTTGAAAGTAATCCAGTGGATGGAAGAGCCCCAAATGCTTAGGCATTTCCTATTCTAGAAATAAGCTACCACTCATTAATTTAGCACTTCTCAACTTTGTTTAAAAAATTTACAAATGCCAAAATGAACAAAGTTGGAATAATAATAAAGATTTTTGTGAAGCTAGGAGGAAAATGAAAATCACTTTTTCAAATATGTATCAGTGGAAAAAATAGGGTGAAAGTTTGACCATATAATTTATTCTCCAAAGGGAAGTGAGTCCTGTATCCCATGTAAGTATATATATTTTTATATATGCATACTTTTTCCAGATTTTCCTCCATGTACACAATATTCAACTACTCACTTTTCTTCCATTTATTACCTAGTCCTATTTTCTTTTTGTTTCTTTAAGTAAAGTATTTCCATTTTCCTTACAATATTAACTATTAGTATACAGCCATCCAAAGATTCAGTCAGTTGTAAGGGGAGGGTAGTAAGAGTGGCAATATATTTTTATGGCATTTGTATTATCTTCCTTTAGAGAACAATTAATAGGGGCGCCTGGGCGGCTCAGTCGTTAAGCGTCTGCCTTCGGCTCAGGTCATGGTCCCAGGGTCCTGGGATCGAGCCCCACATCGGGCTCCCTGCTCGGCGGGAAGCCTGCTTCTCCCTCTCCCACTCCCCCTGCTTGTGTTCCCTCTCTCGCTGTCTCTCTCTGTCAAATAAATAAAGAAAATCTTAAAAAAAACAAAACAAAAAACCAAAAGAGAACAATTAATATACCAAATGCTGGCATTCACGATGCTTTCTTTTTCAAGAAGATTGTAGCCACTTTTTACTCAAAATTATCTAAGATGTTTGTGTATCTGGTACCTGTTCAGGATAGTATTTTGTGTAAAGAGGGAGAATATAGATAGTGGATATGGATACATAGCTCTAGAAACAGCAAGAGGCAACCAGGCAAACTCTCCATTCAATTTTAAATTTTAATAACTTCTCCAATAATTGACATTTTGGGTTTGTGATGTGAATGAATAAACTCATTTAACTTGATAACACATATTTTACTAATTAACACTTTACTGTCATTCTGGGGTAATTCTAAGTTTTGTGGGGCTGGAGGCTTACAAAATTTAGGGGGCCCCCTTTTAAGAAAAAGAATACATAATTATATGTAAAATATTAAGTTACCGAAGTGAATAGCTATTTAAAATAAAAATACAACAAATTACAAATTTTACAAAGCTCACATATAGCATAAGTGTTACAACATCTAGAAAAATAACGTAACAATTCATACTGCCTTTTCATATGAAGTCAATTTTGTAAAAACATCTTTTATACGAAGGATAGAAAGGTAATTTAATTTTTCTTTTAGAATGATTAATAATTCTCTCTCTCAAATAAATAAATAAAAAATCTTTAAAAAAAAAAAAAAAGGGCGCCTGGGTGGCTCAGTTGGTTAAGTGACTGCCTTCGGCTCAGGTCATGATCCTGGAGTCCCGGGATCGAGTCCCGCATCGGGCTCCCTGCTCAGCGGGGAGTCTGCTTCTCCCTCTGACCCTCCCCCGTCTCATGCTCTCTCTCTCATTCTCTCTCTCAAATAAATAAATAAAAAATCTTTAGAATGATTAATAAAATTGTTTTTTATGACTAATAGAAAATTTTCTCTCAGCTTCATAACTTATTAGACATGTCATGTAAATTGTCAAATCGGGGAAAACCTCACTCATATTTCCTTCATACATGAGCTATGAGATTTCAAGTTTTTTTGTGTGTATAATGATTATTTGTAAATACTCTCTGAATTGGTACTCATTAACTAATGTGTCATTGATATCCTCATTGTAGTGACATGTAAGTTTTGTATTTTCTTTGTCAATGTCAGTGTCTTATATCAAATCAACAAGAAATCAACAAGAACCAGTGAAATAAAATAATTAGACAAAGAAAGAGAAAGAGCAAAGTATGTTTCAGCATAGGCGAGCAGTCCAGTTTGGATGGAGTAGAGTGTGCAGGTAAGATAGGAGGGGACACAGAGGTGTAAAAAAAATGTCTCAGAGCCAGAGAGGAGTAGGGAAATAATATCACTTCCTGGAAGGAGCTTGAAGATAAACAATCATAAAAAGGTCTGTTGGTGGATCATTAAGCATACGAAGGGCAGTCTAATGGAAATGTTAAGAGCATTATAAAGTCAGACACAGCCAAGTGTGAATCCTAGCTCTGCTACTTACTAACATAGGAGACCTTGCTACCAATAACTTAGGATACACGGAAATGCCTGCAAACCACAGACATATATCCCACTAAACCAAATGAACTGTCTTCAAATCGCTCTTAGCCAGATGCCCAAAATGCTTGTGGCTCTTCCGATACCACCCAATATAAGGGGAAGTGTGACAGACAAGAAATTCGAGTGGCAAGAGTCCCTGGTGAATTCATCAACTGCAGTGAAAATATCTTACATTTTGCAATTTTTTTTTTTTACACATTTCTAGGGCTCCTCACGTGGCCTTAGCATGGACTGTGCAAGGGAGAGACCCCGAAGGTTACGTTTTATCAGCTTCACAGTAAGTGAGGCTCTGTTGGCAATGTCATGGTGGAAACAGAATTTGGGTGTTTCCTATACAACCATGAAAACCACACGTCAAGGTGGAGATTGAGGCTACCTCTCAAATGCCTGCACTCTTGCCTTTTTCATCCCGTGCGCTTAATAGTAATATCACCTTTCTCTGTGTGGCAAAGATCTGTCTTTTAGCTGCCATAGAAAGTAAAAAGTGCTTGTTATGGGACAACTGAAAAGAGCTTCCAGAAATCACCGTATTCGTTTGCTGCTTCTGGCAAACTTCAATTGATTGGAAAAGGCAAGGGGCCGTGGGAGGTGCACACTAACAGATTGCCTGTAATACACGGTTGCTCTTAAAAACTCGACACATTTTTTTCAGGCCTGAGGAAGAGACTTTTTAAAATATAAAACCAAAATCTCTTACTTTCCAAAAATTAGGCAAACAGAACCATGTTTTTATAAATGAAAAACATTGTCTGCAGTTTTGTCTATCGGATGACATGCCGAAACTCACAAATGCTTGTTATAAAAGGCTTTTATTTTATGATATTACTGCTCCTCTGTGTTCTTACTTCTGAATGTGTTTTCTTCCCTCTACCAGGCCAGAGCTTGTTAATCTTGGCTGTAAAATAGAGTCATGGGAGTACTGTTTTAAAAAAATACCCATTTCCTAGGGTACCCCTAAGTATTTGCAACTTAAAAAAAAAAAAAAAACAACCTAAATAAGTTTGACCCACAACGAGGGCTGAGAAACAACACACCGAACAAATATTGGGGCAAGGTATCTCTAGGCTAAGCTTGAGCCGTTCCATTACTGTGCTCAGATTTAGAAAGAGGAAACAGAGTCAGGATTGCTTGTCCCAGTCTACTAGCATTATAGCTCCACCTACTGGGAGGACAAGCCCTAAAAAAAATCAGTATATATTCTATTTTCCATAAATACAGTTGGTTTCATCTAAGCTACTGGCAAAATAAATTCAATCTTGATTAACAGCAGCAACAACAACAACAATTACCAAATACTGTTTGGTAAAATATGGTTACCAAATACTGTATTTTATAAATTAAATAGAATTCCTAGTTTTGTGGCCATGGTAAAAGGTAAGGCAGATTTGGATAAACATACCAACGTATTTCTTCAAATATTGAAGATTATTTGAAGCAGGTATTGCATTCTATCTTTACTTCATATCTCAATCTGGTATTTATTCCAAAGAATTCCATCCCATACTTATGGATGCATGAAACAATTTTATCACAGAAAAATAGTAAAGAAGATAAAAACTTGCACTTCGGCTCCTGACCTATCCAACACATCTTCTTCCTCTAACAGTCCATTTGGAAAAGGTACTCTGACTTCGACCTTTACTGTTTTGCTTAAAATCAGTTTTGAAAGTCCTCCAACTTTCAACTCCACTGTTGGGGGGAGAGAAGAAACCACAGTCCCTTGCTTCCCTTTTCCCTTGGGCCAGAGCACAAGGGACTGATGATCAGAGTTGAATCTTACTCATTTACATCCAACAAGTACTATACTATAGAAAATATAAAATAAAAATATGATCTGGTCCCTTTCCTAAGAAAATGCGTGCTAACATTTATTATAAGGAGTAGTATAATGTAGTAGTGAAGAGCAGTTTCTGATACCAGGCTGCTTGACCTCCAATCTGACTTCATCACCAACTAGCTCATCCCAAGCAAGTTACTTAATACAGGCGTGCCGTGGTTTCCTCATCTGTAAAATAAAACCAATACTGGTACCTATTTCATAGAGTTGCTGTGAGGATTAGATGTGGCAATATTTTTAAAAAATTATATATAGATCACTGCCTGGTACACAATAAGGGCTATATTTATTAGCTGTTTTCATTATATCACCTAATGCTTAGTTATTTCCCTATATGCCAGGTACTCTTCTTAGCATATATTGCTGTACATTATTTTAAAATATTAACTTTTTTCTTCTGTGTATTTTCCTGGTTTGCTACCCGCCCCCCAATTCAGTCAATTTGCCTGCATTATGCTTATGACCTCAAGGGACACATGTGCGACTATAAATACATAGTTTTGAATTGGATCCAAATGATATTCACACATTGTGATTGGTTGGTGTGTCTCTTTTATTTATAGAGGTTTCCCTTCCCTTGTCTTTTTATTAAAGATACCAGATTTTATGTTCTGTAGTTTCTCATAGTCTGGATTTTGCTAACTGCATCTCTATAGTATCATTTCATATGCTCCTCTGTCCCTTGTTTTTCCTGAAATGTGTTATTTCTTTCTAGAGGATTGATAAGATTCAGGTTCAATTCTTTGTTTATTTTTGCAAAACTACTTCATAGATGGTATGTTCTTTTTTTTAATCAGGGGGTACATGATATTTGGTTGTCTCTGTTGTGCTGTTACCAACCATTAATGATCACTACCTGGATTTTTTAGTATCAATGAGAGTGAAAATTCTATCTTTTCTTCTTCATTTATTATCTGGGAGTATTTCTTTAAAGAGAAAATTTTCCTCATTAAATATTTGCTTGATGTTTGTGTAGGAAGACATGATAAATGCTTTATTCTTTTTCTTTTTTTTCACTGTTTTCAAAATAATGAATTGTTCCCTAATATCCTTCAGGACCAATCAGGGTCCTTTATAAGATCAAAATGAACATATGAATTTACATGTAAAAAAAAATGAATGTATGTATCAATGTTTTCTAGTTATTATTTTTATTAATGTTCAAATTATTTCTACTGTCACCCATGGGAGCCTCTTGAGGATGGTTTACGAATTCTTTAGACTTAACCTCAGGAGACTTTGATGGCCTCCTTGCTTTCTGGCATGACTAGATGCTCTAACTCATATTGCATTTTTCTTTCTTAGATGTGGAATCAGCTATTTCTTCAAGGGGCTCTGGTTCCTTTTAGTGGAAAACAGTACAGAGAATAATCAGGATAACAGGTATTCTCTTTGTCATTGGGTTGTCATTGTTTCTAGGCAGATCCAATGCACAGAGCTTAGATTACATATATATATATATATATGAAAAGATTATATATATATTATATATAATATATATAATTATGAAAGATTAAAAGATAAGATTATATATATTGTTATATATATAATAATATATATATATATGAAAGATTAAAATGTAGTATAAGTTCATTAGAATATTATCCAGATCATATTTTGGAGTTGTCTTAGCTTGGGCTGCCATAACAAAATACCACAGACTGTGTGGCTTACACAACAGAAATTTCCTTTCTCACAGTTCTGGAGGCTGGAAGTTTGAGATCAAGGTGCCAGCATAGCTGAGTTCTAGTGAGAACTCTCCCTGGCTTGCACACTGCTGCCTTTTTGCTATGAACTAACACGGTCTTTCCTTGGTGCATTCAGAGACAGAAAGAGAGAGAGAGAGACTTCTTATAAGGCCACGAATCTCATCATGAGGGCCCCACTCTCTGATCTAATCTAACCCTAATTACCTCCCAAAGACTCCATCTCCAAATACCATAATATTGAGCCTTTGATATTATATTTCCAAAATCTGCGCATTGACTCAACCTATGAACTTTGGGGTAACAAACATTCAGTCCATAACAGAGCTGCAGAGTTTTAATTAAGTTTCTTAATTTCTTAAAGATACCAATAAAATGGTAGACAATATGATAAACATAAATCTGAATTTAAGATTAACCTTATTAATCTTAAATAAATGCCTCATTTATTTCTCATCAAAAATCCTAGTTCTCAATTACATTAACATAATTACTTATTTGCTATAAGAAAAATCTGTGAGCTTGTTCTACTTTTCATATACTTTCCTCTTCTCTCACATTTTGATAGTTGTAGTGAATCTATATCATCAGAGCATGTAGCCGCTTCATACTATCTTACTTCCTTATACTATCCATTAATCTGAAGTTTATTCTCCAGCACATTCGTCAAGAAGTGTTCATGAGAACAACATTCTCTGAGTCCTTGCTTATCCTAAAAGGCCTTTAGGCCTTTATAAAGTTTCAATGTGTATAAAGTTCTTTGCTCACACTTTCCTTGAAAATCATAAATTTGGGGGGCACTTGGGTGGCTCAGTTGGTTAAGCGTCCGACTCTTGGTTTCAGCCCAGCTCATGATCTCAGGGTCATAAGATGGAGCCTCTCATCAGACTCTCTGCTCAGTGGGGAGTCTGCTTGAGATTTTCTCTCTCTTTCCCTCTCCCTCTCTCTCTACCCCTCCCCCTGCTTGCACTCTCTCTCTGTCTCTCTCTCTCTCTAAAATAAACAAATAAATCTCTTAAAAAAAAAAAGAAAATCATAAATTTATTACTCCATTGTCTTCTGGAATAAAGAATTTCTGTTGAAAAATATGATGATGATGTCATTTTCTTACCTTTATGGGAGTCTTGTCTCCTTGGCTGCATGTCCAGGGCATTTTTCTTTTCTTTGAAAGTCCAGTACTTTTAGTAGAATATATCTTAATATTAACTGTTTTGTGTTGGTTTTCCCAGATATGAAGTATGCCATTTCAAAATGCAGTTTTAACTTTTTTTTTTTTTTTTTACTGTTGTTTCCAAAAAGTGTTTGGTGTTGGGGCTTTAGGGGGGTTTTTTTGGTTTTTAATATTTGTTGTATTCAGTTTTTTTTCTTCAACTCCTATTATACACACTTAAACATACAC
The DNA here is from genome assembly GCF_002201575.2 of Neomonachus schauinslandi. Classification (NCBI taxonomy): domain Eukaryota; kingdom Metazoa; phylum Chordata; class Mammalia; order Carnivora; family Phocidae; genus Neomonachus; species Neomonachus schauinslandi. Next base: position 145,828,805 of record NC_058404.1, read on the forward strand.
ATTTACATGTGTGTTAGATTTTATTTATCTGTCTTCTAAATCTGTCCATTTTGCTTGAATAGTTTTGCATCTGATAGGTCTCTTAAAGTAGTTACCATTGTGTTTATTCACTCTTGTATTGCACCTGATTTAGTTTTCGTTTCTGAAATAATTATTTCTATTATTATAATGCTTTCCTGAGTTTTGTCAGCTCTCTTCAAATCTTCCTTCTCTTCAGTCACCTCATTTTGGAGTTTTCCTCGTTCAGATTTAAGTTGGTTTTCATACTGTCATTTTATTGGTGTCTGTAAGAAATTAAGAAATTGTTTCAAAATATGGTATTACAGTGTACCTATGTCTGATTGATATATCTTCCTGCTATGCTTTTTGTCTGTAGGGACGGTGTTCCTCCCCACCCACCTTTGTTTTTGTTATAATACCTTTGTTTTGAATTCCACTGTGATCTTTTTCACTTGAAGTGAAATGGATTCTTCTGAACTTACAGGCAGGAGAAGTAGGCCAGGTTAGCTTCCCCAGCTCATAGGCCTAGAGGTCCCTGTTCTGTGGTTTGTTTTAGTACAGAACCACAACCTTCTCTTCTGTACAAACTTCTGTTGTAGTGCTCTCCTTGTACTAACCCATAAAGTGGAACCTGCCAAACCACGGTTTCAGCTACTGTCCTCAGAATAGCCCATCGTGCTTTTGCTGATTTGGGGTTCCTCTATCTCATGAACATCATATGCCTTATTTCCTTCCCCCCAATTCTTCTTACATAGACACTGATGAAGCAGTTCAGGTAGTGGTTTGATTCTACCAGCTTATGTGAGGATAGCTTGTCCCTAGTTTTGTGGGAGGTGATGTCTATGGATTTTTGGTTTTGCCATTGTTATTGCTCCACACAGTTTTATGGGGAGCTTTTCAGAAATTCAAAACCACCTCAGCTAGTATCTTCTGAGAATCTGCTCTGTCAATTAACCCTTACTGCTGTTATGTGGTACAGGGTCCTACTCCTTTTATTTTGTAGTTCCTGATCTTTTCTGAACTGAAAAGTAAGCTTGTATGTAAATCAACATTTAAAAAGTCCTGAAAAATCTCAGGGAGAGGGCTATAAGCAAACTACTTGCATAGTGGTTAAGATTATGGATTCTGGAATCGAGAAAACTAGGGTTCAAATCCTATCTCTGTCACTTACTGTCTGTGTGATCCTAAGCAAATCACTTGACCTCTCTAATCCTCAATTTTCTTATACTTAGTATACTTATTTCCTAAGAATATCATGAAGATTCATAAACAAGACATGTAAAGTATTTGGCATAGAAAGTACATAGACATCATAGATGTTAAGGTTTTAAATTGTCATTTATATATTATTAAGGTCTTTTTTGATATCTTAGTTTTGCTGAGGATATATCATTCAGAGTGGAGAGAGGCATACAGACAAGTGTTACTTTATATTTGTTTAGCTACTGCATGAGGTTCTGCAAACATCTAATGTTTGATTGGTTAAGTTATATGATTAAGTAACTGAAGTAGCTTAAAACACAAAGGTGTAGGTTCTTGGTGAAGGTCATGTTTTTTAGTGGCAATGATCTACTTTTTAGGTATAATCTGAACAAGCTACTTGATTCTATGAAGCCTCATGTCCTCAATATAATTGAGATAGTGGACTGAATAATTTAAAAAATGCTTCTAGTCTTCAAGCCCTTTGATATTATATTTTTATGAGTTTTTGCTATTATTTTTAGCCACAGATTTCTCAGCTATCTGGGAGTAGAGGGTAGAAAAGTGGTATCTGGGAATGGGAAGAGCTACCTCACTATTGTGGGAGGTGACGTAAAGACAGGTGAACCTGGGGCACCTGGGTGGCTCAGTCATTAAGCATCTGCCTTCGGCTCAGGTCATGATCCCAGGGTCCTGGAACTGAGTCTGGCATCGGGCTCCCTGCTCAGTGGGGAACCTGCTTCTCCCTCTGCCTGCCGCTCCCCCTGCTTGTGCACTCTCTCTCGCTCTGACAAATAAATTAATAAAGTCTTAAAAAATAAACCAAAAAAAAAGATAGGTGAACCTGGAAATGATGAAGAAATCCTAAATGCCTGAAATATAGACCACTGAAATAATCAGTGGGTGATTTGGGTATAAGATTTGGGCAAGGAGTGTAAGAGAAGATAATATACTCAGTAGAAAGCAAAGATATTCCTTGGCTTGGCAAAGCAACCTCCTTGGAGTCTTCTAGAACTGGCATTCTAAACTCTTTAAATTTACAGAGTTGTTTGCTTAAGGTCAGATTCTTTGATCCACCAATGTCTATAAGTTCTAAAAGAAAATTTAAATTGCTCCAAGTGTATTACAAGGAATGACATAACTTTGTAATACATACAATGAAAATAGGGATTTCTCTGTATACAGTCTATAAAGGTAAAACTCTGTAGTTTCAAAAACAGGTATAGGGAGCCTTAAACTAGGACTGTCGCTGAAGACATTTGGAATTTGCTTTCTAATATGTTATAAAAAAATATCCAAACTGGTTTGGGTTTCAAAAGCACTAGACTAGAAGTCACAAATAAATCACCTGGATTTTCTTTTGTAAATCTGACCCTGGCCGGTTTGGGCTATCCCAGAGGAAGCTGGAATATGTCCCCTGTCCTGGCTGTCTGAACAGCTCTATTATCATTTCCAAGACCCAATTAGTTTCAATTTTCTTTTCCTTTTGTAAGACCTCAGCTAATATTAAAAAAATTCTTAAGCATTTTTATTGTATAAAGGTATAAGAGGTCATTTCCCTCTGCAGTACATCATTTTGAGCTCTAGAAAAGGAGACTTTTCCTCATTTTCTCCATGAAGGCAGTCTTGCCATTGGCTATTAAAGGGAAAATGGTGATGAATACTGTGGTGAAATAGATTATGTTGAGAATAAACACTAAACAAGTAGAGTGGGATAAGAATTTGGAAAAATTGGAACAAAAGCAAAGCTGGCTGTAGTTACAATTCTTTCCCCAACCCAGTCACTGGTTGTACAAAGGGGGATACAGAGCTTGAGGTGGGAAAGAGAAGAGAACAATGCATTCTGGTTCTATGTTGGCAACCATCATACCGTCTCCTGCATTTAGTGTTTGTGAATTCTCTGGGCACCTTCAACAGACGTTCTTTCCATTTTAAATTTATTTCTTTTCCTTTTTTCCACTTCTGCTGCTTTCATGTTACTTGAATCGGAAGTGGATGGGTAGGGAGGATTTGCACATGCCTTCCTTCATCAGATAGGTATTAAGTGCCTTCTACATACCACACACTATGCAGGGGGTGGTAGGTTTGTTGGGGAGCAGAGATGTGGGAGGTTATTTGAGTTCCTTTCTATCTTCACAGTTTAAGCCCAGAGGGATGATGACTAAAAAGTTTAATGAGATATTGGAAATTACTCAGACCTATCCATTTCTATGATGATCTTTTTATTTGGTGAGAGCATGAAGATGAAAGAATAGTATTAATGTGATGTGTACAGTAACAGCATATTAAAATTCTCCTAAGCAATATAAAGGGGGGGGGTTCCACCCCACCTTGAGCCCAAGTTGCATCTACCACAGATTCATGCAAACACAGGAAAATTTAATGAGCTAATATCATGGGTGGTCTGAAGGTATCTAGTTGCATGATTGATTAGTAAGGGAAAGACTGACTGCCAAAGAGGAGAATGGGATGGGCTACAGAAGAAGGCGGTAAGGTGTCTGTTTTAAGTACTTGTATTACAATGTCATGGAATTGTTTCTGAGACTTAAGGAAAGAGAGACTCAAAGCAAATCCTGACCTTGTGACATCAAGGAGGGCTTTTTGGGCAGCACACAGTAATCTGGATGAGACAGTAGTAGAAAGAAGACGATTCCCCCAACCTCTGCTCAAATATAGCACCCTGGAGTTAGGAATATCAGGAGAATCAGGAGATAGTAGTCCTAGCACAATCATTAGAGATCTTTCTGTGCTTTCCACCATACTTTCAATGTTAAGGCAGCCTCAAATAACTTCATAGGCAGTAGACATGGAGGAGTGAGTGGAAGCAGGAAGAATGAGTCAGATTCCAAGTAGTTAATGTGACTGACAGGATGGTGGTGACACATGTGACATACTATCTGAGCATTAGTAAACATAAATGGAATAGGTGAAACTCATAGGAAGATGAAGTCTTTTAAGATACGAATCATTGCTATTAACATGAAATTTAGATTACATATACCTTCAAAAAGTACTTGTATAGAAGGATAAAAAATATTCAACTTGTTCTAATTTGGTTATTTACCTTTTTTGTTTTTCTTATTCTTTTCATTGGAGGGATCTGAGCATTCCGAGAGCCTCAGTATTTCCCCCACCCCTCTAACTCCCATCTCAACACCCAAGCTCTGTCTTCACTTCTGGGAGCATTTGAGAAGCCTCTCTCTTTGACTTCAAAGAAAGACAAACCAGCTTTTTGGTAGTTAATCCTTTGGGTCTGTTTATAATGTGCCATCAAGATCTGTTAAGAAAGCAACAGGGAGAATTGACTAGGAGATGGGAGTAGAAGGATTAAGAAGCTATGACAGTGGGGCGCCTGGGTGGCTCAGTTGGTTAAGCGACTGCCTTCGGCTCAGGTCATGATCCTGGAGTCCCGGGATCGAGTCCCGCATCGGGCTCCCTGCTCAGCGGGGAGTCTGCTTCTCCCTCTGACCCTCCCCCCTCTCATGCTCTCTCTATCTCATTCTCTCTCTCAAATAAATAAAATCTTTAAAAAAAAAAAAAAAGCTATGACAGAAAAAGCAGACAGAGAACTGTGGGTAGGAAAAATAAGTGAGAAGACATTGGCCCCAAAGTCTGGAAAACTATCCTAGAATATTTGTTTAAGGAGCATGGTGGAGTTTGAGAGAGAAAGCAATTACTGTCCAACAACTTCCAGGCTGATGAACCTAAGAAGACCACTTTGAGGGGCACACAGTTAGAAATCATAAACATCAAGAACAAAACAACAACAAAAAGCCCTCCAAAACTTAGTGACTTAATACTGTAACTATTTTTTTTCTCACCAGGTTATAGGTAGGCAGGTGGGCTATGATGATCAGGTCTCATGGCAGAGACAGGGTTCCAAGGGAGGAAAAGGAAACATGCAAGTATTTTTTTCAAATAGCTATTTGAGTAAAGCTTGTACTCCCCACTGGTCAAAGTATGTCACACGGTCAAGCTGAGCATCACTGAGAGAGGGCGCTATCGAAGGCATGTATACAGAAAGAGAGCATTATTTAGATTTCCAGGTGCCATTTGGGAAGTTGACCTCTCGCTGTTTATACAACAAAGAGCCTCTCACCACGTGCACTCAAGACCTGCACCAGCTGTCCGTCCCAACTGTAGCATAGGCACAGCAAGACGGTGGACGGGGTTGGCCCCTATATCGCACTTTTGCCCTCGGCCCATGATGTTTAAAGATTTTGGTTTCGTGTTTTGGTTAATATAGTTTAGTAGAAAGCTAAACTATACTGGTAATGATATAATCCTTCAAATACATTTAAAAAATTTATCTCATATTTTTGAATGGCTGAAAAACCTTAGTATTAATTAATTAATTAGCTAACAGTTTTAAGGCAAAACTGCTCTCTTAAAGATATTTGTCTTGTTCTTTCCATTCAGAATGAAAGCATAATACTAGCTATCATCCTGGGCCAGCTTCATTTGAATTTAATAATAATATTTTCAATACTATACAAATGTGTTTAGCTGATATATGTCATCCATTTATTCTTCAAAAAACAATTTATAAGAATATAAAGTTTAAAAATTAAGAAAAAAAGCTTTAAAAGAGTCAAAACATAGGAAAAAAAAGTTTTATCTACAACTGACAATATGGATGGATGTTCATATAATACATAATATTTGTTTAAAAAAATTCCAGAACATTATATACAATATGATATACATTAAAAAACTTAAAAACAACAAAAATAAACAATATTTCCAAAGGAATACTTATAAAATAAAACTTCAGTATTTATTTATTTAATTTTTTAAAAAAGATTTATTTATTTATTTTGAGAGAGAGAGAGAGAGCAAGAGGCAGAGGGAGAGAATCTTCAAGCAAACTTCCTGCTGAGTACGGAGCCTGATGTGGGGCTCAGTCTCACGACCCTGAGATTTTGACCTGAGCCAAAATCAAGAGTTGGATGCTTAACCAACTGAGCCACCCATGTGCCCCAAAACTTTTATTTTTTTTAAAAACAAGGGAATGATATGCAAGGGATTCAGGATAATAGTTACTTTGAGTGGAAGTTGAAGGGGAACAGGATGAGGGAGAATCATAGGGATATATAAATTATTGTTAAAATTCTAGTTCTCATGATGGGTGTAGGAATACACAGGCTAATATTATTAAGAATATATTCATACATGTGTACCAAGGGGGGACCATATATAGATCAGTGGTGAGAGTGTATCAGGAACCAAATATTATGATTAATTCAAATCTGTACATCCAAGTTATATATATATACATATATATATATATATAAAGCAGCAGGCTTTGGTATAAATAGTCTATATGAAATAGCTTTAAATCTCATTGGTCTTTAATTGCAAGAAGTACCCAAACTATTAATAGCAATGATTACAAACCTTCCCCCTTTTTAATTTGGTTTTATAAACTATGAGCAAAATGTGAATTTTATAACCATGGTTTGTTTATTTTCACATTAGCCATTCTAAGACAATATTACACACAAAGTCAGCTTTCCACATCCTACCATTTGGCAGTCATGGCTAATGAAGTTACATAGATTTGCAAGTTTATTTTTCTTAGATTTTAAAATAACGAGGAGAAAGATTTGGTTACTCTCTACTTGAAATTTCTATTTAAAACAACAAAGAAAAGGGAATGTAAGCAAAATGCTTACAAATGATTACAAACAATGTCAGTAGGACAAACAGAAATCAAAGAAGTGAATTGAACAACAACTGTTCGTTGATTAAATTACGTGAGTTTTATTCCCAGGAGATGAAAAGGTATCATCATCTACCTCACCAACACAACCCCAAGTAAAGAAGAGGGAGATCAAGGCTGGGAGAGACCAGAAAAAACCCAAACCAGGCCCTCACCCTGAAGGCAAGAGCAGATGTTTCCCTTCAAAAATGATTACAACTGGGGAGCAATTAGTGACAGTAAGGTCCTACAGAGAATTTCCTCATTTAGAGGATGATTTAAAATAAGTTACTGAGAGAGGCACAAGTGTTACTGTGTGGTACTAAAATTAAGCTGAATTAATTCCTCCAGGAACTGACCCTAAGAAAGGCTCCAATGAAAAAGCACCCTGGGGACTCGAACACTACAAATTAGACAACAGGGGAAGCCTTTCCAGAGGATGGGCACCCAGTGGTTCATAAAGTTCACTAGAGATAGTGAGGGCAATTTTAAGAGCAGTGGGAGGAGACATCTAAGAGCTCTGCTTGTGAAGACTGCTTTCCTGTTTGAGACATCCACCCAGTTAGGAAAGAATACAAATGTGTCATACTCTCGTTTGTTCCAAAGGGACTCTCTTCTGTGTTCTGTGCCATTTTTTTTTCATTGCTCTCAAATATTCATACACATGACTATATATATGTATATATTATATACACTACATATATGCATATACATATTACAACAAATTACATATTTATATTTATATTCATCTATATACTCACATGGGAAGTAAGTCTACTCTCAAAAAGACTATGATGGCTTAGTGTTTAATGTCTCTTTAGATTTTCTTTTCTTTTCTTTTTTTAAAGATTTTATTTATTTATTTATTTGAGAGAGAGAATGAGAGAGAGAGAGAGAGAGCATGAGATGGGGGAGGGTCAGAGGGAGAAGCAGACTCCCCGCTGAGCAGGGAGCCCAATGCGGGACTGGAGCCCAATGCGGGACTCGATCCCGGGACTCCAGGATCATGACCTGAGCCGAAGGCAGTCGCTTAACCAACTGAGCCACCCAGGCGCCCCTCTTTTCTTTTTTTTTAAGTATCACTTTCCATCCTGAGCCTTGCAAGTTTGCTAAGGAAGGTGAGATTAAATAAGAAATCTCTCGGGCCCATCTCACCGACTTCAAACAAGATAAAAATTATGGCACTTGGCAGCACATGCACACAATGTCTTGATTCTTTGGCTTGTATCAAGGAATTGGTGACCTTAGAAAACAGAGTACTAAACATGGTGATGAGACACTAGAGTATGGTCTTTTTATTTTTTATTTTTTATTTTTTTTTTTTTAAGATTTTATTTATTTATTTGACAGAGAGAGAGAGAGACCGAGAGAGAGAGGGCACAAGCAGGGGGAGCAGCAGGCAGAGGGAGAGGGAGAAGCAGGCTCCCCGCTGAGCAGGGAGCCCGATGCGGGGCTCGATCCCAGGACCCTGGGATCATGACCTGAGCTGAAGGCAGACGCTTAACAGACTGAGCCACCCAGGCGCCCCGAGTATGGTCTTTTTAAAACAATGACAGACAGGCCCAACACTACATGGCAGTGACTCTGAAATCAGATCTTTCTTGATCGGAGGCAGCAATTGCCGATGCCCACAGGGGTCCTTTCAGAGTCAGTGTGGACCAATGCACATTGACGAGGTGCATATGTGCCCTGGAACAAACTGATTATCATCAGAAACACTAAATCAGCGTAAGCTAGGATTGAGAATTTTCCAAAGGATTTAGGCTTCACTAGGAATATGGAGTAAACCTGAACATGGAGCATTGTTGGAGCCTATGAGGGGCCCAAATAAACAACTAATTAATCATGAGAATGTGCAGGTCAGAAGTCTCTTAGGTAACAAACCTGGGAACTGAGACTTGATTTAAAAAAAAAATTCTGAATGTGAACTCCTAGATTAGCTTTGACAGGAACCAGGGTAGAGAGGGTTGGGGTTGGTCACGGTGGTACCATCTTTCTTCAGTGGTCATAGATATAGAAAAGATGGTTAACCTATGGGGTCAAGAGAGAAGGCATGGTGATTTCTGTGTTGTTGCTAAGAAGATTGACACCAGGATGAAAAACATCCCTACTTGCTGATCTCTCTATTTGTAGTATTCTTCCCCAGGCTCACCTCTACCATTTGATGGCCCTGGCTAGACTACAAATGGAGGCCTTGCCAGTGGTCTGACCCTTCTCCTCCCACCTTGGTCTGTCTTACACTGTGAAGGACCTTGTGTGTATACATTTGGACAACCCGTTGTAAGTTCATGTTCTATCCCAGTTCCTCTCCACTAGGAACCAGTAGCCTCTTGGCTACACATCTGCCCCAGGGGTGCAGAAGTGGTTCACCTCAGAGGTGAGAATCTGGAGATAAGGCCTGCACAGACCCTGAGCTTGGCCATTTGAGCATGAAATGTGGTCTATAACAGATAGGTCTGGACTCTGGTGGCCACCTCCCTTGGTCCTATAGACGTTTTGCCCAGTGAGAAGAGCATGACTGCACGCCTGAGTGGGGTCCTCTCAAGTGTAGACCCAGAGCAGGGGCCCTCATTGCCTGTTACCTGCTATATCCTCATGGTTCTTTCCCTCACTTGTCTTACTTTTTCTTCAGAGTGTAGGAAATTGGGATAATCTGCAATTGCTATGGACTTTTTCCATTTCAGTTCTGGAACCATTTACTCCACAGAGTTGTCATCTGCAATGTTTGACAGTGTAAACACAGAATATGTTCATATTTCAATAGTAGATGCATTTTTCAGAAATTAAAAAAAAATTTTTTCAAAACTTACTGTGCGTGATAAGGATCAAAGAAGTGTGTGTCAAGAGAAGTGGAGCACAACACTTGTCAGAATGGCTAGACTCAAAAAGACAGGAAATAACAAGCATTGGCAAGGATGTGGAGAAAAAGGAGCCCATGAACTATTGGTGGGAATGTATCATTGGTGCAGCCACTATGGAAAACAGTAGGGAGTGTCCCCCCCAAGAAATAAATATAGAAAAAGATATCACATTCAGCACAACAAAAATGGAGGTTTCTTTGCTTAAGCTTTTATTCATCCATTTTCATCTGTCATGATCTATGTGGTTTTTGTAAGGACCAGACTTATGTATTAATTGGATATGATGGGACTATCAATTCTTTTAAGTCTTCAAGAGTGAAATTGATATCTACTATTCCCCTCAGCATATGATAATCTAAAAAATGCATTAGCTTTGTTGGAGTGGGCCAGTTTCAGACATTTCCACTTAGCCTTCACCACTAGGATAATTCTTACTCCACAGGTCGAGGAACTAATGTGGGGTTGTATGAACTTTCAACTATGTCCCCCTTTTTTTTTTTTTTTTAGTTCATTTCAATATGCTACAGCTTTCAAGGAAATGTCTACCAGGTGGTTCTGTGGATCCAGTGGACCCACTATGAATTTCAGCTACTCCATGAGCTAGCTTACAGGTAATGATGTCGGGATGGTAGCACTTCGGATATCTGGGTATCAGTATCAGTTGATACCCCATATCAAATAACTTTTGAAACAACCTGCTATTATTCTTTTCCCAGTTCATGGTTACCCAAGTAAATGCCATAGGCCCTGGTATTTCAGGATCTTTCCTCATAGGGATCTGGCCTCTCCCTGAGTTACTGGATTTGAGGTCTGGAAACTAGGTCAGACCTGGAAACTGGGCCAGGGATTGTGACTTTTTCATCAGGCAGCTTCTTTCAACCTCCTGAACATTCCTCCTCAATTTCTTGTCATAAAATAAATTAAGCAATACCTATGTTGGCTGCCTTTGCACCATGCCTCTAGGAAGATCATATATTTTTAACCATCTCTATACTTCTCCATAGTTTGGGCCACTCCTGGCTACCACTTCAACCTTGCCTCTCATTGCAATAACTGCACACAGTTTGCTTCTAATGGTTAAATACCATCACCTGGCTTCTATTGCTTTGGGAATTTAGTTCTGTAATAACATCTAATGCCCCTGTCTCTGTTCTACAGAGGACACCACCACCGACCTTCCCAGTAATGTGGATGTCCCTCTCACCACTGATTTCCTTACCCATTTACTAAATGGGGTTTCCTCTGGTCCTTTACAGATGGGTTTTATAGCCTTATGTAATATATCCACTCTAGAGTATCTACTTTTCTGAACATTTTAATCCATTTCTCCAGCATCTAGCACAGTAGTTCTGCCATTTATGTTTCATTTATAGTGAGCCATTATGTTTCTCAAGCTTCCAAGAACCATGCTAATGAAGTATTCTTTTTTTTCTTTTCTCTTTTTTAAAATTTTATTACATTATGTTTGTCACCATATGGTACATCATTAGTTTTTGATGTAGTGTTCCATGATTCATTGTTTGTGTATAACACCCAGTGCTCCATGCAATACATGCCCTCTTTAGTATCGGTCACCAGGCTCACCCATCCCCCCACCCCCTCCCCTCTGAAACCCTCAGTTTGTTTCCCAGAGTCTCTCATGGTTCATCTCCCCCTCTGATGTCCCCCCTTCATTTTTCCCTTCCTTCTCCTAATGTCCTCCATGCTATCCCTATGTTCCACATATAAGTGAAACAATATAATTGTCTTTCTCTGCTTGACTTATTTCACTTAGCATAATCCCCTCCAGTTCCATCCATGTCGATGCAAATGGTGAGTATTCATCCTTTCTGATGGCTGAGTAATATTCCATTGTATATATGGACCACATCTTTATCCATTCATCTGTTGAAGGGCATCTCGGCTCCTTCCACGGTCCGGCTATTGTCGACATTGCTGCTATGAACATTGGGGTGCATGTGCTCCTTCTTTTCACTACATCTGTATCTTTGGGGTAAATACCCAGTAGTGCAATTGCTGGGTCATAGGGTAGCTCTATTTTTAATTATTTGAGGAACTTCCATACTGTTTTCCAAAGTAGCTGTACCAACTTGCATTCCCACCAACAGTGTAAGATGGTTCCCCTTTCTCCCCATCCTCTCCAACATTTGTTGTTTCCTGCCTTGTCAATTTTTGCCATTCTAACTGGTGTAAGGTGATATCTCAATGTGGTTTTGATCTGAATTTCCTGGATCACTAATGATGATGAACATTTTTTCATGTGTCTGTTAGCCATTTGTATGTCTTCTTTGGAGAAGTGTCTGTTCATGTCTTCTGCCCATTTTTTGACTTGATTATTTGTTTTTTTGGGTGTTGAGTTTGAGAAGTTCTTTATAGATCTTGGATATCAGCCCTTTGTCTGTAGTGTTATTTGCAAAAATCTTCTCCCATTCTGTGGGTTGCCTCTGTTTTGTTGACTTTTTCCTTTGGGCTGTGCAGAAGCTTTTTATCTGGATGAAGTCCCAAAAGTTCATTTTTGCTTTTGTTTCAGTAGCCTTTGGAGATGTATCTTGAAAGAAGTTGCTGTGGCCGATGTCAAAGACATTACTGCCTATGTTCTCCTCTAGGATTTTGATGGATTCCTGTCTCACATTAAGGTTTTTCATCCATTTAGAGTTTACCTTTGTGTATGGTGTAAGAGAATGGTCAAGTTTCATTCTTCTGTATATAGCTGTCCAATTTGTTTTTTTTGAAATGAGTAAACAGAATTTTATTCAAACTTTACAAATATCCTTTACATTTATTTAGCCTGAGATTAAGCGTGAGAAAATCCGACCTGCTGTTAGACTTTACTGCCCAAATAGCATCTGAAAATAAAGCTGCGAATGGACATGCATTTACTGAACATAGTTAAAGCATCCCGATGAACTCCGACGATGAATACTGACCCAACCGAACCTCAATGTGGTCTACATGATCTTCAGAGCCTAAAAATACCTATTACTTAATAATGATTAAAAAAAGTCTGCAAATGACAAATTACAAAGGTGTGTCCCGATGCAGTTTTACTTCAACATTTCTACAGCTGCTTTAGGTTACTACTAAAAAATCAACTCCCCAATCCTCAGTATTCAATATGTACTTGAAAACATGTAGCAGCATGGTACAATTCATTTTTATAAATATTAGTACCTGTAATAAAATATAAAAACAGAGCCTCCTTTTTTCAAATATTAAGTCTCTGAATGCTTCATTCATCCTTTGGTTTCAAACCCATACAATGCACGCATATGGCATTGTAGATTTCGCATCGAGCCAGAACACTGTGCATCTGTTGGGGAAGGAGGAGCGCTATGGGAATACCAAAGCACTACTTTATAGAAAGGAAACATTGAAGCAAAAATACTTTCTGAATATATACTGTACATTATGTAAACAAACATTCATAATAAGAATCAACACAGGCCAAAATATTGTTTTCTAGGAAATCAGAATCTTCTTCCTTTTAAGTCACACACACACACACACACACACACACACACACACACACACACACTGAAGATGCTTTTTTGTTAAGAAAAATGGAGCCTGTTCCTATATTTGCTTATGTGCTTAAATATCTTGGAAACAAGTAATTATTACATTCATTTGCTAACGGTTTGTCCTCTTAGTTGGCTGGCTGTTGCAAACAAGGAATACAGAACTATTATTTCAGTACCTGTTTTCCATTTAATACTAGCTAAGTGATATATATATAATTAATTCATCTTTATCAGTCCATATTAGTAATATAAACAGATTAAGTGAAGCAGTGAATTTCAAAATTTGTGCAGGGGAAACTAGTCGATAATTTGTTTCCAATAAGGCTAGTAGCAAAATAATTACTACAGAGTCAGTCCAAGCTAGTAGTAAACCCCTGATTTAGCAAGCTGAATCCAAGTATGAAGTTAGGTCATTTTAATTCCTGTATATTACTGTGCAAATCTAGAATTTCCTATGTAAGAGAGAGGGCCGGCAGCATTAAAGTCCTGCGCGCACCCCGCGTCCTCCTCTTCCTCCCTCCCAAGGCGTCTAGCTGTCCAATTTTCCAGGAAAAAAATATCCAATGGAAAAAAGACAGTCTCTTCAATGAAGTATTAATTCTAACTCCCAAAGTCTTTGCCTGAGTGTTAAATGCTGTATTATGACAAAATTCTCCTATTTTAATTGATGCTTCTTTATCCAACTTAATGTTTCACTCCCTTGATCTAAAACCCTCAAGATAGAGTTTATTGCATAAATTCCAAGTTCCTCCTGAGATATGTTAGACAGATACTATAGCAACGTCAATATAAAGTCCCTCTACTCCCTTATCTCAAATTGGACAAGGTTGGGATTTTATCCTTCCTATTGGCTGGGTCACCAAGAGAGGCTGTAGAGGTAGATCTTGAGGGGACAAGCATTGTCTTGTAAGGCTCCTGCCTTATTTGAGGCCTATTTCAATCTTAAGCAATGGGCGCAATATTTTTGTATAAGATGAAGTTGGCTGTTCATGCAGGTCTAGCATATCCTCCCATAAAGGATATTTGGGACTTTACATTTCTCAATGCATCTATCCGGATATCCCCATCCCAAGTCTCTTTTGTTCCACATTTTCCTGATTGGAATCCTGACCTTGACATAAGGGACCTGCTAGCATTGAGAATTCAGCCTTCCATGAAACTCTGCTACTCTTACAACTAAGTCCTGAGCCTCTTCTTTTACTCTGTCCTTTCATCTGCAAAAGATTATGGGTTTTATTAAATGCTGCCAGGACACCCTCTCCTCTGGCTTTTGCATGTTACCTTGAATTTTGATTTGTCACCCTGCACCTCTCGTTATTTCTCTTTAATGACTCAACGGTGCACCCAGTTCCCCAGTTTATTTTTTCCCTCATATCTCAAGCAAGTGAGTCCTCGTAACTTAGGGTAGCCAAATAATCCAGTCCTAGCCAGGCATGGATGGGGGCCAGGGAAGAATGTTTGGTGCTCAATTAATCCATCAAGGTGTCTCTTGGTGCTGCCATGCCCAGCTTTAACAGTGAACAGTGAAGAATAGCAGCCATGGCCTATGCAAGGGCATGGTAACCCCAAATTCAGATTCCCCAGGGATGACAGCACCAGCAGAGGTGCTAGGCTCTAGCTGAAGCTGAGGGCTTCCAGACTGAGTTGTGGAAGAGGGGAATGGTAAGCACTAGTTACTGATTGCACATCAATTACAGTCTTGAGGTATAGTTCCTACACTTGCTTCCTCTCTTTTTGTATTTCCCTGGGAAATGAGAGCAACCAGCATCCTGGAGAAGCTGTTTGCAGATGGGCAAACTTGCTGTAAGAGCAAGTGGATCTGAGCAGGGAAAGGACACTCTTGCAGTGCATATGGTGGCATTCAGCCCTGAGTCCTTCTTCAGGGTGACATACCTATCATCTGCTGGCAAGTACAGCTACTGACTACTCAGAAATGTGTCCCTCACTGGAATAGCTATCAGCCATAGGAATTCCTGTGCTCAAAATTATGTCACCTCAAAGGGGGTGGCCTACAGGCAATGACTGTTGGATGTGGGGACACAAAAGCCCAAGCCCTTTGCCTTAAGTTGGGGCAACTCTGAAAGATCATTCAGCTCCAAAACTTGCTGGGGGACTGGCTAAAGCTCATTTGTAACCTTGTAGATTTGCTGCTTCTCTGCCCAGCCTTGCCTTCCTCACTTTCTTACGGGTATACATCCTCAGAGGATTTTCTAGTTAAATCTTCCAAATGCAACTCTCCATCTACGAATCTGTTTCTAGGGAATCCCATTAAACCAGTGTCATTGGGTTTCTCTTGATGCAGCCAAATACACTCCCCAATGGGGATACAGTTTGAGAAATGGGGTCCTTACTGGTACATTCCAAATCAAAAATACCTATGTCATTCTTATTTTTAAAAGTAGCCTTGGGGTGCCTGGGTGGCTCAGCCGTTAAGCATCTGGCTTCAGGTCAGGTCATGATCCCAGGGTCCTGGGATCGAGTCCCACATTGGGCTCCCTGCTCGGCGGGGAGTCTACTTCTCCCTCTCCCACTCCCCCTGCTTGTGTTCCTGCTCTCACTAACTTTCTCTCTGTCAAATAAAAAAAAAAAAAAAGTAGGCTTTAGTTAAAAGAGCCAAATCTCTTATAATTTAAGTGGCAGGTAATTGGTAAACTGAAATAAGGCAGAGACATAATTTCTTAGACTTCGGATCAAATGGGAGAACTCATGACTGAGTAGACTTCTTATAGACCTTGAGCAGACACACCCTGAGATAATTATGACTTAATTCAATTGTTCTTTTCTTTTCAATTAGCTCAAATTAATTTCTGCTTTTATATTTATGAATTACTTCTTCCTGCTTTATAAGAAAATATTTTTTCCTCTTTCTAGCTCTCAAGTTGAATGCATAAAGCATTTATTTAAATTCATATATTGGGAAAAATCAAAACCATAATTTTCTGGGAAATCAATCACATTTTATCTCAGAGAAGACTAAATTGATTATTTCACATATAACTTAAACAGCATATATTGGTGGATGTTAAGATAAAAAGATCTAAGCTCGCAGTTGGTTTTTTTTTTTTTTAACTGTTTCCATGACCTAACCACAACTTCAGTATCTCAAAAAGATATTGTTTCATTTGTGTTTTTGCTTTTGCCCTATTTTTATTCCCACTGTATTTTAAGCAGTGTAGTCACTTGAAAAAGTCTCTCCTATATAAAATAAATTAATTTCAAAATATATGAAACTTCAATATAGTGTATAGTAAATCCAACATTTCTAGAATTTTTAAAGTTTGGATTTTATTACAGTGAATCATAGCAAGATGCTCAGCTCAGGACAGTATCTCTAATAAGCTTGAAATCTAAAAATAATACTGATTTTTACCACAGTTATTTTAGTGCATTCACTAATCATTATTTTCACTCCCAAGAGAAATTGTGAAAACAAAAATATTGCGAATAAAATACTTTTAAGAAAAACTTCTGCAAACATCTGAAGATACTTTCATATTTGTTAGAAACTTTCTACAAAGCAGTGTTTGAATCTGAGATGCTTCTTTTGACAATAATATTTATAAATCCATGTATTTAATATTCTCTGCTTCTTCCTTTCTTGTTTCCCTTTTGATTCCTGTTCTCTTCCTTCATTCAGTCTTTCCCACCACCAATTGTATTAATTCTACTAGTTGAAGTCTAGGCCTGTCACTTTCATGGTAATGGTAGCCAAAGTGGAGGGAAAAAATTTTTAAAAAAGCAAACAAGAGAATGGAAAAAAGGGAGAAAAAGATCTCTCCTAGTATATTTTAATCCGTAAGTGTATCATTTTCACAAATCTCAATATTCCTTATTCTGTTGTGAAATCCTTCCTGAGTTCAAGAACCTAAGAAATTGACAAAATATGTAATTTGATGTTGGATAGGCATAGAATTGAATCCAAATAGTAAAACTTAGTAGTGATGTGACCTTGGGCAACTGGATTTCAGTCTTCTGGTTGAGCTTATAATGATTTATCTGAAGACAGATTGAACTCTGACTGTATCATGACTATTCAAATAGCCATACTTAAGAGTTTCAGTGTGGAAAGACAGTATAGTCAAGTGAATTTTCTGTGTTGGTAATTTTGACAATGTACACTCTTTCCATATGCTTGTAACATAATATGTTAGTTATTTCTCCAATTATTTGTGAATTCTAAAGCCTTTTTTCTCCAACACGTAACTGATTTAGCCTCCTTTTAGCAGCAGCAGTTGACTTGTGATTCGCTAGTTGCGAGAACAATTGTAGCAAGCCTCAGGTTTGTTTTGGAACAAACAAAGAGTTAGCTTTGCCTGTATAAGGAAAGGAAGTCTACTAGAGGCCACCTTCCTAAATTACCACTGAATTTCAAAATGTTCATTTGCATGATTTTGGGTGTATATGTGGGTGTTCTTTTTCTGATATAATTATGTCTTGTCATTTCATTATGGAGTAGATAGCATCTCAAACATGGAGGGGGGTAGTCATTTGAACATCGCATGGCTTATGGCAGGCAGCCTGGCATATCTTACAATTCAGACGGTCAATAGCAAGCATGGGGGTGCCATTTGTTCTGAAAATCAAGGGACTTAGTTGTTAAATTCACCATCATACATACTTAACCAATTATGGTATTATGAGAAAACCAGACTTCCGGAAGGAGGCTACTTCACGGATTTAGAGCCAAGTACTGTATGGGTGGGAGGATTACCAAATGCTGGGGTGTCGGCTCTCAAGTTTAACTCCTAAATCGCCAGGCTGGGAATAGCTTATCAAGTTTCTCTCTCCGTTTCCATATTGATCTCACAGTAGAAGTTATTCTCATATGGCCCAAATCCAGTCACTGCAGGGAGCTGGAGAGCTACAAAAACTGGCATTTACTACTATTTCACATTATCATTTTTTCCCCTCAAAAATTAGCAGAGTTTTAGCTTAGTTTGTGGAACCAAAGGATACCTGGCATATTAATGATGCTTACCACCTCCCCCTTTTGTATGTTTACAAAAGGGCAACATATCCTAAGTACCTTCTTTAAAAGATCCTCTGGTATCTTGCAGATAATTCCTTTTTCAGAGGAAAAATGTTAAAAATTTGTAAGAAGCATCTGACAGATGCCACGGAGCGGACTTCACACTCTGCCAGTACTAGGCGAGGCTGCTGTGGTGGAGTGATATTGGATGGAGGTGAGGAAGTTAGGAGTTGCAATAATTATCAAAGACTTAAGGCTAGAGGGACAAATAACTTTGCCCAGTGGCAGTCAAACTCCAAGGCTTTGGGGCCACCTACATATAAAAGGATATTAGGTGATGCGTGTGTATGAGCACGGCCTGTCATTAAATCGCTGAGGTCAAGAGTAGTTCTTAACCTGGAAGAGGCATGTAGTCATTTGGTGCTGGAGCAGGCTCCGTAGGGCTGTTTCTCCAAGTTGTTCTCCAGACCGGAGGAGGGCAGGGGAAGGTCGGTTTCTGAAGTAGCATTCCAAAGGGGTTTCCTAGTTTTTTTGATTCGCTAGTACCCCAAGCACATGTCTGTAATATCATTTACCGCATTACCTTAAAATGGCCTGCAGGTCCCCTTAAAGTACTCCAGAAACTCGAGCGCTACTTGAGATGGTTTTCTAGCTCCAGCACCTACCGTGTCTTTGCACCTCCGTTTTCTTGCTGTGAAATGGGGAGTAACCAGGTACCTCCCTTGCAGGTGGAGGTGAGGCTCCAGGGAGCCATATGTGCGCATGCGCGTGAACAGCGCCTGAGGTAGACACCTGCTCCGCCCCCCTTTTCCCCTCACGTGCCTTTTTCTTCCCCCGGAGCCGGGCTGCGAGGGCCCCGGGTGGGGAGGGGCGTGTTGCCCAGAAATACTCTTCTTTGTGCTCTCAGTGAATTGTCCCGGCGTTGCGGAATTTTCGTTTTAATCGGAGAGACCGTCTTGTATTGCGGGTTTTCTTCCCGTCTTGGGCATTTGCCGGGGAAGTGGTGCTCCGGTGGGGACTGGCGGGGGAGGAGCGGATCCCAGCGCTAGGGCAGGAACAGGCTGACAGCTTGATGCCAACACTGAAAAGTTTTCTGTTTTCTGTCTTCCTCCTCCGCATGCCTGCTGTGCAGCTCGGGAAGAATAAAAGAATAAAAGGAGAAGGACAGTGGCCTCTGGGTTGGGATTGAATGCGTGGGAACGTGGGAGGTAATGTGAGAAGGAGAATGGAGAGCTTTGGCTGTTAAAAATCTGTAAAATGAAATTTTAGAAACATTGCAGCTATTGATTGCCAGTCTAGCCTGAGGGACCAATTAATCTTGATGGGATTTCCCAGCCAGTGTGGGGTTAATGGATCCTCATGGAAATCAGACAAAGGGCATCAGTTAAATTCAAATACCAAGTCTCAGGGGCATCTGTTTTACAGTCCTCCACGCTTGTATATCTATCTGTAGTATGTCATGGATTATTTTGTACTTATTATATGTCACGACAGATATCACAGGATCATGACGTCTTCATCTTTTGATTCCCAGCGTCTAGCAGGATATCTTGCAAATAATAGGGACACAGTATGTTTGAGGAGAGAAAAATAAGAGGAAAGTTAGGAAAAGAAGGGAATGAAAAAGGACAGGAAGGCAGAAGTTAAAAAGGAAGGGAGGGAAGGAGGGAGGAAGGAAAATTCAGGCTAGTGCTGATTTTTATAGCTGTTGTAAATGACTGCAGACAAATTATTTTCTTAAAGAGTTCTAGGAAGGAGTATCATATAATCTTTCCCAATAATATATTCCAGAGAGCAACAAACTATTTAAGCAGAGATGTTATGAAGACCATAGATCTTTATGCAATTTAATCTTTACTCTGGAAGAGCAAGTTTTAGGGATATAAGAAATGTATTAAAGAGAAGTTAATCTGATTAAATTTAGACAGTACATATATCAAAAAAAAAAAAAAAGCCATGTTCAATGAGGGGAGAAAGGTGATGTGATCCAGCAAATATTTTGCATAATGCAATTGAAATGCTATTGTATTATTCATCAAGAGTCCTTCCAGAGTACAAATATGAACTTTTCACCTATTTTTAATTCCTTGGTACATTGTATAAACTAAACCATTGTGCTTTTGTTAAACCAGAACACCTTTCAAAATTTTCTTAGCCTCTTGAGGTTGATGAATTATTTATTGTTAACCAATTTAGTTGCCAGAAGGAGACATTCTAATGAGATTTTGGAAGCTAAATATGAAAAGTCTCATGATTTTGAAAGAAAATAGTGCACTTGTTGAGAAGTGGTTTTACTCCTATTCAGTGATTAGCTCAGCCATGTGCCATTTCTCAGATCTATTGCTAACTATCTTAACTCCAACCTTGTAAGGGAGAGGCGGCACTGCCCACTGCTATTTCTACCGGTGCTCATTGAAAAATATCTTTTTAAAAGAAGTTTAATATTGTAAATGTCTGCTAGAGGTAAAATGGTGATTAGCAAGAAAATACAATTCCTTCATAAAGATGTTAGTTCAAAATAAAATGTCAAGATTTTAATTATAAAGGAGAGTATGCCCCTCAATTCTAGTTCCCTTGGATACTAGGACTGACTTCTAGCCTTTTACAGTGTTTACTCCTAGATTGAAAAAATGTGAATGGGCTCAAAAATATTTTAGCAAACTCTTCAGTAGAGTGTTTGTATCTTTAAAGGTGGGATTATAAATGCCTACTTCCAACTCTTCTTGCTTTCCTACTTTAAAGGGGAAACTGGAGGCTTTTCCATGACATGTAACTCATAGCTACATACTAATGGAGTGTGACTCTAGCTGTATATATATTTTTTACATATGGATACTTCAAGCACTCCAGCCGTCCCAGGCACACAAGCAACATTCAGTAATTGTTTGTTGAGCTGAAATTAGTAGTTATACTGGAGAAGTACTGTTTAAATGAATGAATGCTTGATTCCTCCCGAGTTATGCCCCTTTTGTTGCCTGTCACAGTTATTCAATGTGCATTAGCATGGAATATTGAAAATTCAGCCTTGTTCTTGGAGTCTGTTCATACAAAGTTTCTCTCTTTAAATTCAGTGAGTACTCCCAATTTCAGGGACCCTAAATATATACTCTATAAAGCAAATAGCATTTAGTGAATAAAAACAGAACACGCACTTGGCCTTCCCATCAACCATGTACCTGCTTTTCCTAAGTGGAGACTCCTGCGCATGACTTTTTACATTCATTGGAAGAAAAGAAATGGTAAATGATCATTTTTATAATGGAGGAAAGTCTATTTCATTTTCTTGGAACTTAAAGATTTTTTAATTGATTTTCCTCACACTTTTCAATATGAAATTGGCAGGGATTAAACATGGAATGTTTCCTGTTTAAAGTGATTGTTCTTCAGGAGTAACAGCCAACTGTGTATAAACTATGAGAATGGAAATCATATCCTCACCACACTGGTGTCTTTGCAAGATGCTATCCTTGAATCCTTTCCTGGGAAGACTTCCTACAGGTGGAAATATATCAGCTTTGAGATACTCGGGTTAGTAATGACCTTAGATGGGGTTCAAATTAAGACTACCTTAGCAAAAGGTGTTATATCACATGTTCAGATTATCAGTAGCAATATTAGTGACTCCTGAATATATCCCACAGAATACTAAGCAGGCTAAGACAGGTTCTTTGAACAAAATTGACCAGAAAATGCTTTTTTAAAATGGGCTTAGTTTATACTTTGGGAAGCATGTGCAGAAACATTCTCATCTCTATTGGTCTGTAAATGTTTCAAGAAAATGACAAAAGAGAGTTTTAAAGAAAGATGATTTAATAATGGGGATGGAGAGTCTGTTTATCCATACTGAAGGAAAAAAGTGAAATAAAAGGAGAATATTAGAGTTGGAAAGGGCAACGGAGCTAATTTACATGTCGTTCAACTCCTCCATTTTGTAAGTTACCAAAATGAGTTCTAGGAAGACAAATGACTTGCCAAACTTAGTCTGTGGTGAACAGAGCTGGGACTTCAACTCTGAACTTCATGTTACTTCTCTGTAATAGGACACCTTAAATTAACGTAACCCCAAGCATCTGGAGTTTTTAAAGCATTATGTGAAACTGCGTGTGAGATATTTAGTCCTGCTGAGAAAATGGAGCCATTCATCAATGTTCTCATACTAGCGGTGCTGGTGTTGAGAGAGGAAAGAAGAATTGTGCTATTAAACATGAGTAAGCAGGTGGTAGGATAAATGTGACTCTACCACAGACTTTAGGACTGATAGTAGGGTAGATAAGTTGAAAGTATGGCATCCAGTGAAGAAAAGTTAAATTAAAAATAACACTACATGTTGTTTAATGCCCAGATAGTATATAAATAAAGAACTGCATGGAAATAAATGACACGCAAGTCAGATATTTTTTTAATTTAAGGGTGAGAGAGAGTGGCTCAATCTGGGAGAGGTAACTGGAATATTTTATTATAATAATATTTCATTTTAAGCTGCAGATGTGATTCTTTAAACCTGCATGTATCTTAAATATTGTATAATAGTCCTTGGTGGGGTTGCATGTCTCCTAGAGCCCCAGAAGCCCTGTCGTGTCGGGGGAGGGGGGAGGGCAGGAGGGCGGGCCAAGACTGGGGTTGGGGGGAGGGAGAGTCAGAGAAAGAGTGAAGATATGGGTTTATATAAACATATTTAAAGCAGTTTAGCAAAAGCTTTAGCAAAGAGCAGTCTTTAACTTAAGATGAGGTCATAAATGTTACACATGCCTGTGCTCATATGCATTCCTTTTCCCATCCCACCATGCAAATCCTGGTTTTAGCACACGAAGGTATAATATTAATATTGTTTAAGCTGTCAAAACTTAACATTTCACATTATCAGCCTAATGTTCAGACTCTACTGAGCGGCCTTTCCTCTGTCTCCCACTCCAGTTGTCACTACCTATTTCCAACCTATTTGTCCCCATCCACCAACTTGTACTTGGGTCAGCCTGGCACTCTTGGGCTCACACACTCACCGTCTCATACAAATTCAGATCAGTACATAAACATGCTTACTTCTTGCCTGTCTTCCTTTCTCAATGATGGGGAGAATCCATTTCACTAGGTTCAAACCTCTTCTAGTATAAACACTTGAATGCTACAACCTTCAGATCTACATTCTTCATAGAATATACATTCTTCTTGATAGTTTCAATATTGATAGAGCCTCAGTTCAGTAAATTGAGTCAGTACAGTTCTGAATGCAAACAATAAAAGAAGATTCACAAATGACTATTTTTGCACAATAAGTCATGAATTAACCTAACAGGCATGTGTTTTCAATTTCATTCAAATCTTCTCAACTCTCGGATTCCTACAGCTCCATTGAATTAATGTTCGGAAAGTATCAATTATATACCAGGACATCACTAAGCGTTTCATCTAATTTTTTCATGCCAAGAATAGAGGCTGCTCCCTGTCTTTACCATCCAGCTCCTATTTTAACTGAGCCATCTGAGAAGAAAAAATGAAATTCTTCTTAGGTGCAACCAAATGTCTATCCAGGTTTAAAGATGTTATAATGCAGATTCCTGTCTCAAAAATCTCATGGGAGTGATCATACAGAGTGCAACTATGTGAAAGCACATGACACTGCATTGCCTTCCAGACACATCGCGATGGTCTGACTTCTCAGGAAACACCAAAGGTACACAGGCAGGAATGAAACTGGAGGCCAAGTTTATGCCATGTCACGGAGGAAAAACCTACTTGCCAGCAGAGTGACATCAGAAAAGAGACACTAGACCTGACCTCTTATTTTCTGTATCTCTTCTATCAAATCTAGCACGGGTAGCCTGTGTCATGAGGGAAGCAAATACCGTAAGAAGAGAGAACTAGTTTAAAATCTTAACTATGCACCACAAGTGCAAGGTCAGACACTATAAACTCTGGAAATTCCCAGGAGTCCACGTTCTGCTTTGAGATTATCCACTCAAATAGGACACAAAGGGGATCAGCTCTCCTGACTGGCCTCGACTGCTGGCCCTGCTTGCTGTTAACAACAAAACCGTCGATGCCCGCGTTTCCCCTCTGCTCGTCTCTCAACACCATTTGTATGGCGACCATTTTCAGTGGAGGCATTCCTCTTTTACGATCCCAGATTATTTTGGTTTAGCAGCCTGTGGCATCATAAAAGTCATTATTCAAAACAACGGGTAGCTAAACCACAGAGGCATGGGCTTTTTCACATTGCCAGTTGGGAGGGGCAGTCGAGAATTTGGCCTGATGTGGACTTCTAAAGGGATTATGCTGGACGGGAGAGACTATCTCAGCTACCCTCTAGTAGCTCTCTGGCTTGAAGGTTGGGAGCATCATTCACGGGGCAGTCGGCTCTGAGAACGGATGCAGTATCACCCTCTGGCTTCTTTAATGTCACCTTAGGCTAATTTCCAGGCAGCAATTATTAATAAGGGAAAGAGAAATTATTAATAATGGAGGCAAGATCCCTGAGAAGCTTCTCAAGCTGTATGTTGGTTTTCGCATTGCTCATGTAGGGCCTATGAAGGAGTTTCATGATGATGTTGTGAGAGACGGCTTAGACCTTGTAAGATGTAGATTTTTATTTTCAAACACTGACTTTTTTTTCTTGTTTGTAAATTATCAATTTTTTTCCTTTAAGTTTCTGTCTCCTATTGATTTAAAGAGTTACGTGTGTGTATATATAGAGAGAGAGATTAGTATGAGTGTGTTTATTACTCGGAAGTTGTGACTCAGCACTAAAACCCAGGCACTGATTTACTCTAGCCACAAGAATAATATATTGCAGTTCTCACAAAAATCTCACAAAGATGTGAGATTTTGATATTTTGATATTACCACCACTATCTTATGAATGAAATTGACTCAGGGAAGTTAAAGAAGTCATTCAAAAATACACAGCAATTATGTAAAGTGCTGGATTATAGCTAAAGGAATCTAATTTTTACTTAGGTAAAATCTGTAGCCTTTAAAGTACCTAGATATTTATGATCGGGCAAATATTCTTCTATATGTTTAGGTTTTTTTTTTTTTTTCCTCTTTCTTTCTGTAATGGAAATAGAGTTAAGTAGTAAGTGAAATGTCTAAAGAATGGATAATTTGAGAGTTCTGCTTTCTTCCTAGTTTCCGTCTGTACATGTGCAATTCTGTGTCTAATTTTTTTTCAACTAACATTATAACATAAGCATTTTCCATGTTGTTATAAAATCTTTGTAAACATCATTTTGCATGACAGTTCTTCAAAGAGTTATAATACCAGGTACCTATCCATTCTCCTATTCTGTAAATATGAACAGTTTTGAATTTTTCTCTGGCACAAATAATGGCACAATAAATATCTTAGTGGCAAATATTTCTTGTATATTTATAATTACTTCCTTAGAACAGATCACAGAAGTAGAATGAATGGGTCAAGAGGTATGAGTATTTAAAAACTATTGATGTACATACTAAACAATTTTCCTGTGTGCTGTAAAAATAGTATGTGGGTGTGAGTTAGCTGCCTTATATTATCTGTGCAATTATATATATCTATATATCTGAATATATATACATATACATACTATATATATATATATATGGGTGTATATATACACAAGATACATGGGTATATATATATACACTATAGATATATATATCTGTGTTCTATTATCTGTACACTTATTTGTACAATTACACAAATGTGTACAAAATTAAAAGTAATGTTGTCAGTATATTCCAGTTTAACTAATAAGAATCAAATGCTGATTGATGAATGAAACCCATGGAATATTTCTCAATAAATAACTGAAAATTTAGAAAAAGACACATTTGGAAAAAAACCTAAAATTATACTTAATAGATACACTGCTTCAGATAAACATCTATAGCATTGATCAAGGACCTATTTTTATCCAATTAAATGTCTACACCATATCAGTAAATAAATATGTTAATCAATCACAGGAGATTAGATAAGATTTTAGAAGTATTAGAACACAGACCACATAGTGGGCTACAAAACATAATAATTTGAAATGAAGCAAGAATTTTACTTATTTATTTATTTATTTAGAAGAAGGAATTTTAAAACTCTGATTGGAACTGAACCACTGTGAGTCATTCCTTAGCATTTGTGGGCACCCCACATTCATTGTTTTTCCCTGCAAGCAGGGAAATTCCCAGGTATGTGATCCTGAAACTGTCTGAGCAAACCTAATCACCATATATGATCCTTAAACCACTAAATTAATGTACTCCAAAAATAAAAAGAGTTCTTGAAGAACTGTCTTCAAAGATGGCATATGTCATAGATATAAATCAATTTAGAACCAAGATGTCTCAATATAGTGCCAAATAAGTGACTGAGACTATGTAAAGAAGATGGATAATCTAGTTGTGTGTTTGTTATTTCAACTTACATGAACTTCAGTGAAATAAAAATAAAATACTGGTTCCCAGCATTTTCATTTACAACTCCTAGATTTTTCTCAAATTGAGCTCAAAAAGCTATTATAGAAAATCAGATCTGGAAATTATGCTCAGCTCAGACAACTTAAGAGTGAGTTAAATAACATCCACCAGTTGTCATTCATTGTCAGTAAAAAAATGATGTCATGAATTTTCACAAATATTTGTATTTATATGTTACATATTATTATAGTTACTTTGTAAAGAAACTATTCCTCTTCTCTAGGGAATAGTGCCATTTTGGACGTTTTTCTGGTCCTTTCTGAGACCCCTGAGACTAAACATACCCTGTCAGCCTCCCTGCTCTGCACTCCACCATGTTGACAGGTATCCAAGGACCTTGCTTCCTTTTTCAGGGCGTTCCCAGGAAGGAAGGGCAGAGTGTGCCTCAACCCTTATATTACCAAACTTCTATGTGTTCAGTCATCTCTCCCTACAACACACACACACACACACACACACACACACACACATGCACGTGTGCACCCAATCTGCTCTAATGGGACAGAGTGTGAATCCCTCTCTTTCCAACACTAAACAACATCTAACCCTCTCTGTTTCAACTCTTCCCTTTTACCCTTGGCTAATGGAACCCTGAGATTTCTCTCTCCTTTTCAGTACTTTCCAGCTTTGGCTTTTGGTTAGAGACAATGAAAAACATACTTAGTGTAATTCTTGAGTTTCAAGCAAGCCTTTCTCTAGGGAATTTCAAGACTCAAGTCCACTATGGAGTGTGGAGAACAGGCATAAATCACATCCTCACCATCCACATTTTTTCACAATGGACTCAACTTAAATGCACTTTAAAGACGCACTGAAGTATGAATACGTTTTTCTTGATGATGAATGGGTATCATAAACCATAGAATTAGTTTCATCAGGCAAGCTCTTTATTGACCACTCTCTATTTCTACCTCACTTCAAAACCTAACATACCATGTTATATATTGCAGTGAAATTGATATCAAGCTAATTTTCTCCTCTACTAGTCTGTAAACATCTCAAGAGCAAGAAGGAACTTTGTCTCACTCATTTTTCTATCCCCAGAACCTAGCAGGGTGCCTGGTCTTTAAGAACACTCAGTAAATACTTGTTGAATGAATGAGTGAATAAGTGAATGGTAGTATTTTTGGTTTCAGTGTTTGAACCACCTCAGTTTTACCTTACTGGCAGCTTTTGTGAATCACTGTAACATAGTCTGGCTGGAGTATAAAAATGCCAAGAGGGTAGACCAATGATTAGGAGATGAGGAGAGGAGGGCTTAGCAAGTTTAGTAACAGGATCATATTTTAACTTGTCTTCTTCTCATGAGCAGGTCCAATTCAGGGGTGTTCCAATTGTGGAATGAACTGGTCAGGTGTGTGATGTTATACAGAAGAATAAATCATCTTTCTAGCAATGTCAGGAAATAGATTTATTTCACTATCTATTTTTTCCTCTATAATAGATTAATATTAATCTGATATCATAAAATATATTAAACTATTTTATCTTCTACAGTTTAAAGTAAATGGTTTCATACCATTATCATATCTAATCTTAAAAAATATATTGAAATTTAGGAATTGATAGTCAGAGAGGTTAAGGGTCTTGATGATGATGACACAGCCAGAAAGAGGTAGACTTGAACCGAAGTCATCTCACTCCAAATACTCTTTCCATCATGTTACAGCTGCAATATCTTATAATGAAGAACTCAAAGATGAATCAGGCATAGACTCCCTAAGACATATACAATCCATAGGTGAGATCACTGACCACATTTTGAGGTAGAACTTGGAAGTCCCATCAGAGAAATATAAGTAACTTGCAATGGGAGATAAAGGAGTGAGAGCTGATTTCCACCTGGGGGAGGAAGAAAGCTTTATAGATCGGTGACTGAAAAGGACTTTTAGGATGCCAAGAATTTGGAAATCTGGGTTGTAGAGGAAGATTATTTTGAGTTGAAGAAAGGACAGAAGCAAGCACAGGGCTTGGGTTGTGGATCAGGGAACAGCAAGTGGCTTAGTTTGGCAGGATCTTGAATGGGTGTAGTGCATAATATGGTTGGAAAGGTCAGTTGGGGCCAGATTGTGAAGGAACTTGAATTCCAGACTAAGGCATTCAAAGTTGTTATGGAGACAGAGATCACTGAGGATAGAGGTTTTCTGTGTGGACCATGAAACTGTTGAGCAGGGTGAATGACATGCCTGGACCATGCCCACTGCACTCGTATCCCCTGTTTTTATCAAACCAAATATGTGTGCACCTGTTTCTCTGGCTGATGTCAGGAAATCCTTTGATATTTCCCCAGGGTAATATTTTCCTTGTATACCTCAAAAAGGGAAACTGAAAATCCTATGAGCATTTCCAAGAAATGGGCTGTCCCAGGGCAATGAGCCCTGACTTCTGCCCGACAAAACAGGTCTGCTTTGGGCAGGGTGTGCACTGCACACATTCAATTGATAGCAATGGGAAAAGCAGATATTCCATCTGCCAACGATAAAACACATAAAATCACACAGGAATGTACAGTATGCTGGTTTGAACTACATAGGCGTTTGCCTCAACCGGAGAGAAAAGACCTGCCTATTTATGTCCCCTGGTAAGGACATTAGTGAGGAAAAGCTTTGATGTTTAAGCAATCATATAATCGACTCTACTGTTGGATCCAGAAGTCCAGGGTTGGTTTCAGGAATGAACACTGAACATTTTTAATGGCACTATGAGTAAAGGAGGAGTGTGGTGAAAAATGTTAGGCAGATAGACTATTATCTGAAATCTTCTGATTGCGCAGATTTTCAACTTTCCCTCTCAACAGGTACACTGCCAGTGTTGCTGAATTTTGGCTTTCGGTTCTATATCCCTGGGAATCTAAAAAACAACATAGATTCTCAAACATGGTGGCCAGCTATTTTGTACACGTTTTGAGAGGACAGGGTAGATGGAAAGGACTGAGATGGCTGCAAGAGGAAACATCTGTCCTATGATTCTGTGATTAGAATTGGAACCAATTTCTCATCCTTTCACTTCACCCCATATAGCCAATGCATTTGCCCAGTCCTATCAATTCATCGTTGACAAAACGACAACCATCTGCTTCTTTCTGTCACCAGCTTACTCCAGAACTTCATTGCCTTCCTCCTGGATTAGTGTAATAGTTTCCTAACTGATTTTCCTGCCTTCGGCCTTCTCTTTCCCCTATCCAACCTGTAACCATTCCAGACTAACATTCTTAAAATACTATTCTCTTTCCGTTACTCATCTGTTCAAGCCACTGCATGGTTCCCCATTGTCTGCTCTACAACCTGGCAGTCAAGTGCTCTTGATTAAGTACACCAAGGAGCTGATACTCCTCCGTTCCAGTTTTTATCAGAGCACACCCTGCACTGGGCCACAGTATTCACATTTTTTTTTTTTTTTGAGATATTTTACCCCCTTCATCCTTTGTTAACATGCTCTTTTCTCTAACCTTCCCCTTTATCAGCCTAAATCTCAACTTTTCCATGGTTACTCCAGTCCACTTCGGTTTCTAAGTTTTCAGAGCATCCTACAGAATTTACGTCTGAATTGCTAACTCTGACACTAAATTATGGACCGCATTGTTCAGTTATTTAATCACTTTACATCCGAATATTGTCCCCCAAAATAGCTTTATGTGCTGTGAAAGCAAGGATCGTTTGTGGTTCACCACTGTAACCTCTCATGTTCAGCAGTTTTATAGAATGATTTAAAAATAAGTGCTTTTTTAAATGAATTTAAAAGAATTGCATTATTTTCACACAAAGAAGGTATATACATGGTAACAAACTTTAGCTAACTTACTTTATACCAAAACCAGAGAACTGATTAAAAAGTGAGATAAATATGACAGCTAACAATTAAATTGTTGTTCCTTTTGTTCGAGGCATGCTTTCATAAACATTAGATACATTATTTTATTTAATATCTTCAGCAATCTTGTGAAGTAGTGCCTACTACCGTCATTTTTAGTGTATAGAGCAGGAAACTGAGATTTCTAGGGATAAAAAATTTGTCCAAAGTCACAGAGCTGGTAAATGGTGTTTAAGCATATTCGTTTAACTTCAGAAACCATATTCTTAATTACTCCTTGCAGTGGTCTGAATGTTTGTGTCTCCCCCTCAAATTCATAGGTTGAAATTCTAACAAGGTGTTGATATTAGGAGGGGAGGCCTTTGGGAAGTAATAATGCCCAGAACTGTGGGAAATAAATTTCTGTTGTTGACAAGCCACTCCGTGTGTGATATTTTGTTACAACAGCCTGAACAGACTAATACTCTCAGATAGTTGAGATTTCTCAGAAGGGCATCAACCCTCTGTCTGTTTTTAGTAGACAAATATATATTTTGTGATAGAGTATGATTATTTTACTGTTGACAATATTTTACCTGGCTAACATGTGAGACAATTGGTACCAGAATAAAAAACAGCTCTACTCGTGAGAAGAAAAATTGGGGGAAAATGATTTTATAGAAAACACAGACTCTGATTGGGATGGATAAAAGTCATGGAATAAAAGCAAGATACATTAATATCAGCATGTCATTTAGGCACTGTGATTTATATTTTCCAGTCTGAACATATATCACATTATTATTTATAACCAATAGCTATTACTTTCAAAAAGAAATGACTATTGTTTTCTGAATTTGGCCATAATGTGTCTTTCACTGGAATTTTTTGTTCAGTGTGAAATCTGATAGCTGAAAAGTTGTAAAGATAATAACATTTAGGAAAAAACTTCTATATTTAGAATTATTTCTTTTAAACTGTATTATAGAATTTTATAGAAAACAAGACTGTCCAGCTGTTCTAAATTTTCATTGAAAACAAATATGAGGAAAATGGATATTCTTCCAGCAGGAGGGTTTCAGGCAGTAAGTATTGTGAGTTTGGGAACTGCCTTCTGGTGGAGAATTATGGTTGCATATAAAATCAATGTTTATTATGTGATGTTTTATATGAATGTTATTAAAGAGCCTCGATGGGAGCATCGCCATTCTCTTGAGAATATCTCCACAATCCTTCAATAACAGAGAAATCTGGAAAGTACTTAGAGCTGGTGACCAAAAGCAGGGCCTAGTGGGTGTCCAAAATGGGGAGGGGAGGTGAGCTTGGAAAGAGGAAAGTCTGTTCTTCTACTTTAGCTGAAAAACAATACAACTTTGAGTAGTTTCAGATGAACATTACCTAAACTAGCAAGGCTACATGAGCAGCCTGGTTTAAAACAACAATTTAGGAGTCAAGAGCTTTGGAACCTAAGTTGACCAGGAGTGATGAATAGTCCATTTATGAAATCATTCACTCAAAAAAATAGCTTTTATCTAATACCTTTATGCACCAAGCACTCTACTAGGTATAGAGGTTATAAAAAATGTGTTATAAAAGTAGACTTTGCCTCCAAGGGGGTCAACATGGTTTTGAACCAATGACTTATAAGAAGTGGGTTAGGGTTGAATATAGGACTCTTAGGGCCTTAGATGTACCATGGTGGGGTGACAGAAATCAATGCTGCAAGGTTGCTTCACAGAATTTTCCCCAGGTTCATCGTGGGTATTTCAAGGGGAAAGCCAAGGTGCTTATTCACTTCAGTATAAACAGGAAGCACTTAGTCGTAATGGCCAGGGGAGATGTGGCCTGTGATGAGAGCAGCTCTAGACTTGAGGCTCATCAGGGACCCTGCAATAAGTTGTGAGTTCTAACCTTAGAAACCCAGAATTGGTGCTGAGGGTAGACTCGGTAGTATATCTCCTCTGGGCCATCACCTGACCAAGGATTGACAGCTCTTGTTAAATACTTCAGTGAAACTGGCTTCTCTAAGAAAAATTAATAAGATTTAGAAGGTATGTCAGGGTCATCTTTGAATTATAGGATTAATTTACTTCCTATTATGTCCTCCCAGTGCCTCACCTTTATTCCATCCCTCTGTTAAAATTCATAAAACTGACCCATGAACAGAACAACTTTTTCATTGCTCCCATCAAAACGGAACATCATCCACCAAAACAATGCCACATTTCCTCTGTCTGGAGAGAAGATGCGTTTAGATTTTCTATAGAAGTCAAGGATCAGTTCATTTTGAGAGTGGTCAGTTTGGGAACTTAATAGCTTATGATCCTAGCATGAGGGTTATTTTCAAATTAGGCCATGTGGAACTTGTGGCTATGTTGTGTTAATATGGTAAGCAAAGGATTTGTTCCATGAGAATAAACTCTCGGAGATTATGTATGTGTAAATGTGTATATACACATATCATTCTACAATACTGAGACCAAAGATATGAGACTTACATAAAAGACTTGGATAGATTCATTTCTGACTCTTCTCTTCCACCACAATTTCCCACTTTTGATTTTTGTTTGGGTTAGACGTCCCCAGCTAGGCTGCTCTGTGTTGAGGTTCACCGGCATTTGGATAATGCTTTGACTCCATAACATCAAAAAAGAAAAGAATGAGGATTTGATTACAGTTTTCCATCTTAAAATAAATTCTTTTTTTTTTTTAAGATTTTATTTATTTGACATAGTGAGACACAGTGAGAGAGGGAACACAAGCAGGGAGAGGGGGAGAGGGAGAGGGAGAAGCAGGCTTCCCGCCGAGCAGGGAGCCCGATGCGGGGCTCGATCCCAGAATCCTGGGATCATGACCTGAGCTGAAGGCAGACATTTAAGGACTGAGCCACCCAGGCGCCCCTTAAAATAAATTCTTATTTTTTTTAAACGATACTTATTTATGCAGAAACTTTTTAGGATATAACTATAATGTTATAACATATTATAGATTCCTCCACAAGTTCTGTGAAGAATTTGGACACAGATTATGTTATTTTCCTTTTTTTTTCTTTTTTTTTTATATTTAAGAAATTCAGTTCTAGTCTGTTCAGGTCAGAAGTAAAAATGAGTTTAAAAGACTGGAAAGTATTTAATAGCATATAAAAACATTTTTCTTGGGTGGTCTCCCTGTAACTCATCTTTTTTTATTTTCCTTCTTCTTATCACCTTTATTTTCAAACACGTTTCAGTGTCAGGCAAGTGAAATAAGGAGAAATAGCTTCTTTAAAAATCGATCTAGGGGCACCTGGGTGGCTCAGCTATTAAGCATCTGCCTTCGGCTCAGGTCATGATCCCAGGGTCCTGGGTTCGAGCCCCATATTGGGCTCCCTGCTCCACGGGAAGCCTGCTTCTCCCTCTCCCACTCCCCTCTGCTTGTGTTCCTGCTCTCACTCTCTCTCTCTGTCAAATAAATAAATAAAATCTTAAAAAAAAAAACTATTAAAAAAATCGATCTAAAGAGGGGAGAGGGGAGAAAGGTAAAGGCTAGTTAATAAGGTGTTTTGCATTTTCTCTTCAGCATTAGTACAAGGCTAACTTTCACTGCTGTCTAATAAAGTGAATCAAGAGTAAAAGTTCAAATATTAGGCTTTCCTGTGGAGCTGGTTTCATGAGGTCCTGAGAGCCAACATCAGCAGAGTGACAGAGGGGTGTTCATGTTTCTGTCTCATCTGTGGTGGGCTGCTGAGATCGTCACTGGAGGCAAATGAGAGTCCCCAAACCAAAGTCTAACCTGTGCCTCAGGAGTTCATTGCCCTAAGGTGAAGGACTTTGCTTCAAGTCTCCACTGACTTCCTCTGCGTTTCACTAACCCCTCTCCCCAGATTGCCTCCTTAAAGCTAAACAAACAAAAACGTCAAAACACCAGACTTCTCAACAAAAGGCATTTTGTTTTCTACCCAACTGTTGTGTACAATATATGAAAGTCACAGTCATGGCAGAAGGAAACTTACATTAAATTAACTTCCCCAAAACAACTTAAAATCAATGGATGTGTTTTCCTCCAGAGAAATCCATAATTACCTTGGCTTTGGCACAGCAGAAAATAACACAGTATCATAGACAGTTTCTTGAGTTGACTGTAGTTCAGATCAAGATCCACATATGCTATAAATCTCTGTAATGGCAAATAACTATCAGGGACCTACCAAGCCATTTAGCGAATTAAGCGGTCCACACCAGAACTTCCAAACAGATTGGAACAATAAGTGTTCATTTCTCACGGAGTACCCCGAAATGACCAGTAGACAAAATTAAAGTAACAGCTTAGAGACTTAAGCTTGTGTCCGGAGAATAGGCCTGCCAGATAAATGCAGGGCACCCAGTTAAATTTGAATTTCAGATAAATGACAAAAATTTCTTAGTAAAACCATGTCCTATACAATATTTGGGACATACTTATACTAAAAAAAATACATTGCTTATCTGAAATTCAAATTTAATGAGGTATTCTGTGTTTTTATTTTTTTTTATTTGCTGTCTGTCAAACCTACCCAAGAAGATATTTTCAAACTTCTAGTTTAGAAATCCTGTTATTGAACACTAAAATAGTTGGATATTGGGCACTTAGGTGGCACAGTCACTTAAGCCTCCGACTCTTGGTTTCGGCTCAGGTCATGATCTCAGGGTAGTGAGATCGAGCCCTGCTTGAGATTCTCTCTCTCTGTACCCCTGCCCCTCCCTCTCATGCGCTCACTCTCTCTCTCCTTCCCTTCCTCTAAAATAAATAAATAAAAAAATAAATGTTTAAAAAATAGTTGGATATATAAAATATTTATATCTAATGCTTATAATATAAATATTAAATATTTATATCAAAGTATATAATACTTATATATTTAATTTTAAAAACTGTACAAGGTATAAGAAATGTGAGAAACTGAATGCCAGTGTTAGGAAACACAATCTGTGCAAAATAATAATAATAAAAGGAGGTGGGGTTTTCTGAAATCCGAGACATACTTACCACATCTCATACACAGGTTGGCTCTTTTGGGGCTTAGTTATGACATTTTGGGTCGTTGGTAGACACCTGTCCAGAGACTGAGAGAACTGAACGTTGGGTTTACCTTTGAGGCCCTCATACGCACTGGTTAGGTGATCTAAATTTGACCAGAGCAGAATCATTTGATGTCTGCAACTAATTAGCTGTCCTCAGAAAATGTAAAGGTCCCAGAATAACATTTTATTTCTATGGGTTCTCAATAATCATGGTGTCATGGCTCATACATGATTTTGCTTCAGATATCAGCTCTGCCATATGTTATTGCATGAATTGCATAGGTTATTTAATCTCTCTAAGCCTCAGTTTCTTCATTTATGAAATGAAAGTGAAACACTAACTCTCAATAAGCTGTTGCTTATTAGCTTAATAAGCTATTAAGTGAGATAATGATAACAGTGCTTGAGACACGAGGAGGAGCTCACATTACTTCTATAAATAGCAACAGTAGTAGAAGTACTCCTAGTAATTCACCAGAGTATCTGATAAATCCAGAACTTTAATATTTTAAATGAGAGAATTGCACTTCATGAGTTTCTGTAGGTTTGGGGCTTCTGGAGGTATAGAAGAAATTTTTTAAATTAAAAAAATTTTAAAAGAGATACATTTTATTTTAGGAAAGTCACCAGTAAGACTCTTGAGTTACCCGACTATAAAAGAAGTACCAATCCTCTGGGTGGTATTGTGAGGTGTCTTATCCCTGAATGTAGATGTTGCAAATCGAGATGTTTTGTGTTTGTTCACTAGCAGAAGCTGATATATTTTTTTCTTCATTTCACTGTACCTTTAAAAATTAGTATAATGATTACATAAAATGCAGATTTTTTTAAGTTTTTTTTTAATTTTTATTTTTTTTTAAGATTTTATTTATTTGAGAGCGAGAGAGCACAAGTCGGGAGTGGAGCTGCAGAGGAAGAGGGAGAAGCAGACTCCCTGCTGAGCAGGGAGCCTGATGCGGGACTCGATCCCAGGACCCTGGGATCATGACCTGAGCCCAAGGCAGACGCTTAACCGACTGAGCCACCCAGGCGCCCTAAAACTTAGATTTTGATCAAACTGTGGACATGTGTCATATGGTGTTAAGATTAAATAATATAGAGCTCAGGACATATTCCATCTATTAGCTTCCATTATTATTCTGTTGAGGCCCTACAGATCACAACCCATAAGTTGAGGAGGATTCTGCCTTCTTTTAATTTTTAAAATTTTTAAAAATATTTTATTTATTTATTTGACAGAGAGAACACACGCTCACGAACAGGGGGAGCGGCAGAGGGAGAGGGAGAAGCAGGCTCCCCACCGAGCAGGGAGCCTGACGCAGGGCTCGATCCCAGGACCCTGAGATCATGACCTGAGCCTAAGGCAGATGCTTAACCGACTGAGCCACCCAGGCATCCCTGGATTGTGCCTTCTTTTGGTGGAAATGATACTCCAACCGATGATTTCACAAGGATAGGAGACAAGAGATTTTCAAAGTGAGGAGAAGAAGAGCCTCCATTCTGCAAGATTAAGAGTCGTATGTAAGACTAGACTTAGAGACATGGACTGCCCTCAAACCAAACACCTTGGAGGCTAGAGCTGATGCAGGTTCATCTGATAACTGCTCTGAGGAAGCTGCTTGGGATGTAGGTGGGGACCATTAAGTTGTGCTCAATTCCTATAAAATTCAAACATACTACTATTAGCCATGTGAGACACTGAATAGTGTGCTTCTGTTGTCACTTTAGCATTGAATGAAATTTTGTAAAACACTGCAGCAAGGACCTAGCCACCTTTGGAGAATTAACCAAGCGATCTATGTCTCTGCCTGGAGAAAATTGGGATGGGGAGAGAGCAGCCCAGATAATCAACTTATGAGATGATGTGATGTGACCTGCAAGAGCTCCAGAGCAGAGGCTGGGAGGCCAGACACCTGGCAGATCTGAGAAGAGACCACTAGGTTGGATTGGTAGAACATCTAACAATTCCTCAGAGATTCCCAGAAATCACTTGGGAAGAGGAACACAGTATGAGAGTGAACTTCCTGAAATCGATTTGGATGTTAAAAGAAATGTAACCTTATTTTGCATTACAAGCTCATGAGATTTGGAAGCATGTTGATTGCATTATGTTCATCTTGGCAGCCAGAAAGTTTAGGGCTGAAAGTATTGCTTAATTATAATAATAATCTCATCCAGAATGCCTAAAATCATTAGAAGCTACCAGGAAGGGAAATCCAAGTACAGCATCTTCTCTCCCCTTAAATGGTTCATGACCCCTCTTTCAATCTTTATTACTGTAAAAACTTTTTGTGTGTACTATACTAAGGGGATTTGATTTGCACATAAGCTGGGATTTAGATATGCCTGAGCATGTGCAGTGAAAGTGGAGGGCAGCCTGCCAAGGGGCTGCTCAGATGAGCGACTAGGGAGTCTCCTGAGAAGATGGAGTCACTCACAAGCTGGACCCCAAGATGAAACAGCAAAGTTGGAGGGAAAGAGTGACTCTGGGTAGAATCGTCTTGTCACTTGTATTAGTTATTGGTTCTCCCCCCTCCCCCACCATGGACACGTGTCTAAGTCTTCTGGGGACAAGTGTAAGTAAACCAGGAAAAAAAAAAGTTGTTTTATTAAAACTCCTTCATGGGGGCACCTGGCTGGCACAGTCAGTTAAGAGTCTCACTCTTGGTTTCAGCTCAGGTTGTGATCTCAGGGTCGGGAGATTGAGCCCCACATCAGGCTCTGTGCTCAGTGTGGAGTCTACTTAAGATGCTCTCTTCCTCTGTCTACCCGCCCCCCCAACACTTCCCCTGCTCTCTCTCAAATAAATAAATAAAATAAAATAAAATAAAACGTCTGCATGAAGAGAAGTGGCTTTAGGTCTCTCTTAAAAATGTTACATCCCCCTAAATGTTTGGTCCCTCAAGTGTCCAGAATGATCGCCGTTGGGAGACATGGGTGCTTTGGAGCCTGGTAGTGGAGACTTAAGTGAAGGAGTAGTGGCCGCAAAAGGCAGAGACAGACATGACTCACAGGCACCCAGAGGCTCACAAGCAGCAGCAGGGGGATCCCAGCTTGAGGAGTGGCCAGACTCTCCTTCCTTGAACTTGAGTCAGCCTTCTCTAAGCCCTCTGGGCCTAAGCTTTGGGGTCCAACCTCGTAGGGCTTGCAACACCCAGTTTTACAAGAATCCTCACCCTCGACATCTGATCACCCTCGATGTCTGATCAAACTCCTCACTCCACACACTTGCCATCTGATCGTCCTGGCCTGACTGCAGCAAGAAGCTCATTGAGTTGATTTCGCCAGAATACCCCTTCCCCCCTGAGGTTTCCTCTTAAAATTTTCCATCCACTGGCACCCATCCTGCTCCTGGGCTATAAATCCCCGGTTGTCCATGCTGCATTCCGAACGGAGCCTAGTTCTATACTGAGGTCTCTTTTCCCTACTTCAGTAGTTCCTATAGGGATGCAATCTGATTTTACCACTCTCACTTTGGTCTGGTTCTGGTTCTCTTGAAGACAAGAGATCCTCGGTAGACCTGGAGTCAGGTAGAGCTTCTATGGAGGAGACCGTGGCAGTACCTTCACATAAGGGGAGACGGTACCCAGTGGAGCTGATGTTGCCCATGTTTACAGCAGTGCCAGCGAAGGCGGCCATGTGTTCCTGAGTGTGCAGTGAGACAGTTGACTGCCTATCCCGAGTGTGCAGTGAGACAGTTGACTGCCTATCCCGAGTGTGCAGTGAGACAGGTGACTGCCTATCCCGAGTGTGCAGTGAGACAGGTGACTGCCTATCCCGAGTGTGCAGTGAGACAGGTGACTGCATAGTTGGCCGGCACATACGAGAGTTACCCTGATGAGTCTCAGGATATGAGGAAAGAATCTTTCCAAGGAACCAGAACAAGAGCCAAAAAACCAGAAATTATATTAAGTCTGATAACATTAGCAGTACTGATTATAAATAAAATATTGTGCAGTT
Source organism: Neomonachus schauinslandi (assembly GCF_002201575.2). Lineage (NCBI taxonomy): Eukaryota > Metazoa > Chordata > Mammalia > Carnivora > Phocidae > Neomonachus > Neomonachus schauinslandi. The sequence goes on from NC_058404.1 coordinate 145,868,299, forward strand.
TTAAATATTCACATTATTATTTTATAGGTAATAGAAACTGAGACTTAGAAAAGCCAACTCGCGGGGCGCCTGGGTGGCTGAGTTGTTAAGCGTCTGCCTTCAGATCAGGTCATGATCTCAGGGTCCTGAGGTCGAGCCCCACATAGGGCTCCCGGCTTGGCGGGAAGCCTGCTTCTCCCTCTCCCACTCCCCCTGCTTGTAGTTCCTCTCTCACTGTGTCTCTGTCAAATAAATAAAATCTTAAAAAAAAAAAAAAAAAAGAAAAGCCAACTCGCCTTGAAAGGGCAGAATTAGAACAGAAATACAAATGTTCTGACACATTTTCAGGGCTTATTCTACTACAATACAGCTGTCCCTCATTTAAAATATTTCCTATACAGATTTTGATGTCTAAGATCTTTTGAAATTTAGATGATGTATCAATTAATAAATTTCTTATTTTTCTATATGTCAGGTGGGATATATGTCATACTTTCCTAGAATCTATTCATTACAATTTTAAACCTAGATTTAAAATTTTGAATTTAAATTGAATTTATTTATTAAAATATATTGAACTATATTCATTAAAAAGATGCTTCTGCTCATCTTCCTTTGAAGAGAGATTTACTGGGGCGCCTGAGTTGCTTAGTTGGTTAAGCGTCTGCCTTCGGCTCAGGTCATGATCCCAGGATCCTGGGATCGAGCCCCACATGGAGCTCCTTGCCCAGCGGGGAGCCTGCTTCTCCCTCTGCCTGTCACTCCCCCTGCTTGTGCGCATGCTCTCTCTCTCTCTGACAAATAAATAAAATCGTTCTAAAAAATGAAGAGAGATTGACTAAGTTTAAAATTAGGATGTATATTCCAAAATCTGGCAAAAAGTAAGAAGGTACATTGCTTTAAGGGAAAAAAAAGGCAACTGGAGGCTCTAAAGAAGCATAAAAGAATTCCATCACTGTTTTTATAACTACTCTTTGAAAAAGGACATCCAAACAAGATGGCGACATGGGGCTGGACAGGGTCAAAACTACAGATTTTGCCAGGTTAGTCCAGAAAAACTAGAGCAGGCACCCGACTCATTCCACAAGCAAAGAGGCCGCGGAAGCCAAGAACTGGAGGCTTGCCAGAAGCTGAGCAGGGTGGACGCCAGAGGAGTAGCCGGGAGAGCAAGCCAAGGATTAGTAAGTAGAGAAAGCAGCAGAGGTAATAGGAGACAAGAGCACAGGAAGGGGCTCCTAGGGCTATCTCCATGGCTTCTGGACAGTGTCTCGTTAGCAGGATAATGCCTCCTTTAACGCTCCAAGCATGAGCTCACTGCATAATGTCTTAAAGGTAATTTTCTACACCTGATACTGCACAAACCAAATCTAATCTCCTACCCGTTAAAATACAGGATTTGGGTGTGGAAACTGAGGAACATGGGCGTCTGAGTTATCCGGGTTGTCGTTAGAGTGTGTGGCAGTCTTTCTGGTTGGTTTCTTAGACCTGTGTCCATCCATGTCCTCCCAGCCACTGCCTTGGCACTGAAGAGAACCGGACGGAGCCTGGAAAATATATTCCTATTTCTAGTCTATTGTTTTGGAACAGAAGTGAGATTCCAGATGGAGTGTGGAGACAAGGAACCTGAGGGACAGTGTATTAGCCTCAAGCCTGTAGGAAGCCATAGAAAGAAGGCCTTGGTATTAAAATCTCAGAACTCAGGAAGGATAGTGGAAATTGATTCAGTTTTTAAATGGCCAGGTAAAGGGATATGTCAGCAGCGTTGTTAGACATGGTTCACTATTCTGAGGGACCCCAGGGTGTCTGAGTACCTGTGAATATCATCCTTGCTGTGGGAGGTATATGGTCTTGAACTTGTGTTATGAGAATCTGTGAGATGTGCCATCTCCTTTCTCTTTGACGTAGAGCTACTTTATTTGGCCCTAAAATGGATGATGCTCAGGACAAAACTTCTCATATCAGTATTTGAGACAACGCAACTTTTAGGCTTTATTTACTCTTGCCCCAAACCTGAACTCTTCAAACCCAAGAAAGGGGGAAAGAGTGGAAGGCAAAGATGATGTGAAGGGCAGAAGTGATGGTTCTACTGTTCTAAGAATGCAGTGGGCACCTTCCGAAACACTCATCTTCCTCAGACTGGTGCGTGGGGGTAGGGGTGGTGGAGGAAAGAGCAGAAAATCAAAAGACACATCTCTGTAGGAGAAGTATGCATTGATCCATCTTTTCAAGATCTCTGTGCTATGTCATACTTCTAAAGTTGCTGTGGAGATATGCTGTTATTTTGCACTTAAGCAATCTTTTACATCACCAGCCAAATAAGTCTTGAGATCTTACATCATTCTCCCTGCAATTTAAGCCCCCAAAACTTTCTTGAAGTGAAGAACATACCCCAGAGCAACTTAAAAATACTTGCATAAAGGGGTACCTGGGTGGCTCAGTTGTTAAGCGTCTGCCTTTGGCTCAGGTCATGATCCCAGAGTCCTGGGATAGAGCCCCGCATCGGACTCCCTGCTCTACGGGAAGTCTGCTTCTCCCGCTCCCATTCCCCTTGCTTGTGTTCCCTCTCTCGCTGTGTCTCTCTCTGTCAAATAAATAAAATCTTTAAAAAAAAAAAAACTTGCATAAAAAAGAACAGGATTTACCTGGGGGAAAAAAAAGAAGCAAAACAAAACAAAGAAAAGCAAAAGATTCATTCAATCATTCTATGCAGAAAGAGTGCTTTAATTTCTTATATAATCTGCACAGATTAAAAGGAGATGCATTGTATGGTGTTCAGGCAAGAAAACAGATTTCACTCTAGCAACTGGCCTGCTCAGAGTTCTGCTTCTCACTTGTTTATGACATTTACTGGGTCAACAACTATGGTTCCAAATGGAAATGCACAGGGACTGTAGCCTGGGTGTTCTTGGTGGAGGTCCAATTTTTGATACTAGGTTATAAGTACCATAGGGAGAAGGAAGAATGACCAGTTGACAGGTGTATCCTTGTAGGTGTTGATAGAGTGTATATATTATTTATTTGGCCCCTTCTTTGGATTCTCGATAATAGCAGAGGACAAGAGCACCTTCGTTTGAGGATATTATGGCAGATACAGGCTTGCCTGAGAGAGGCAGCTAAGAATCACTGAAGAACAATAGCCAGTCATAAAAGATAGGAATATTGAAAGCAGTTGCTAAGGTAGTCTGCAAATTATATCGCATGGGATCTGATCCATATGATTGTAACAGAGCAAATACAAACCAGGATCTCACAGATTCCGCTTCATTTAATGAATTGATCGTACTATGGTTAAATCTAAACAATACAAATATTTGAATTTATTTGCACTCATGTTTATTATCAGTCACATATAAAACATGGGACTATTGCTGAGAAACCATAAAGCATTGGAAAAGCAGTGGATTTTTGCTGTCCAATCACAGAATTTTGAAATGTGCTGTTTCTGTAGTAGCAAAGAAGGAGAAACCTTATTTTAGTCATTTCCCAGGAGACAAGGAACCAAAGTTCCCTATCCCAGTATAAACATTTTAGGTCTTCTCAAATTCTTTCTTTTATTTAATGGGGCCAGATCCACAACAGACAGCCCTAGAGAGGCTATTTCATTCCAGAAATGTTGTCTATAATTTAGAGTTTGATTGCAGCAGATGGATCACGATACCTTGGTCACGGCATCATGACCCAAACAACCTGTAGGAGGGTGTGGCTGTCTGAAAAGAATGACAGCATGCTTTGCCTCTCGGTGGTGCTTCTTTGAAAAATGAGATGTGGGCGCATCATTTATACAATATCAATAACTATATTTCCTTGTTAAGCTAACAGTATTAGAATAGGATTAAAAGAAATATTAGCTTCTGATAATTTATATCTATGCCTTTTCCAATTGTTCTTAAAATAGGACAATATTTACATATACACGCCCCAAAACAATTATAAAGCAAACTCCCAAGTGTCCACCATGCACCTTAAGAAATAGAACCTGTGGGGGTGGGGGAGCACAAAATGGGTGGAAAGGGTTAAAATGTACAAATTTCCAGTTATAAGACAAACAGCCCTAGGGATAGAGTGTACAGCATGGTGACTATAGTTACCAATACTGTATTGTATATTTGAAATTTGCTAAGACCAATACCGTATTATATATTTGAAATTTGCTAATCACTAGATCTTAAAATTTCTTATCACAAGGAAAAAAATTGTTTGGTGATGAATGTTAACTAAACTTACTGTAACTATTTTGATATATACATCTATATAAATAGAAAGATATCTCAAATTGTCATGTTGTACACCTAAAATTAATATGATGTTATATGTCAATTATATCTCAATTTTATTTTTTTATTTTCGTTTATTTTTAAAAAGATTTTATTTATTTGAGAGAGAGAGAATGAGGGAGAGAGAGAGCATGGGGGAAGGGAGAAGTAGACTCCCCCCTGAGCAGGGAGCTCGATGTGGGACTCGATCCCAGGACTCCAGGATCACGACCTGAAGGCAGTCGCTCAACTAACTGAGCCACCTAGGCACCTCAATTTTAAAAAGAAGAAAAAAATAGAACCTTACTGGTCCCTTCAAAGTCCCCTTTCGCTCAACCCATACTGAGCAGAAGGATGACCACTACTCTGAGCTTTGTGTATATTATTTCCTTGCCTTTTGTTATATGGAAATACAGATTTCTCAACTTAAAAAATGGGATCATGCAGTACATATTCTATTGCAACTTGCTTTTTTCACCGAACATCCCTTTTTGAGATTCATCTGTGTCACGGCTATATAGTGTCCTATTGCATTAATGTATCACAAATGTATTCAATTGCCTTTCAATGGACATTTGAATTGTTTTTAGTTTTTTCAACAATATCTATGCTCTTATGAACATTCTTGTACATATTTCTCAGAGAACAAACACAAGAATTTTTCTAAAACAGTGCTTCCCAACCTTTTTAACAAGTCATCACATATAAGAACTAATCTTCATTCCCTGATTCACTGGGACAAGTCCATTAGGTTGCCCTGGTCAAAGGCAATTGCCTCGGCCCTCCCAGACATTCCAAGGGCTAAGGGAACAATATTTAACATACCTGTCACTTAAGGCACACTATATAGGAAGCTCCACTGTATGGATTTGCTTTCTCTTATTTAATTAGATTGGCTCAAACCTTTATTGGGGTGTCAAATTATAGGAAAGATAATGGGCATCCTTGTATTGGTCTTCACTTTAGTAGGAATACATCTCATGTTTCTCCATTAATGAGGTGCTGGCTTTTGTGTTGAAGAATATATATATAATTTATCATACTATGAAAAGATCTACCAATTTCTATTTCATCAAATATTTTCTTATAATTTGAGGTCAATTTATATGGAATGCCTTTCTGGCCATATTTGGACATGATCAAATTTTTCCCTAGATCTGTTAGTAGGATGAATTTTATTAAAGGATTTCCTAACATTGCAATCCCCATTTGGGGGGCACCTGGGTGGCTCATTTGGGTGTCCAACTCTTGATTTTCGCTCAGGTCATGATCTCAGGGATGTGAGACTGAACCCTGGGTTGGACTCTGTGCCCAGCATGGAGTCTGAGTGAGATTCTCTCCCTCTGCCCCTCCCCTGCTCTCTCTTTCTTTCTCTCTCAAATAAATAAATAAAATCTTAAAAAAAAAAAAACCCACCTGATCTTGATGTACTATTGGATTCTGTTTGCTAATATTGTATTTAAGATTTCATATTTATATTTAGAAATGAGATTGGTCTGTAGTTGTGTGTATATACGCATGTGTAGGTATGTATGTATGTGTGTGTGGTTTTTATATCACTGTTAAACTCACCTAATGAATATAATTTGGAAGGTGTACTTCTTTATCGATGCCCTGGCATAACTTAAGTAACATTGAGATTACTTGGTCTTAAAGGGTTTTTGTTTGTTTTTATTGAAGAATAATTGACATACAATATTGTATTAGTTTCAGGTGTACAACATAGTAATTCGATATTCATATATGTTGTAAAATGGTCACCACAGTAAGTCTAGTCATCATACAAAGTTGTTTCAATATTATTGACTATATTTCCTATAAATATAGGGAATGTCTTATATAATTTTGTAATTATAAAATTTTATAATTATAAAATAAAAATTTTACAATTTTTCATTAATTCTGGAAATTATTGGGCATTTTCTTTTCAAACATTGCCAGGGGGTGTCTTTCAATCCAGGACCAGATACACTTAATTTCTCAGTTTGAATTCTCCATGAACACATGAGTAATGCAAATTTGAATCTTAGATCTGTGTGAGAGCAGTTTTGCTATTTTCTTTTTTTTCCTCGGTTTTGAGATATAATTGACATATAATACTGTATTATCCCAAGGTATACAACATAATGATTTGATATATGTATATATTGTGATATGATCACCACAATAAATTCAGTTAGCATTTATCACCTCACATAGTTAAAATATTTTTCTGGTGGTAAGAACTTTCAAGCTTTGTGATTTTCAATTCTCAGTGGAGACTATTATTATTGCTATTATTATTATTATTATTATTATTATTGCACCTAAAGTTTCTGAGATAAATAGATTTTCTTTCAGTTTCCTGACCTGGTAGGCCAATATTTTTGTCAACATTTTTATAGAAGGAATAGCCTATTTGGTTGTACAAAGCAAGAGCTTTAATTCAGTTACCTTATGTTGGGCAGGCCCTAGGTTTGGATTATTGGTCCTTCATGTGCAACCATTTGTTCCCAATGATATTCACTCCTGGTATTGTAAGGGATCCTCAGGCTGGCCTTGTTTTCCACTTTTGCTTACTATGCTGGTTTCAGCTTATGATTGATTGATTGCTTTTTTGGTTGGTTGGTTGGTTGGTTGGTTTGGTTTTGCTTGATCTTTGTTGATTTTTTTAAAACTGAGGTATAAATGACATATTAGGTGATTTCTTTCTTTTGCTTTCTTGTAATTCAGCAATTCATTTAATGTTATTCTTATCATTTTTTACCCAGTGTCTTCGTGTTTTTATAATGGGAGTATATTTTAGGATATAGCCATATTGTTGATGTAGCAGCCCACACTTTTAAACTGTTTTTAGTCATAATTCTTAATCTAGCCTTGGCTTTCGTCTGAAAATTAAGTAGAACACTTCTTTCTATTTACCTGGGACAGTCATCTTGCATCTCTAAGCTTTTCCCTCAGCTGGCTGATGTCTTTCATGTTCCAGCAAGTTTATCATACGACCAACAACCCTGCATTTGTTCATTTCTTCAAAGAGGGAGAACATCTTTTAGCAATATTTTTCACAATGAATCCTCTATTACAGGGGCAGGAGTAGATGGAAAATTTGTCTGCTACAATCAGTAGTTAAAATATTTTGTTAGTAAACAACTTAAAATATTTCCTTATAACTTTTAATAAACATGTAAATTTCTTTGGTCACAACTTGTTTTCCCAGACTTAATACAATCTAATCTCTACTTTATAAATCTAGAAAATTAGAATAATTATTTTTGCTACCAGGAAAAATTTGTTATATCTTGAATTATGGTGGGAATTTGTCTGTAAACAACTTTATCTGTGATCTTTTTTCATCTTCTATACTGCAGAGTTACCTTTACAATTAAATCAAGTCCTAGAAGACGTGCAAACTTTAGTGAACATAAGAATATTTTGGTGTGCTTGATAAAATTGCTTATTCCTTCCCTACATATCTGTTCTGCTTCTACAGAGTAGATAAGACCATAACTTTTGCATTTTTAACAAATAGCTAGATGAATCTCACACAAGGACTAGGGATCATAATCTAAGCAACTCTGTGGTATATTGACTCAACAAATCATTCTAAAATCCCTCCTTTCTCTTTTATGTGTGTTTGCAGCATTTTCAACTTTAGAGGATAGCCACAAACTGGCAGCATACTGAATTGAATTAGATTTTAAAGTATAATTTACCTACCCGCTGATTATTTCCAGGCCTGGATTAATTTGTTTCATGTTCTGGGTCTTTGGAATTTTTCTGACTTGCACATTTTTATTTTATTATGTTTTTAATATTGAAGTTATAAATTATAATTTTGACATTTGATAACTTTCTTAGGGATGTTTAAATATCTCCTTTGGCTGTCCAGTCTTACATTTTATGTTTCCAATTGTCTCTGAGTACTTTTTTCCTTTTCCTTTTCTCTTTTCATTTTCATACTGTTGCAGATACAAGCATTCAGCACTTCCCATTGCTTTTCCTTCTAGTCATGCTACTTATATTTTATTGTGACTTTCTTTAATTATCCTATAATTTGTACATTTATTCCAGTTATATCTCACTTTATAATAACATGCATAGCAGATTTGTCTTTTGCTTAGTACAATTTTATAACTTTAATAATATGCTTTGTTTGTTTTCTTGAATTCATATCCATTGTTTATCTAGTGTTAGACCGAAAGGATCATACTTTGATTTTCAAAAAAATTTGATTTTTTTGATAAAGTGAGTAACTCATTGTAAATGTAGCATAGAATATACATTGAATAAGTACCTCGAAGTAAGTTTTACTTGGCCACTGTCAGGACAATAGTGAAATATCTTACACGGTTATGGAGTTTGTTCTCTGAAAAGGAATAGATTAACAGCACATGGAGTCATTCATATCTCATGCTTTTATTGTTCAAAATTAAGTCTAGGGTGATGATTTGCTAGAAAAGCTCAGCAGACACCGAGAAAATCAGAGTGGCCTGAGATATTAAATCTAGATGGCTTACATGTCATCCTATTGTAGGAGGGACGAGACCCACACAAAAAACGAAACATGAACAAGATGAACCAAGGACTGTTTTCTTTGTTAAAAACTTCCAGCAAATTTACCTCATACTGAAAAGAAAAAATACAACTACCCAGGGTCTTTCTTGAGCCTGTCTTCTGCTCTCCAGGGGCCACAACCAGGTATCTTGGAGATTTCACTGCAGTGCTCAGGCATCTGGGGCAAGAGCTCACCCTCTGAGAAACATGGCAACATGTGCTGGGAACCATAAGAGATTAGAAGAAAATAGCTTCAGACTAACGTTGACACAACTATAGCCACAGAGTTTAGTTGGGAAGGAAAAAAAAAAAAAAAGATGATCCAGTGGACTTTGAGCCTGTGTTTTTGTTTACTCACCATTTCATTTCATTATATTTAATAAATCTACAGTTCAATAGGCTTTTATACTAGAAGTGCTCATTTTCATAGCTTGTGTGGGCTTTTTAAAATAAAATCATACAACAAATACTTAGTTTTTCATTTTGATCAGGAAATTAAATGTAGATTATCAGCTATAGGAATTATTTAAAATACATTCATACATATATAACCCAGGGATGATGAATTTTAAACCACTACTAAATGTTTTTTTCTTCCCTTCTGATCATCCCAAAATTTTTAGGATTAGAAAATATATTTGAGGGAATCTCATGTCTATTTGGATTCCCATATGTATGAAATTAAATTTGATTTTCTCCTGATAAATATGGAAAGAAAAACATTTGACAGATATCTCCAATCATTAGCTGTCATGTATTTGGTGCACTGTCCTCCACCTGGGATCATTAAAGTTATGATTAATTATAACAGTAGCAAATGTATTATTGAAGCCTTTATGGAAGAGATGGTCCTAACACCTTAAGCCTTCAGGATTTCTCTACAGTTCTGTTTTACATTTGTTCAGTGACATTTATTGGTCCTGTTTCCTGGATCTCTCATTCAAGAGCATTTACCAAGTGCTATCCCTGTGAATATGTCAAAACCCGTTTATTTCAACTGAAAACTGCATTTTTCAAAAGAGAAAAAAACATACGTTCTTCAAGAATATTAGGAATATTTTAGGAATGAGAGCTCGGGTTTGAATATTAAATCTTTGAGTTGAGAAGTTTGCTCGTATTTTAAAGTCTAACACTTGCTTATTTATACTTCAAATCCTATTCTGAAATTCAGAAAGCAAAGTATTTTAACGATGATGTGCTTTTTCACACCTATAGATTTCCTTTTTAGAGAAAAGACACCTTAGAAAGCAAGTGCATTTTGTTTCCATAAGTGTGAGGCTTGGAAGCAGAATAAGAGATTAGAAATGAGATCGGTGGAACCGTGGTTCTGCTCCATTTGTGTCCCTTCAGCTCCACCGAATGTTTTTAAGAGTGTCTGAAGCACTATCCACCTGTCCTCATTGGAGCTTTCCAGGGCAGAGCAGAATTGAGGAAAAGAGCTCACACTTTGGAGTTTGCCTTCCTCGTATACTAAAATACATGGAATCAAATTCATTAGGAAAATCAGGCAACCTGCAGAGAAGAATTTCTAATATCTCAGATCCTGATCCAGAATGGTATATACGGAGAATGGAACACAATTTACTGTTGAATAAAGTATCAACTTTGTTGAAAATGGATTGGCAGTAATAATAACAACATAATAATAGTAAGAGCAGCTAATTTTTGTTTACTGCTGGTTATGATATGCCATATATTTTACATGTATTATCGCTTCCACAATAACCTAATAAGTTAGGTGCTGTAATTACCCCAATTTAAGGAAGTTTTAACTATAAAATTGATCTGTTTTACTATAGAACTTGCTTAGTAACAGCTAATCATTCTAGCAATGATCAGTGTTTGAGTAGTTAATCCAAGTATAAATGCATAGGCAGACTGAATAACATTAGAGTGCTACTAAAAAACAGAACTCTGATGTCCTTTTTTTTAAAATAAAGAAATTTCCCCTCATTCTCAGACAAAGGTTGTGAACATAATAGACATAAGTCACAATAGACTTAGGAAAAATAGATAAATTTACATTTGTCATAGATTTCAAAAAGGTCATACAGGCATCAGTTCTAATTCTTTCTCTCTGTCCTCTCTCTCTATCTCCCTCTCTCTCTCAGTGTCTCTCTCTCTCTCTAAATATATATAGTGTATGTATGTATCCCTGAATATATTATTTAATGTGTCCAAGTCTTAATTTCCATATCCATAAAAGCAAGGATGATAATACCCTTCATAGTATATTTTAGGAATTAAATTTGATAATGTAAGGAAAATATTACCCAGAGTGCCCTTTACATAATCATTTTCCATTTCCTTCACCTGATCTCCTGATAATAAAGCATTTAGAAATCTCATGCTTTATGGATATTAATTTTTTAAAAAGTCAAATAGGCCCCACATAGTAATTTTCATGTAATTCACTCATTATCAGGAAACAGAGGCAATTTTATAATAGATACTGTGGGTTATAAAAGAGCTATGAGATATTTAATATTTCAATATATAGAATAAGTGATATGCATAAACAACTTAGCAATGAGACGACATTATATAAAATTATATTGATGTAGTAAAGTGGTGAATTATGTGTGGGCAACAAGAGGGCAAGATGATATACTAGGTGCTAAAAGTTCTGCAGGGATTGAAAAGAAACTTAAGGAAATAAAGTCCATTGAGGCCCTGGGCTTTGAGGGAAAGCCTTGAGTAGGCCCTGGGAGGGTAGGTGGTCTATGTATATATGGGCAAGAGAAGGGAGGAAATTCTTGACAAGGAAAGTGCTTGAACTAAGGTACAAAAATGGGAATAGCTTCGTGTGTGTGTGTGTGTGTGTGATGTGCACACATGAGGGCTGGGGCTGTCAGCATACCTTGATCACAAAGTTCTTATTAGTCAGCAGTGAGAAATAAGATTGGATGGGTACACTGAGGCAGGATTATACATTCCTGAGGTCTAAGCACAAGAGCAACATTTCATCACTGGCTTGGCATGAAGGGTCTCAACAATTTCAGTTAATAATGTTGATGTTGGTCATATGTTCAGTATGAATAATGGGCCATTTTTCCCACTTATATATGTATTTTTCCTAGAATATCAATATATTTTATTAGCAAAGATTTTATTTATTTGTGAGAGAGAGAGCACAAGCAGAGGTGGGAGACTGACGTGGGGCTTGATGTGGGACTCAATCCCAGGACCCTGGGATCATGACCTGAGCTGAAGGCAGACGCTTAACTGACTAAGCCACAGTCACTCAAAAACCAAACAGCTTTTAAGGGATTGTTGGGAAATAAGGTAAGCACATTTAAGAAAAGCATTAGAGGTAAGCTGGAATTTCCTTTTATTTCAGAGTCAGAAACCATCTAAACTGGGCTCAGCCATCACTGGAGGTGATGGTTGTTTCTAGATACCCTGGAGGGTTGTCTGTGTTGGTACATTAAACTCCTAAAGGACAGCCCTGTGGATTTTGGTGGTTAAGGCCGCTTGGTGGCTGTGGCCACTGCTCACATCTTAATATTAAGTTAGGATTCTGGAACATCCATGGTCCAGCAGACATTGGCCAGTGCAGAGACACACAATCTCAGCCCTCATGACAGCAGGATTGGTTTTTGGCATATATTGCAGCCAGGTGCTTCTTCAGAGGTTGGAGCAGGGGATGCATTCAAGCCTTCATACAAAATTCAGATACACAGAGGCTCCAAAGTATTGTCAGGAAAAATGCCACTTTTCTGAGACCTGTCAATAGGTATTTCTTCAAAAACTGTGACAGGAGGGGTGCCTGGGTGGCTCAGTCGTTAAGCATCTGCCTTCGGCTCAGGTCATTGTCCCAGGGTCCTGGGATCAAGCCCCTGCATCGGGCTTCCTGCTCCGTGGGAAACCTGCTTCTCCCTCTCCCACTCCCCCTGCTTGTGTTTCCTCTCTTGCTGTGTCTCTCTCTGTCAAATAAATGAAATTAAAAAAAAAAAAAAAAACTCTGACAGGAGAGGCTTTTCCTTGATTTTGTAAAGTTGGCAAACTCCAGATAATCAGGATCTTTCCTCTCGGTGGCCTGTAAATGTGTGTCATGACTCTTATACCGGGTTATGATAAACAACATTTCCTGAAAGTAGTTCATTATGGGCCCTGCACCAACTTGATACACCAGTGTTCATGCTCAGTTAGAAAAGTCTACAATAAACCCTAACAGCCTGATCTTGATTATGGTGACATTTTTATTTCCTGACATCTATGAGATCCAAATCAGTCTTTCTTCATTTTGTGCCCCTGACACAGTGCCTTTGGCCTACAGCTGAAACCAGTCTTGGCTTGTCAAAGGAACTGACTGAAGCCAGATTGAATGTTTTTTTATCAAAGGATGCCACACACAAACTTTTAGAAACTTTACTCTCTGTAAGATACTACATCCAAAACAAATTAAATGCCTCACGCTCTAGCTTCAGTCATTTCTGATTCTGACCTCAGTGAAAATTCAAAGCAGCTGATAACTATTATATAGTCATTCTCATATATTTATTTACTGTTAGCAAATCACTCCCTAGTTGTTTCTTTTTAAATAATGAATTATCCTAGTTCCTTTTAAATCTGTCACATTGAAACAAACACTTGTTTCATTTCTGGCAAATAATCCCACCCACGTCTATTTGGTGCTATGAGCCCTGTTAGGAACGCACTTCAGAGGTGTGTTCAAAACTTTCTAGAAAAATTTTTGAAAGAAATTTGCTTAGCTTTTCCGGTTGCGGCGCCGCGCGGTGAGGAGCTCTTACCTTCGTAGCAATGCCATCCAAGGGTCCTCTGCAGTCCGTGCAGGTCTTCGGACGCAAGAAAACGGCCACAGCCGTGGCGCACTGCAAACGGGGCAACGGCCTCATCAAGGTGAATGGGCGGCCACTGGAGATGATCGAGCCTCGCACGCTGCAATATAAGCTACTGGAACCTGTTCTTCTTCTGGGCAAGGAGCGATTTGCCGGGGTGGACATCCGAGTCCGAGTGAAGGGTGGTGGTCACGTGGCCCAGATTTATGCTATCCGCCAGTCCATCTCCAAAGCCCTGGTGGCCTATTACCAGAAATACGTGGATGAGGCTTCCAAGAAGGAGATCAAAGACATCCTCATCCAATACGACCGGACCCTACTGGTAGCTGATCCCCGGCGCTGCGAATCCAAAAAGTTTGGCGGTCCTGGTGCCCGTGCTCGCTACCAGAAATCCTACCGATAAGCCTATCGTGAGGATGAGGGTTCATCTTTATAATAAACAATTGTCACGGGACTTACGGTTTCAAAAAAAAAAAAAAAGAAATTTGCTTATTACTGCCACATGTCCTTACCTATAGTTTAACTTTGGTGTGTGTGTGTGTGTGTGTGTGTGTGTGTGGAATGACCACGGATTTTTGTGACTAACATTATTGTTTTTACCCCTAAATTACTGTTGCCAGACAAAATAAAGGATGCCCAGTTAAATCTGAATTTCAGATAAGCGACAAATAATTTTCTAGTATAAGTATGTCTCACATACCAAAAAATTCCTTATTGTTTATCTGAAATTCAAATTTGACTGGGAATCCTGTAGGTTTTTTTTGCTGAATCTAGCAACCCTCATGAGATAAAATCACTCATAGATAGTAGCAACCATTCTCCTGTTTTCAGGTTAAAACGAGTCACACACCTCTCCCCGTCTATATCAGAATCAGAGAATATTCCAAAATACTTGAATACCTCTTATCTTCTAATGTTGAAACGTTACTACAGATGTCAGTGTTTGAAAGAGGTTCATACCTACCTTACCGAAAGCTTAGGAATCATAAACACGGCCATGACCATGTCACCTTAGGTTTCTTAATTGCTCTGAATGTCAGATACCTCAGCAGTTAGTGGGAATAATAATAGCTACTTTTTAAGCCCATGGCAAGGGATGAGAATAATGTAATTTTTGTAAGGGGCCTGAAACAACCCCCAGAGCTTCCTTCTGCAACATACCACAAATATTGGTCCAGTGCCAACATATGCCAAGTACCATCCTCGGCATCAGGGAGATAATAGTGAACTAGATAAAATCCCTATAGATGATAAACAAGTAAAGAAACAAAGAAGCAAGAGAAGTTTAGATAATGGTAAGAGCTAGGCTAAATATTAATCAAGTAAACATGAAGGACCATTAGAAGGGCTATGCTGCTCAGGATGGGCAAGGAAGGGTCGCCCTGAGGTGGTCACATTTAGGGGGATTGGAGTGGAAGAAGGAGCTGGCTGTGAGAAGACCTGTGGACAGGGCATTCAGAGTAAAGGGAGTTCTAAGTGTAGAGGCAGAGAGAGCTTGTCTGGCTGGAAGAGTTGGGGCATGAGGGGAGGAAACAGAGCTAGAGCTTGAATGAGGGGCAAGTATCTAGAACACTGTTTCTCAAACTATGTGTGGTGAAGAACAATTTTGTTTTATTCCCAGTTCCTCTACAAAACCCCAAAATTGCCATACAAATGAAATGAAGAAAACCACATACAGAGTACAGGCCCATATTTCTTAGATTCAGCAACATAAAATTATATTTTAATAAGTGACATCAGAACAAACATGACAGGGAAAAAAACGAATTACAAAGGCTGTTGCACATTCATTGAAAGTGGGTCTGGGGCGCCTGGGTGGCTCAGTCGTTAAGCATCTGCCTTCGGCTCAGGTCATGATCTCAGGGTCCTGGGATCGAGCCCCGCATCGGGCTCCCTGCTCCACAGGAAGCCTGCTTCTCCCTCTCCCACTCCCCTCGCTTGTGTTCCCTCTCTTGCTGTGTCTCTCTCTGTCAAATAAATAAATAAAATCTTTAAAAAAAAAAAAAAAAGAAAGTGGGTCTATTGGCAAACAATATAACCTGTGTAATAAGATATGCCCACCAATCATACATGTCAACATTGTGGCGATGCCTACAAGCTGTACGAGTTTATTACTCTCACTTCCACAGAGGGGGATTGGTGCACGGACCACACTTTGCATAGCTGGAGGATTGTTCTGGTAAGAGAAAGGCAGAGGTCATAATGGCCATGATAAGAAGTCAAGATTTAATTCTAAGTTCTAGCCAAATACTGAATTAATAATAATAGGAAGAATAATGACAATAATGAAGATTTGTTTTTATAGTCAACTGTGAAGGAAATGAGATTCCCTTTATTCTAAACTTCCCAGAGGTTTAGGTGTCTAAGCAGGGTGATTCATTGTGGAAGATGCCCACAATGGCAAGATGTCCACATTCTTCCAAGGCTCCCATTATTTCCATAGTACCAGATGGTTCTTCCTTTCAATGATGTGCTGGAAAGAGAGATCTTAGTGGGGAGACAACAGAACTCAATTCTAGTCTTGCTCCAATAGCAAGGCTTGGGCAAGTTTCTTCACATGTCTGGGTCTTAGTTCTCACTTGTAAAAAATAAGATGGAGGACTAGCTAATCTTTAAGGTACTTTTGAATTCTAAAATTTTATAAATCTGTGATTCTAATTGTGTCTTTTTTCAATGATGGAATAAACTTTTCAGAAAGAGAAGAACCTGTTAAATTAAAATCATATTAACAATTTCAAATTATTTTTAATCAAGTCAAAGTAGTTTTAATCAAACTGATCAAAATAAAACTAAAATAAAGATATATATTTTTTACTTTTAGTAGAGTGAAACTGCTAGCAAATACTTGAATAGCTGAAATGTCTCCTAATTACTCTATCCTGTATCTTCACTGGGTTTATCTTAGTAGAACAGGGTTTCCAGCATACTTTGGTTAAACTGTCTATATATTCAGAAATTAGTATTTATTCACTTTCTAACTCTTTTATTCTTATCCCAGTATTCTTTAGCATGTTTCAAGCTTTAGGTTTACTGATTTCTATATAGGTTCTCTGTGGTAATTTGGGGAAGGTGCCCCCCCCCCCCCCCCCCCCCCGCAAAATCCTTCCTAGTACGCTTTAAATGTACATTTCAAAGTGATTCAAATAAAGATGTTCTGGAAATTGTCCATTCATCAATTAGATATTTATCGAACACTTCACTTAAATATTGGAATAATATAAAAGTAAATGGTACCCAACTATGCCCATGAGAAGATCGCTGATGGGTTTGGGAAGAAGCACTCGATTTAACGGGTCTTCAAATGAGACGTACTAAGTGCCGTGAGAACCCGCGGGCCGGAATGGTGAAACCCCCTGGCAGAGTTAAGACCAGACTTTTGGGGATACTAGAATGGGATCTGGACGAATGCCTGGAAAGGACAGGTGAGTCCAGGGGAAAAGCTCGCACACAGGTGGGCAGATCCGTGAGGCGCTGGGAGGCTACAGGCCCGTGCTTCCGGCCCTGTAGTTTGAAGATGCTCCCTTACGTTACCAAGCTTGGAAAGGATTTCAGAGCAAAGGGGAATACCTTAGAGGATTTAAGCAGGGAACCGAAGAGTCGCCGAGAGCCAACAGCGTCAGGCGTTTTACCAACTTCACCTCAGCCTTCCAGGTGGTTTTGACCTTCTAGCCTCCAAAGGCAGAAACCGCCCCAGGGAGGTTTGCCAACACCCGTCAAGGAACGAACGGAGCTAGTTGAGTGGCAGAGCCGGCATTTGAATTTAATTGTTTGACTTCCCAGTTCCAAAGGCCAGGCATTTTACCCCTCAGCACGAGGCCTCCAGAAGGGGCGGACATGTTGCTGGTGGGAACAGTGCTCATCGGTCTTCGCCCTCAGGCCACCCAACTTCTCAGGCTCCCTTCAAAAGGTTATCCCCCAGGGCACTTTATGTGCAAGGGGCTGGGAATTTACCTAACCTCAGAGCGCCGTGCCCTTGCTTATCAACAATGGCCTCGCGGGGTCTGCCTCCAGGCTTTTCATCCCACTGCTGCAGGTCTGGCCCAGCAGTTCACAGGCTGCGGGGACAAACTTAATTAAATTCAAGAGAGTGTTGTTAGCAGGGCCTGTCAGGCGCAGTTGTGTGCGGCTGAATAATTGAGTTGTGCGCGGGGTTTCTTTTTTTTTTTTTCCCCCTCTTTGCCTTCTTGGTGGTAGGCTTTTTTGGGGGGTTTTGTTTTGTTTTCTTTGGGTTTCTAAAGATGACCCTGACACTTTTCATAAAGCTGTTTTCTAGTAGGAACGCCCTCCATCAAAGAGACGCAGTTTGGTTGCCAGGCTACCGTGAGAAAAGAGAACTCCGAAGGGACAATGCCGACCTTTTCTCGGAGGATCCAGGGTCTATACTTGCTCAGGACAAAAGTACCTCCCAGAGACCTCACAGCTAGAACTCCGCAGTGTCCCTACCTGAACGTCAGACTGGTGGCCAGGAAGGCACAGCCTCGCCTGGAGGAAGCTCATCGCTGCGAGTGAAAAACAGACCTTATCAAATTGGCAGTGAGGAAGGGAAAAGGTCACTGCGAGATCCAGTTTAAAAAGTCTGACCTAAGATAAGCCCAGATGAAATCAGTTAAGGACTGTTTTTCCAGTGCAGCCCTCGGGCACGGGGAAGAATGGTGCCTGCTTGGGAGAGGGGAGGCCACAAAGGTTTTGCAGCTGGTGGCTTCCGCGTTCGGGGCTGGATCACTTAAAGTCTGTGCCTGCATTCTCTGAGCCTTTGGTACCTCCGATTTTAGCCTTTAGGGGTTTTTTAGATAATCTTTTTTCTTCTGGCTGCTTAAATACCACGAAGCTTACCACTCAGGGGTTCCTCAGCTCCTGCTTCCGCAAGGATGGTCAGTCATCAACCTGTCTTTATATTAATTTCCAGTTCTAATTAAGCTCCAGTACTGATTTCCTGTATGCAGTACAAAACAGATATAAATGATGGAGTGAATATTTTTAAAACTTCTGTCGTTCTTGACATAGGAATCACTATTTGAAGGACTATGAAGTGGTAGAAATTTTTAGTTTTTCATCGGTATAAGTAGGTTTTTAGAGAGGGCTTTTGGCTTGCCATTACTTGACTCTATTTCACTACAGTAGACAATGCTATGGTCCAGTTATTGACGTGCCTGTAAATTAAGTGTGCATATTAATTTTTCTTTTTTTAAAAAAATATTTTAATGTTATAGCTGCTTCCACCCTGATAATGGTACGGAACTCCAAAGTTTATAAAATGTTATCTTTCACATTTCACACATGATGAAATGGAGATTGACTATCCAAAGCTATGCCTATCTGTGCCAAAACTGGATTGTTGCTCAAAAAAGTCTCCTGATCCTTGTACTAGTGTGGGTAGGGAAGAAATCCAGGGACTCAGTTTCATCCTCTGCTTTTTTTTTTTAATGGTTTTAGAAAGGTCCCTTCTCTCTTTCTTTGGACATCTGAGGACCGCTATAAAGTAATACAAGATCGGGCCATTGTGGGCCAGAGATAAATTCTTCCATACATCTCTACGGTTTCCCCTCTTCAAGCAGAGAACATCTTGACTTTTAAAGCAGTAATTGCAAAAAGTATCAAAAAGTGATTAATTTGCAATTCAGTCACAGGTTGTTGTGGTGAAAATCCTGACATTTATAGATGAAACAACTAAGGAATCTAATAATAATTTAACCAAATATTTAATGAGCACCCACTATATGTCAAAAGTTGTTCTGAAAGTTGGAGCTATAGCAGTAAACAAAGTAAGTGCCTGCCTAAATAGGTTGGTGGAGATCAATTGCAAAGAAACATGAGGTCAGGGCTCTAAGAGTGACATAGTCATTGGTGTTGGCACACTTTCTAAAACACCCACAAGTGATTCTGTTGTTCTACCATTGGTATTTGGAATATAATGCAAGGCTTTCTCCTCACACTAGGGAACTTTGTTTTATTTAAAATGGTCTATAGAGGCTTGGGACATAAATACAAATATATTTATAAATATCAATCAAAAGATATCGTATTGAGAAAGTCAGAGAGCCTGAAGTTTGGGTCTAAAAACCAGCAGGCATTCTTCTGGGCAATTTTTCCCTGAGGAGATGTTTTGTGGAAGATGTCAGTATTTGAAACAGGGAATTTAATCCATGGGATTGGTTAAAGAGATTCAGGAAGAGAGAGAAGCCAAACAGAGGTCAGTGAGGCAAAGATTAGCAAGAAGAAGTTGTTGGACCCGGGGCTGGAAGGCAGAAGGAGAAGGTCCAGGAAATGCCAGGGCCACACGGCAGAAGCTGGAGCCATGGCAGGACAGTCTGGCAGGAGCTAGAGTCCGGAGTGGAGTTGCTGCCCAAGGCAAAAAAGAGGGGGCAAATCTGCTTTGTCCCATTCTCCCATCTTCCAGTATCCCTCTAGTGCCTCTCATTACAAGGAGAAGCCAGTTAACAAAGAAGCTTGAGAAACACAGGCTGCAAGAATCAGATTCCTTAGGATGTAGAGGAGAGCAGATAAAAGAGAAGAAATGAATGTGGTAGACACCGACCCAGGACCAGCACATTTATTGACTTTTCTTGGTTCAGAGTGGGTTCTGGAACCAAACTGCTTGGGCTCAAATCCTGGCTTTGCTGCTTATTCTGTGTATAATCTTGGGCAAGTTACTTAGTCTCTCAGAGTCTCATTTTCATGATCTGTAAAATGAGGACCAAGTAGGAATGACATTATACAACTTGTAAGACTGGTCTTAAATGAAATAATGGATTTTAGTGCGTTATTTTTATCATTATTATTGGGTATAAAGCATTGCACTAGGTGATGTGAGAGGTGTAGTAAAAACCACTACTGTCCTCAAGGTCATATAGAATTTATTTGGGGAAGGAAACACATTAGTAAATAATATAAGAGACTATACCATACAGAGGGAGGAGTGAACGTTGTCTGTCAACTAGGTATGGAACCACTATATTCTGCTTTCAAGTTGTAAATTGAAAGGGATGGTATTATGTGAAATTACTTTTTAAATCCTAATAGTATGGGGTGCCTGGGTGGCTCAGTTGGTTAAGCGACTGCCTTCGGCTCAGGTCATGATCCTGGAGTCCCGGGATCGAGTCCCGCATCGGGCTCCCTGTTCGGCAGGGAGGCTGCTTCTCCCTCTGACCCTCCCCCCTCTCATGTGCTCTCTGTCTCTCATTCTCTCTCTCAAATAAATAAATAAATCTTTAAAAATAAATAAATAAATAAATCCTAATAGTATGATTAATGTTTAAATGTCCTATCTAGATTTGTAGGCAAAAGAGCAGTTTGTTTTTTATATATTTTTTTGTATTATAAGAGTAACAATGTTTATTGTAGGAAATTATATTAACTATAGTAAATGACTTTTAATTGCTTATGGTTCTAGTTTTTCCTTAGGTGCATGAACTTCCTACCTGAAAAGATTCAATGTTAACCAACAAGTCTATTCAATTCAATATATGTATGATTTCTGTTATGCACTCAATAGCTCATGAGGGCCTTATCAGGGGTACTTTTATAAAACGAGGGTTGGAGGAAACAGAGTTAATATGATCACAGAAATAAATGTAATGCAATTTAAATATGGCAATTTCCACAGGAGAAGTACAAACAGTATGGATTGGGAATTTAAAGAAGGGAGAAACCACATCCAATTTAGGAGGTGAAAGGTTTCAATTATGAAAAGTCATTTGAGATAAACTTTGAAGAACTGTAGACTTTTGATAATGTCAGTTACACCTGTTAGTTTCATTTGCTCTAAAACCATTTCCTGTCTTCTGGTATCATCACTTTGATTTTCCTCCAGTCATAACCTATCTTCCACCCTCAGGCTCTGTGGTTTGGGTTTCTTGTTTCATGATTTGCATGTGGTCCAAACCTGACCAGTCAGATAACAGTTATTACCTTGAAGATATAAGACCCCATGCAGTGAAAAGGAGCTTTCTCTTTTAGGGCTGCTAAACTTGGAGCTACAGGAGTTTCCTGCATGGAGAGATCTTGAAAGTAAGTTGAAGCCAACGCAAAGGAAAGCAGAGGTGAGCGGTGAAGAAAGTATGAGATGAAGTGGGGTGGAAGGGGGCTGAGATAGAATGAGAAAGAATCTCACATTCTGATAACATTATTCAAGCCTCCAATAGTTTCCTCAAACTGACATCAAGACTTTTCAGCTACACAGCCAATAAAATGTCTTTTTAGTTATGCTTTCTTGTGTTAGGTTTTAGTTATTCCATAATGAA
This sequence comes from Neomonachus schauinslandi, assembly GCF_002201575.2. Taxonomy (NCBI): domain Eukaryota; kingdom Metazoa; phylum Chordata; class Mammalia; order Carnivora; family Phocidae; genus Neomonachus; species Neomonachus schauinslandi. The sequence continues at coordinate 145,890,106 of NC_058404.1, forward strand.
AGAATCCTGATAGGCAGGAATGGAAGGCAGGGAGCTGTATTAGAGGTGAACCACATGAGCAAAGGCATGAAAGTGGTGAAGACTGGGAGTATGGTCAGGGAATACCAATTGTCTGGACTGAATGGAGAGACACAAACTCACACCAACATATATATAAATAATGGAAAAGCAGTTGGGAAAGAAACTTGAGAAATTATAGTAGATTTTGCATGAAAAGCTGAGTGTATGCTTACTTGTCTAGGCCATCACCTGTCCAAAGAAATATAATGTAAACCACATGTGTAATTTTAAATTTCTATTAATAATAAAGGTAAAATTAATTTTAATAATGTTCTCTAACCTAACACATCCATAATATTACCAATTCAGCATTTAACCTGTATAAAAATTAGTATAAAGATATTTTGCTTAGTTTTTTTGTACTGTTTAAAAAACCCAGTGTGCATTTTACACTTCAGCCTGTCTCACTTTCTAATAACCACATTTCAAGGGTTCAATAGCCACAGCTGGTTAGTGGCTACTGTATTAAAGTGCACAAGTCTTAGTAATGCAGAGATACTGAGAGTTTTTGAGTAGCCTATCATTATGAGGGATGTGTTTTAAAATCTGTCATGATTTTCAAAATTATTAGGGAAGGAAAGGCTGAAGTAGGAAGCTATTCATTGAATTATGTAAATGTCCCAGGCAATAAAGAAAGCTCAAATTAGAATAATAAAAACTGGAATTAAATGGAACCATATTAAAGACTACAGAGGTAAAAATGTATAGAATTTGACAGAGATTTGATATGAGGGTGATGGGAGATAAAAATAGAAGAGATAACAATGATTTAAGTTTCCCATCAAGAAAGAGCAGGATGTTAAAAGGAATAATTTAGTAGGAAAGATGATGACTTCTACTTTGTAGATGTTTCAGGGAGTTGTAGGACATCTAAGTGCTATTGTTCACTAGGCGATTAAAGATGTGTGTCTATGGCTCAGGATATGACGAGGTAAGAGAAAAGATTGGAGAGAAATGTATATGACTCTTGAGGTCATGGAAGAGAACATCATTAATGAAATGAGATCGGGGGAGTGTTGAGCAGCTTCATGTGAAGCAGAGACCAATAGAGATGAGATCATGAAGGACTTTTGTAGAAAAAAGCTAAGCACACAGTAGTTCTATGTCCTTGGCAAGACATGGAACATTCCCTGCTTCAGCTTTCTCATCTGTGCAAAGAGGTGGTAGAAGTCTATGCCCCTCAAGCTCCTCCTAATGCCAGCACCTTCTAGTGTGATCACCTTGAACCAGGCCAATAGGAGCTCATAGGCAGAAATGGATCAAGATTTTAAAACATTATGAAATGAGGGAATGATAATGAAGGGAGAATAAAGAGGAATATGATGTTAAAATATTTGTTTGGTAACTTGAAAAGAGAAACCTACTCAAGGGAAAGATTTTCTCTCTTCAGTTGGAAAAGAGCTGAGCCTGTTTATAGGCAGAAGGTAGGAAACTTGTAGAAGGAAGAACTAAAGGTAAATATTAGAAGGGGAATAGGAAATAGAGCAAGTTTGGTGTGGAGCCAGGATGGGTTCAGATATAGATTCTTCTAGCATTTACTGTATGTCTCCTCTATTTTAAGCATCATGTGTGATGTTCTTGTAAATGGCATTTAATTCTTACTACAGCTCTGTGAGAGCAGAATTATTATATCTTTTACAGAGGCAGTTGTGGTATTGTTGCTAAGACCATGAGTTTCAAAGTCAGATTGTCTGGGCTCAAACCACAGCACCATACCTGTTTAGCTATGAAAACTTGGGCAAGCTTCTTACCTTTTCCTTTGCCCTTTTGTTTTTTTGTAAAATAGAATCAATCTCATGGGATTTTTGTGAGTATTTAAAAAATGATATATTTGGAATACTTAATGCCTGACACATGGTAAGTATTCTGCAGCAATAGTTCTCAATGAGGGACAATTTTGCCCCCCAGGGAACATTTAGCAATGTCTGGAGACATTTTTGAGGATCATGGCTGGTGCATGCTGCTGGCATCTAGTGGGTGGAGACCAGAGATGTTGCTAAATAATGCACAAAGCACATGCACAATTCTTACAACAAAGAATCCTCTTGCACATATGTCAACAGTGCCAAGGTTGAGAAGCCCCATTCTCTAGGAATTAGCTATTATTAATACTCCTACATAGGAGGAAGCTAAGGGGCAGAGATGCTAAATAACATAGCCAGGATAACATAGGAAGTGATAGAACCAGGCTTTGAACCTCTTTTTTTCTCATTCCAAGTTTGAGTCCAATTCAGGTGCACTTCTCACTATATCACGACTGCCACTTAAGAGTAAGGTTGCACCTGACCCCTTGATTTCTAACACCACTCTCCAATAAAAGAAGCCAAGGCCACGGCTATGGCAGGAAATATACAAGATGATCTTGAGGCATCTTGTAGGGCCATAATGAAAGAAAACAAAATGAACAAAACACAGATACCCATGATAGTAGTATGTCATAGGGACAAAGCAACCAACTGAAAGAACTCCCAATGGCCAAAAGTGGCATAATTTGAGCAATGACACCATATAGTATGGGATCATAATCCAAAATAGAAAGTAAGTGCCCACATATCCAAACTGTTATGTATGAACCAATGGGGAGAAATAGACAAATCTCCCATGCAGAAGAATTCCAAGTAATTTACATAGATACTCTGTCCTCAAGAAAGAAGGGAGTAGGGGAATAGCTCCCTACTTCTTAAGTGTGTACTATATCTAGTGACTTCTTTCCAAAAAAAAAAAAGATAATTTCACAAGAAAGAAACCTGAAAACACTACCTCAATCAGGTGATCAAGGTTAACATCTACAATAAATTCATGTTGATAGTATGTACCCTTGATTGATATGATGAAAATGACATTTTATTCTGTGGTCTTTCTCCCCACAACTTATAACTTGTGTAATCATTAGAAAATTACCAGATTTCATTTGTGAGACATTTTACCAAATGATCGGTACTCCCCAAAACTGTCAAGTCATCAAAAACGAGAAAAGTCTGAAAAACTGTCACAGCCAAGGGGAAACTAAGCAAACATGACAACTGATGTGGTATCCTGAATGAGATCCTAGAACATAAAAGGGGCATCAGGTACAAACAAAGAAAATCTGAATGAGTATGGACGTTAGGTAACAATGTATCAGTCTTGGCTCATTTATTGTGACAACTGTATCATACTAAGGTAAGATGTTAACAACAGTGGAAACTGGATGTGGGGCTTATGGGAGTTCTCTGCAACTTTTTTGTAAATCACAAACTATTCTAAAATAAAACATTTTTTAAAAACAGCAAATTTTCATGATTACCCTTGAAATGGAGGGCTGACCTTTTCTTGTCCTCATAGACAAAGAGCAAGGTCAAGTACTGCTTTTGAGGAGGAGAGATGAAGTTATAGAAGAAGGAATGCCTTTGAGATTCTCAATAAAGTCGGTATCAAGGGGGATATTCTGAAACATTAAGTGGTTGGAAGAAATTGTGTTTTTTTTTTTTTCAAAGATTTTATTTATTTATTTGAGAGAGAGAGAATGAGAGACAGAGAGCACGAGAGGGAGGAAGGTCAGAGGGAGAAGCAGACTCCCTGCCGAGCAGGGAGCCAGATGCGGGACTCGATCCCGGGGTCCTGGGATCAAGCCCCGCATCGGGCTCCTTGCTTGGCGGGAAACCTGCTTCTCCCTCTCCCACTCCCCCTGCTTGGGTTCCTGCTCTTGCTATCTCTCTCTCTTTGTGAAATAAATAAATAAAATCTTAAAAAAAAAAAACAAACCTGAAGTAGTAAATTCAATAGGGATTTTATCAGTGAATATCAGTGAGTATATCATATAAATTACTTTAAATCATCCATGTGAAGAAAAATATATTTAATGTATCTAAATGTACATGAAACAAAATCTATTAAGTGATAATTTAAAATAAATATAATATTCAAGTTGTTCAGATAGTGAGAGAGCCAATACACGCAACTCATGTGCTCCAATAGCAATCAGTTCTTACACAACCAGGGCCTCTAACAACGTGCTACTGAAAGCCTGTTTAGCAGATAATGTTCTTTGTTCAATATCTAATTTTTATTTTTGTTACTGAAAGTTTCCAATTTTGTTGCGAGCAGTTGAACCTACCTAAAATAATTCAATATCCCAGACATCCTTGAAGCAGAGATGGCTATGTGACACAGCTGTGGCCAGTGAGTATTTGCTAGTTTTGGGGAAGATTTTGTCTTCTTAATTATGGATACCCACAGCTCTTCACTATCTTTTTTTTTTCTCTTCCTCCCTGTAATATCAGTTCTATGCCTAGAGTGCAGCAATACTTTTATGCCCGGGAGGCCATAGTAAGGAGGATGAGGTCCACACACTAAGGAGAGCAGGGTAGAAAGATGGACTGCCAGATCTTTGATAATATTTTTAAGTACCTACTGTAGCCTGAAGAGACTGCTGTCAGACCTCTAGTTGTCTGGGGCAAATAGTGTCACTCTTAGAAGAGCTTCTGTTCTATGAAGTCAAAATCATTCCTTAATGATACAGTTCCCTAAACTGATTGTTTGAATTGAACTAAACAATTTCAGGAAAAACTTTTCAACACGAGTGTAGGAGGGAGGGAGTATTAATTTAGCACATCAGATCGGCTCATAATCAAGCAATCAATGGGATGGCTATTGGAGACGTATCATCCTAATATCTGTAACCTGGTTTTTATTTTTTATTTTTATTTATTTATTTTTAAAGATTTTATTTATTTCAACTGAGAGAGACAGCGAGAGAGGGAACACAAGCAGGGGGAGTAGGAGAGGGAGAAGCAGGCTTCCCGCTGAGCAGGGAGCCTGATGTGGGGCTCGATCCCAGGACCCCGGGATCATGACCTGAGCCGAAGGCAGACGCTTAACGACTGAGCCACCCAGGTGCCCCAGTAACTTGGCTTTTATATAGCCAGTTTTCTTTCTTGATTTAGATGAAGCTGATCCATAAAGGGATGGTAGCTTATGTCATCTCTGCCTGTGTTTCCTTGTTATCACTAAGCCTGTCTTCCAGTACCCAGTGAATATCCAAAAGGATTTATAGGAAAGGCATTTTCTTAGAACATTACAATCTGTTACATGTTGGTCTAAGATAATACATTTTGAAATGTACAGGTGAGGAAAATTCCCCATGGCTGACTACATGAGCACAAAGGTGGAGTTGTTGTTTTTCCCAAAAGTGTCATGGCAGAGTGTAGTGAGTTGATTTATGGCATTTTTGTGAGTGGATCACTGAATATGCATGATCAGTACCTCCGAGTTAAAAGAAAAATGTTTGAATTATTGGTTGCATTCACAGAAGTGCCTCCTTTTTAAAATCGCATTGTGGTGTTCAGGTATAATTTGGTGGTAATTGGGATATCTGTAAGGGATTGGATACCAGAAGTTTAAGAGGGAAATTTTGGGGGGAAAAAATAGATTTTATAAATAAGGATCTAAAAGATATATTTCTGATGATTTATCTTAAGAGGATTTTATCTTGTCTTTTCCTTTATTTTCTTTATATTTTATCTGAAAATATTTAACTCATTCCTTCATATTTTTATTGCTTTTACTGTCCAGAAAGTATGTATGTCTTACAGTAATATTATTATTTAATTGTTTCAACCTACAAATGGAATTGTTCCTTTTGTTATAAAGAATGAACCTCCAATGTAGTCTATCTTTAGATTAAAAATACAATTATTTTCTGAACATTGTAGTGGAATGGATAATTGTTAATCCATTGAGAGAAATATATTTGAACAAAAAAGGCTAAAGGGATCTTTGAAATGCTGGAATAAAACTCTCTTTGCAGCTGTTTTGGAAGATGCTGGAAGCTAGGAAAAGGTGAAGAGAATAGCATAGAATTTTCTTCCATTCATGGACCAACTTAAGTCTAGCATTTTCCCAGATGTCGAAAGACAAACTGATCCAGTTGTTCAACACTGTTTTCAGAAACTTCACAACCAGAGGTAGAAATATAAGAGAAAGCATAGAACTACATCCATTAGTACAAAAACAAAACAAAAAGTCCTATATTAACAAAGATGATTAATTAAGCACATATGACTAATAATCATAGGACTTGAATGGAAATGACCATTGGATTATGAAAGTAAGAAATAACTTTTGCTGATTCTGATAACCCCGGAAGCAGGGATTTTCTCACCTGAGAAGCTTAGGAATTTTTAGTTGCTTGAATAAATAGGATTGAAATGAAGAAATGGTTGATCGGACACAAGATCCTCTATAGGTGAAGTATTAAGAGCAAGTGCAAAAGGCCTGGCAACATCCATGTTAACCACGAGCCTTTTCTCCTTTTTCCCCATCCAAAGTCAGCAGAACAATATGGATCCTATTACTGCTTCTGGGAAAAACAATTGGTTCCAGGAGGTCATGGCAAGCAGAGATGCCCAAAGTGGCCTTTACTCCCTGCCTACTTGGCCCAGTAGATAAGAAGTAGGGCTCTTCTTTGGCTGGCTCCTAACAAATGTAACTATGCCAGGCAAAGAATGGTGGTCCTCTGCCAGCTAATTCCTGGCTACTACTTGCTATCTTTGGCTTCAGATAGTTCCTATTTCTCCCCAGGCCACTGTACCTCTAAATTAGCAAAGTATGATTACAGTAAATCTCAACTCTTCATATTTATGTGTTTTTATGCTAGAAAGGTTTGAACAGAGAGACTCATACAGTTTTTGACAGTTCCCTATCAGCTTCTAATTGTAGACAACAAGAGAATTTCCTTTGCCACAGGTGTGCCTGAGGAGATAGAAAAAAATCATCAGGCACATAGTTATTTTAGTACAAAGGAAGGGGACTGCTCTGAAGCATTAGAACTTACTAGAAGAAACAGGAATACATTTTGAAATTTCTTGTGATTCAGCAAGATTTAAAAAAACACTACATTTATGTAACCAAAATGGTCACTGATCAAAAGAGACCTATCTAAGAACAACTTAACTATAATTTAAAGAAGATTTTTTAAAAATGGGTGCCAGGGGACCTAGTTGGCTCAGTCAGTTAAGCATCTGCCTTTGGCTCAGGTCATGATCCCAGGGTCCTGGGATTGAGCCCTGCGTCGGGCTCCCTGCATAGTGGGGAGTCTGCTTCTCCCTCTTGTCTGCTGCTCCCCCTTCTTGTGCTCTCTCACTCTCTCTGTCAAATAAATAAATAAATAATAAATAAAATCTTAAAAAAAAATGGTGCCAAATTAAAAGCAATGAAAGTGATAGTGAAGAAAGGTTTATATATTATAGCAAATTGAATTTTAAAAGTTTGACATGTCCAATAAACTAACTCTCCAAGAGCCTAAATAAAGAGAAGCAGAGATAAAAGCCTAAATAAAGAGAAATAGAGATAAAAGTGATGAAATATGAGGTATAGAGAGAAGTAAGAAATTCGTTATACATATGATAGACACTTCAGAAAGAGAAAGAGAAGCCAAGGAGAAGAACTAATGATAAGGAAAATTTTAAAGAGCTGAATAAAGTCTTGAGTCTGAAACTAAAATGGGCTCACTGAACACAAGCAAAATAAAAAATAAAGGGAAACGAATAACATAAGCTTAAAGAAAATAAATTCAGTTACTGCTAAGTAACTTTTGAATAAAAGGGAAAAATTCCAGGTAGTCTAGACAGAGACTACACAGAAAATAAGAACAATAAAAATTCAATCTATCAAAGCTTACAGTAAAGGGCCAAAGCCATTCTAGAAAGTGATACCCTACATGTTTCTATTATTAAATACAAATGAGTGAAAATAAATGATTAAAACATGTTTCTATTATTAAATACAAATGAATGAAAATAAATGATTAAAAAACCTCAAAACATTTGAAAATGAGTAATCAAATTTAAGGAAATCAGGAAAAAACTAATTAATACAAAAGGTAAAATAAGTAACTAGAAATTGAAAATCTATAGGCATTCATAAAAGCTAGAAGCTGGCTTTTTAAAAAACAAAAATATGTAATGTACTGGTAAATCTAAACAAAAAAAGAATTAACATTAATATGATAATCTATACAAAATTTAAAATAGACTTATAGAACTATGTTAATGTTAAACATCTTAATGATGTATATTATGGAACATTAATTATAAGATCAATTCTAAAATAATTAGACAACCTCAAAAGACTAACATCTAGAGAAGCAATTAAATATTGCAGGTTTTTTTAAAGGCTCTTGTCCTGATAGTTTTACAGGTGAATTCTTTTTAAACTTTCAAGGAAGAGTTAATATGAAGAGCCTAGGAAAGAGGGAAAATTTTCTAATTCAGCTAATATAAGCCTAATAGCAAAATCTTACAAAGTGCAAAAAGTTGCAGTTCTATTGCCATTATGACAATGTAGGCATTCACAAATATTAGTGAATTTAATACAACATGATTTTAATATGATAACATACCATGATCAAATAGGAACTATACCAGAAAGTAAGAATGTCTTAAAGTCAGGAAATTTATGAAACAGTGCATAATAACCATAGGCCAAGGAAGAATATCTACAATAAATATTTGTTGGGTGTTTGGTGTGGGGAGAGGGCAATAAATGACTCTCATTACCTTACTTGCTACTACTCCTAGAATGCTGAACCAATTGAGACGTATACAAAGGACTTAAGCAGATAGAAATTAAAATATCAGCTTTATAACTACTAGCGATTTGAAAAATACAATGAAAATAAAAGACCTCATTCACAATGTCAACAAAATCATAAACTAACTATGGATAAATTTAAGAAGTAATGAGCAGAAGTGATAAGAAGAAAATTTATGAAAATTTACAAAGTCCTGGAAAAGACCTAAATGGAAGGCATATCACATTCATGGAAGGGAGGATTTAATTTTGTAAAGATACAGTTCTTCACAAGGTAAGTTCCAGTTATAATTCCGATGTTATTTTTCTTTTTCCCCCTTCTGTTCTCCTCCTTTTCTTACCTCTCCTCCCTTTTCCTCTCCCTTGTTTGCTACTTTCCTTTTTTAAAATGTGAGGAACTTAGAAAGTTTTAGGCAAAAACAAAGTAAAACCAAACCCTGAGATATTATAATGCTACAATAATAAAAATTGCTAGATTTTATGTGTGTATAATATGTGAATATATAATGTTATATGTTTTATACAACATTACATTGTCACTATGTTGTTATGATAAATGAATATTCTTTTGGGTCCTGAACCCAATTCCAATGTGTGTGTGTGTGTGTGTGTGTGTGTGTGTGTGTGTGTGTGTAGGCTTCCCTGTACCAACAAGCAGTTCTTAGATATCAGCAGGGTGTTTGAGAATTCAACTCAATTCAGCTCAATTCTGACAGTATCTACCCAGAGATGGCATTAGATTCCACAGGTGAAAGGCTCAATCCCACAACATAGCCCTCCACTTTAGATGTCAGTCACAATCTCAGGTCATTACCCATATTCTGACCATTTGGCTATAAATCAGAGGTTTTCACTAACCCCTCCTTGGGTTCAATTAATTTGCTAGAACAGTTCACAGGACTCAGAAACTTGTTTATGCACTAGATTACTGATTTATTACAAAGGATATTAAAGATCACAAATCAACAGAAAGATGAAGAGATACATAGAGGGAGGTCCTGAACAAAAGAACTTCTGTCCTCGTGGAGTTTGGGACTTCAACTACCTTTGTTTTGACCTCAAACTTTCCAAATGATGAAATTCTTCTTCCCAGCTTATCTCTTAACTCAGGCAAAAGAACCTGCAGGCAAAACATCCTCAGATGGGAACTAAAACTACCCCCTCAAGTAATAAAGACTGCCCTGAGTCAGCAAGACCTGTGTGACTGACCCCAAGACAATGGTCAATTTGACCTTTACTGCCCACCTGCACGTAACCACCAACCTGTGCCCCATATAAACCTGGAAGTATTTTCAGCACTTTGGAGATAGTCTGAAACACTAGTCTGTTTTCCTCGTTTTGGCCTCACTAAACTAAATTCCTTTCTCCTTTCACCATCACTCATTTCTCTGCCATTGGATTTTATCGGCAGTGAGTTGCAGAACCTGGTCTCTTTGGGACCCCAGATCCAGGTGCTCTTGCACCCCTGCCCTCTGGCTACGCAGTGGTGCCTGAAAGCGTTCTGGTTCACCAACCTTGTATCTCTATGAGCCCCCTCCTTTTGGGTTTTTATGAAAGCTTCATTACATAGGCATGATTGATTAAGTCATTGGCCACTGGGGATGGATTCAACCTCTAGCCCCCTTCCTTCCCAGGAAATCAGGGGGTGGGACTGAAATTTTCAACCCTCTCCTCTGTGGTTCTTACCCATGGCAATTAGCCCCTAACCTCAGAGGTTTTCCAAAAATCAACTTCATTAACATAAACCCAGTTGTGGATAACAAGGCACTTCTATGGCTCTGAAGTATTTTCAGGAATTGAGGACAGGACACCAAATATTATAACAAAAGATGCTCCCATTGCTCTTATGGATCAATACCAGGAAATTCCAAGGTATTTAAGAACTGTGAGCCAAGAACTCACTTGGATGAAGACCAAACTTATATGACAAATATATTTTGGTCATCTGAATGAGCAAATATATATATTTCTTATGGATCACAATATCATAAGTATAAATAATCTTTATATTTTAATTATAGTAGCATTATAATATTTAGGATATATATATATATGATGTTAATATGATACTTTGTTACATATATGTGTATAGGTGTATATATATAAAATAAATATATACTATATTACATATATAAATAGATAAAAGTAATAGTTTCACACAGTAAAATGGGTAAATGAATTTAATTTGAAGTCAAATCAACCAACAAGGATAAAGACTTTTTTTTTAAGATTTTATTTATTTGACAGAGAGAGACACAGCGAGAGAGGGAACACAAGCAGGGGGAGTAGGAGAGGGAGGAGCAGGCTTCCCTGTGGAGCAGGGAGCCCAATGCGGGCTCGATCCCAGGACCCTGGGATCATGACCTGAGCCGAAGGCAGATGCTTAATGACTGAGCCACCCAGGCGCCCCAAGGATAAAGACTTTATATCAGGGTTTTCTTTGCATGGAGGTAGGGGTTTGGAAAGAATTACAAGCCTAATAGGGTAGTGGGTAGAGTTACCATTTAGCCCAAAAGGCACTGGGAGGAAGTAGGTTTGGCTCAAATAAAATCGTAACAGTTTTCACGGTTTTTCTGAGAACTCTGTTTACTGAAATAAATAGATGCTGCACACTTAGTTATTCTTGTCAGTCAGCAAATGAAGGAGACTCTAATTTGCATGTTTTTAAGGATTTTGTTTTATTTTGTTTCGTTTTCACCAAGCTCTGAGTATGAAAAAGTTATAGTCCCAGAGCATTTGTTAAAATGCCACTCTAGAATGTTTTACTTACATTAATGCAATGGTTGTTTCAGACATCTTCCTGAGATGGCTCATCATTTATGCATTGCTTTTTGGTAACAACGGGTTTTCTCTGACTGGTTAAAATAAGATTTCCCTTTTAAAGTCACTGATACTTATGGGAAAATATTTGGAAATAGACGCATATGTAAGGTAATGAACCAAATGTATGATATTCTTTTAGAACAAACTATACTACTTGAAGAACCGGAGTTTAGAATATGTCACTGAATTGGGCCTTGATGGGGTATTCTATGGAAAGCATTTTCATAGATGAATTCATTTCAGTGATAAATGACTTTTTCATGTTTAAATGTGGATTATCTGCCAGTGATATTTTCAGCTTGTCTTTGCCTACAGGAAATGGAGTTTCATGAATGTGCTTGCTTAGCTTCATGCACATATTACAATGGAACAGTGAGGAGTACCTTGATAGTCCATGTGATACTGGTTCAAAGTGAAAATCATTACATGTGAATAGACCCTGTTATGGAGGTTCTGTTCTTCTCCCCAGAGAATTGCTTTGCACCTGGGATTCTGATTTAGAACTAATTCTTTCCACCGACTGCAATTTTAAGTGCCCCTCCCTCTGCCACAACAGGATGAAGAGGCCCCAGGCTAGAATGCTGCAGGGCTAAGCAACTGGACATCTCTCCCAGAATAAATACAGTACATTACTGGCATTTCTAAAGTCTATAAGAAGCAGGAAACCTCTGGAACGCTAGAGGAATCAGTTGGTAATGATTTTAAATGTAACTGTGAACATTTGCTATGGCAAAGCATAGCAAAGTACCTTTCACCAAAGAGGTTCTTGAAAGAGGAAAGCAACTGGTCTCTTTGAAATTAACAAGGAACAAATTAGCTTGATTCACACAAATAATCAACCAAGCTTAAACAATGCAGGGAAGTAAATCGAGACCCAATTAGGTGTAAGGCAACTGTTCTCCTTAGCCACTCCAAAGATTCTCACCAATTCCTTAGTGTAAAGTAAGTGTGGTTTATATTAGAGTTTCACTGTATACTTTGTATTTGTTTGCGCCTACACTGACCATGTGGTAACATACGTATGAACTCTTCATTCATGGTATGGATTTGATTTTTCTCACCAATTTTTTTTTAATTTTGTAAAGTCTCAACTTAGTGAACCTTCGTAAGTATTGCTATAAATATGGGTGGACATAAATTCCCTATTATAACCTCATGCCTAGAATGGACAGATTTAGGTTTAGCATGTATGATTTGCAATAATTGGGGTGTTCACGCAATGTTACTTTTCTTTATTTTATTTACATTTAGTTAAAACATCTTTAAATCCCCAGACCTCTGGGCTGGCAAGAAATTCAATCTCAGTTACTTGGTCTTATTTCGTGGAATTTCACACTCGCCAAAATACAGAGAGTAGCCTTGCCAGGTTTGGGTGGCACAGGTTACCTTTGAGATACCCTATGTCCCACCCAGCCTTTGTGGTGTGGTGGGGAGCACAGATGCCTGGGATTCAGCTTCCCCAGGCCAGTGACAACCTGACCCTTCCAACACCTTGCTGTCTCCATGGACCTTGGCTTCCCAGGCTTTATGGGAAACTAGATGTCCAAAATCTCTCTGTCTCACCAGTCAAGAGAGGTCCCCCACTTCTCTTCCCCTAAGCTTCTGGAAAACAAAAGCAAGAAGACAAGCGGTATGTGGGACATTTCTTTCTCTTTTTAGCCTTTTCTTGAAGCAAGAGAACACAGAACTTGGTATGTGTGTGTGTTGAGATGGGGGTTGGAGATGGAGAGGATATAGTGAAAAAGAATAGTAAGAGAAGAAAACAAATAAATATGTGCTGCTTCATAGATAGTTCACATCTTTGTATAGAATGCTCTCAATAAGGCTTCTATCTGTGTATTAATCATGGGAACACTTCATCTATTCTTGCAGAGGATGAAAGAACACTTTCTAGAATGATAAAAGATATTAATGGAACATTTATATTCCCATTAACAGGATTTAAAGAGGCCCTATTATATGGATTTGAGAGAAAAACGGGCATTATGAATCTAAGAAACATCTATATGGGCTTGAATCATATGCTAGAATATTAGAATTACTTAAGACTTACTCTGACTTGTATCAGCCAAATCATTTTATAATTAATCAAAGTCCCTCACACTACAGTACGTACCAAGTGCCTTGTGGTTAGTCTCTCAATAAAAGAATCAACTAAGTCCTTCAGCCTCCTTTTCTTAAAGATGAATAGCCTCAGAGAGTTCCTTGAATTCGAATACTTATTTTGGGCCAGCTGCTAATGGAGAGCCAATTGTAGGCGCATCTCTAGCCTCAGTGCTGGATGCTCATTGCATGAATAGTTCAGAAATGTGGCACCTCAAAAGGAAATGTCTGTCGTGTTCCTGTGGGCAACAAACATGCCTAAGAGAGATTGTAGATTGCGGACTGTGATGAATTTTTTTAAGAATTAATAATTAACCATTCTTAAACTGGTTTTATTTAACGTGCTCAGTGTGTAAGAAAGAACACGGCTCAGTGAGTTCTTAATAAAAGCACACTTAATCTCCCAATCAGTGCCGCAGAGATGCTTCCCTGGGCTTATTTCTACCCAGTTCTGAGTTATATGTTGATTGTTTCTAATGGATATTTAGTAAGGTATAGGGGACAAAATTAGATGTTATTCTAAATAGCTCATGCTTGGTTTTAATGTCACTGGTCCTATTTTCTGTAATTATCTCGAAGTAGTGTGCGCTAGGGTCTTGTGACACAGTGTTTTCCCAGGACAAGCTATGTCACCATCACCTGGGAACTCCTTAGAACTGCCCCACCCTAAACTTGCTGCATCAGAATTTGCATTTCTTAGGTACCTAAAAGTTTGAGCAGCAAGTCTTTGGACACAATTTAGATTGAATTATCTGTGTAACTTTGGAAAAATACAGATGCCAAGTTTCCACAGCAGATCTACTGAATCAGAATAGCTGGGAGTTGCCCATAAATGTGCATTTAAAAAAATGTTAATTCTACTGTAGTTAACATACAGTGTTCTATTAGTTTCAGGTGTACAATATAGTGATTCAACACTTCCATACATCACCCAGTGCCCATCATAACAACACAAATGTGCATTTTAAAAAAACCTCCACAGGTCATTTTAACGTTTCTTCTAATAAGTGGGAAGAAAACACCACAGTAAACGGAGATACGTTTTCGCCATGAATTGTCACAAGCAGGTATTTAGTTCATATATTGGAACTTTTTTTTCCACTAAGTCAACAAATTTGAGGATTGACTGAAGTTCATAGACTTGCATTACTTCCTTATGCTATTAACAATTTGAATGATTAATAAAAACAAAATGGAGAATATTTTGGAGAATTGTGTAAAAAGCATTTAAGTGTCATTAGAATATTTGATTCCATATGAAGTTACATTGATGGTCAATGTTTTTTCTGAAATGTTTGCCTCTCTTCGAGATGACATCGGACTACTAACATGGTTCTATAATTTCACATTTGAACTGTCTCCACTAAGCATTTATCATTTGAACTTGCCAGAATAGTGGTAGCTTCTGGGTTCTTGCTTTGTTTAGTGTGACAATAACAGAATAAAGACCCTAGACATAAATCTTAGTGTTTTTTTTTCTTAAAATAAATGAACTTTTGTAATAATAGCAACCAAGTAAGAGCAGCAACAATTTCTAGATTGATACATCTGGTTTATCATCTGGCTGAGAATCTCTTCAGATAAAAACCCAAGTTTTTCCAGATCAGAGTTTGGGCTTCTTTGTTTTGTTATTGTTTTTGTTTCGTTCTCTTTTTTTTTTTCCCTAAAAAAGCTAGATTCAGATAAAAACCTGTCTTTCCAGATCAGAGTTCAGGCTTCTTTGTTTTGTTTTTGTTTTTATTTCTGTTTTTTGTTTTCCCTAAAAAAGCTAGATTCTAGGATTGTGAATTGTGTTTTCTTAAGAGATAGTCTAAGACTGGTTGTTGATTTCATAACTAATTTTTCATTTCTGTGGTGGATTGTTTTCTGCCCATTTTCTCTATGCAAATTATTCCTAATTCTAGTCTGGAAAAAGTTAATTGCTGCCTAAGTGAATGAATATAACACGCCGAGAACTCAAGAACTAATCTTATTGAAAAGTTGTTTTTATGTGGTAAAATTGGGGATGAATTTTGATAACTCAGAGGAATGAAAGTTTGTTTTTCCCATAGAAAAAAAGATAAAACCCTTATAAACATTTTGTGAACACTTTGCCAGTCAATGGATACAAAATGTGGGTTCAGAAAGTTAATAATAAAATATAAACTCTGTTGGTTCAAATGTGTTGCAATGATGTGCAAAATACACTTGCCTCACCATATAGCATAACTGTGATTTTCTGTGTAATCATTGGACTGGATATCCAGAAGATGTCTAACTCTGTTTCTTTGCTTTTAGACATCATGGAGAGAGGCAAGTATCCTAATCTCAAAAATCTACAGGAAATTTTATTGCAGAACTTGCTTTGTTAACTAACAGTAGCAACTCTTCCTTAAGTGGAGGGATTCTCCCAACTGTAATTTTAATATAGCTTTTTTCCACAGAAAACCATTTCATCTGGTTTTGACTCTAGCATAAATTCAGAATACTTAATTAAGTTTCTGGCTTGAAAGTAACTTACGTTCTCCTGTAAGAAAACTCGATTTACGAGCTGTAAGTGCTAATTTGCTAGAGCTCTCTCTCCCTCAATACATGCTGTTGAGTTCCATTGAAAATGGTAAATTCTACTCTATTTTTTAAAAAAATGGTAATTAATTCATAGACTTTTGTACTGTGAAGTACCTCCCAAATGTTATGTATCATTGAGTTGAGAATTACAGAAAACAACATACAGTTTTGAAGTTAACAATTTGGTGGCATTTCAAAATATAAGGGTTGGTATAATTAGTAGAAGTCGGTTAGATATTTAACTAAATTTATCACATATTTATCGCATAGTCAACTATATGAAAAGCACTGTGCCACATCTCTGATTTTGAACTTCTCCAAGAGAATACATTGACTACATTCAGTAGTCCTAAATATTCATCTGTTTTATCCTGAGTTCCACTCTAGCAGAGTTCCTTGAATTATCAAGAGGGAAATTATGGCATAAATGCAAAGTAATCTGATGATAATTCTCAATGCTTCACTAATAGAATAGCTATAACTATAGAGTTGTGCCATATCAGGGAACATTTGGAAGAATTTTAAATTTTAAGTATTATCTCATTTCTGTTTAACCCTCAAGAAGACTGATCTTTTAAGCTTTTTTGCCTCTTCCAAGCAAAAAATACTTCAAAAACTTGAAGAAAAGAGAAAGATTATAAAAGTAATGGAAGGTAGATGGTAATATCTGTTTATGTTAGTTAGGTATAAACAGTTAAATACATCAATTGTTAACTCAAGCTTTATTAAGGAAAGAAGGCTGTTTATGGTGCTAATCAAAGATAAGGGTACAATGAATAATCCCAAGTCAAGAAAAAGGAAAATCAAGGAACATGAGGAATAATTTTCCCTCAAGTCTTGTGCCAAGGTGGAATTATTCTTCCAAAAGCAAATCATGAAATACAAAAAATTCTGGATGTCCAAGTTTATCCACATAAGATAATGGTTTTCCTCTGAAGGAAAAGACGGTGGGAACAACACTGCCTCAACCACAAACCAAAGAATGAACTTGATGACCTAGTAGGGCTTTTCCATTTCTAATTTATTGATCCTTGTATTCATAAATTTTCCTGTTTAATTTTTTTTCTTTCAATGGGACTTCCAAAAACTCCTGTAAAAAAGGTCAAGTTGGAAATAGCTTATTCACTAATAGGAGGGAAAAAAAATATATATATTCATTTCACTCTGCTAAGTAAAAACAGGAACTAGTCCCTCCCTCATTTATTGAACAAATATTGTTTGAGTGCCTACTATGTGCCAGGCTCTATTCTATGGGTATGAAAAGTTAGCACCCTAACTCCTAACCAACCTAACAGCTTGGTTAAAAATACTAACAGTAATGTATACACAGCATGCCTGAGTTTCTGATCCACAAATGAAAAATCAGTATTACATAAAACAGGGGAGGGTGCTATGTGAGAGGAAGACTCTTATCCTTAATGAGCAGCAAACTAATTCCATATGTGATGCTATTAGCCCCATTTTCTCATTTTGCTATGAGAAAATACATCTCATAGCAGTGTTCTTTGAGGCTATAGGGGTGGGAGAAGTGGAGAAGATAGCCAATAGGCCCAGCTCTCACGTTCTTATAATGGTCAGTTCCACGTACCTACTCTCGTGTTTCTCTGTGTTGGTTCTAGAAGCTAAGAATTCCAGGGCCTGGAATAAAGCTCATCACCAGGTAGGGAAAAAAGGACATGATTTTCTCTGGACGTGCTCAGGAAGTAGTACAGTTCTCTGTAACTTATGTGGGATGGAAATTTGTCTAGATACCTGTAATTGAAAGTGAATAAAGCAGAGGTCAATGTCCTCAAGGAACTTGCAATTTAGAGGAAGGGGCAGATATAAATCTGATTAATTATGATGCGATAAATTCTGTACTTATATTTTGAACAAAGTTGAGTAGAGAATTTCTCAGATTTATTTGACCATGGGAAAGACATAAAAATTATGATCTATCTAATTAATATTGACAGGAGGTCATAGATATATGAAAAGTATGGGAAAACACTTAATTAAAATTAAAAACTTGTGCTCTGTGAAAGACAAGGTCAAGAGAATAAGAAGACAAGCCAGAAACTGGGAGAAAGTATTTGCAAAATTTTTTTGCAAATAAAGAACTATTCTCTAAAATACACAAAGAACTAAAACTCAACAATAAGAAAATAAATAACCCAATTAAAAAATGGGCCAAAGACCTTAGCAGACACTTTAGCAAAGAAGATAGACAGATGGCAAAGAAGCACATGAAAAGATGCTCTACCTTACATGGCTTCAGGGAAATGCAAATTAAAACAATGAGATACCGATCTATACCTATTAGAATGGTCAAAATCTGGAAAACTGACACCACCAAATACTGACAAAGATGTGGAACAACAGGAACTCTCAAATATTCCTCACTGGTGAGAATGCAAAATGGTACAGCCACTTTGGAAGACAGTTTGGCAGTTTCTTATAAAATTAAATATACCTCTACCATACGGTCCAGCAATCATGATCCTTGGTATTTACCCAAAGAAGTTGAAAACTTATATCCACACAAAACCCCACACATGGATGTTTCTAGCAATTTTATTTATAATTGCCAATCTTGAAAGCAACCAAGATGTCCTTCAGTAGCAGAATGCCTAACCTGGGGTATATCCAGGCAATGGAATATTATTGAACACTAAAAAGAAATGAGCAATCAAGCCATGAAAAGACATGGAGGAAACTTAAATGCGTACCACTAAGTGAAAGAAGACAATCCGAAAAGGCCACACACTGCATGATCTCAACTATATGACATTCTGAAAAAAGGCAAAACTATGGAGACAGTAAAAAAGATGAGTGGTTGCCAGGGGCTGGGGGATGGGAAGGGATGAGTAGGTGGAGCATAGAGGATTTTTAGGGCAGTGAAAATACTCTGTATGATAATGATGGATATACAGTCCATTATACATTTGTCCAAATCCATAGAATATACAAAAGCAAGAGTGAACCATACGTCGACTATGGACTTTGGGTGGTTATGATGTGTCAGTACAGTTTCATCAATTCTAACTAACGTACCACTCTTTTGTTACAGTTTGGAGGGTGCTGATATTAGTGGAGGTTCTGTCATGCAGGGGCAGGGGGTATATGAGAAATCTCCATCTCCTCCTCAGCTCTGCTGTGAACCTTACACTGCTCTAAAAACAAATCTTATAAAAAAAAAAGCGTGGGAAAGGTAAATAGCAAAACAATAAATTATAAATGAATTTTTTTGCTGTAAGAAATGACAAAAATTTGTTTATATGTTTAAAACACAACACACATGGGGTATGAAATTATTGTCAAATTATGACAAAATATACAACATTGACCAGTCAGCCTCAAATGGAAAACACACACACACACACACACACTCCTGCTTAGTTAATTGTTGCCAATATGAGGATGCACAGATTAAAATGTCCATACATCAACTGATTTCATGAAACTTAAGTCTTAAAGGGACTGATTTCACAATTAGGGAGACTACATATATGTGACTACTTTTGAAATTGTTTCTCTACTTCAAACATATTTTGAAAGAAAACCTACTACAAGCATTGGTTTAGTATTTGAGCTAGCACATGGACATGAGTTTGGGAAACAGCACGAGCTAGAGGCAAAGAAACATGGAGGGAAAGGCAGGAATTTATTTCGAAACAGGCATGTAGGGGTCAGCTGTGAAAGGAACTTAATAACAGCTTTGCTTTTGATTCCCTGCATTATGTCTGGTAAAATTAAAAGTTCGTCACATTTTAGGTCTTTACATTTTCCTACTTTTCTTAGAACTCGCCATATTTCATTCCCATTGAGCCATCTGCACATACACCATATAGTTTCAAGTAAAAAAATATCTTCATTTAGGCCCTTATTATGTTCTAGACCACGGGCCAAACAGTTTACATGCAAGGTTCTGTTAATTTTCATGAACATTTTTCAAAAGCAGTATTATTAAACTAATTTTAGATTGATAAACTCAAGCTGAATCTGCATGTGAATCCTACCTATGTGACTCAGAGTTCATTTTACTTTAATAATTGGTCTTTGCAATGGCATTTCCCCACGTAGTGTGTTCTTCAGAGGATAAAGCCTAAGAAAAACAGCATTCTGTGGTCAAATCAGTATGAGGACCATAGAGCACTATATCTCTCTCTGGAAGACTCACAATGTGATTAGGATATCAAAGTCCCTGTGAAGTTCTGAAATAAAGAAATCCATTTCAGGTTGTTTATCTGAGTACGTCACAAATTTTAGTTGACTGTCAGAGACTTTGTGTGTGTGTGTGTGTGTAAAACATTTAACATTCCAGGACATACTTTGAGAAAGTTTGTCTTAGAGTATATTGGGAGAACCTTATTAATCTGAACTTAACTCATTTAGAATCTGAGAAATATAAAGCTTCTTGTAAGCTCTCAAATCAATGTTTGTCAGAATGAGGGTCATGATTCACTGGGTCGTGAAAGCAATGAAATGGATCCTGACCAGAATTGGAGGGGGAGAACACAGGAAACAAATAGGACAGAAAATATCAGAGTTGTTGCGTGTAGCATGTACTGAACCATGAAATTTTTACTGGGTCACAATGTAAAATACATTTCTCTCTGTGGTCATGGCCCCAAATGTCTGAAGCCACTGTTTTCATGAAAGTCATATGAACTGCTTGTTGTGCCAGGGGTTATGATACCAAATGTCAGAACTTCGTAAAATTTAACACAAAAAGGACTACTGTAATGCCATGTCTAAATACAGTATTTGTTATTACTTAAAATCAGAGAATTTTTAGAGCTGAAATATCTCATGGGGGAAAACCAAAATAGTTTAGTGACCTGTCAAGGTCAAACAGACCAAGCTGGGCCTAGCACCCAGGTTTTCTGACTTGTACTCTAGTATTCTTTTACTTGTCAGTGTAAATTGACATACTTTTTACTTATAGAACATGAGGATTCTTTTTTTTTTTAAAGATTTTATTTATTTGTCAGAAAGAGAAAGAGGCAGAGGGAGATGCAGTATCCCCATTGAGTAAGAAGCGATGTGGGACTTATGGGAGGACCCTGGGATCATGACCTGAGCCACCGAAACATCCAAAGGATTATTTCTTTTTAATGACTAAGAAAACTAGGTATAAAATTCAGCAAAGCACTCCTGGATAGAAAGTCAATGACAGGTTACAAACATGCTGAAGGCTTTAATTGAAGGGAAAAAGTAACTTAGCATATTTCAGTGCTGGGGTCTAATTATAATTCCACCCCAAAACTAATGAACCTAATACCCCATTGGGGGTATTTAGGTTATCTGGTCATTTAGTTATCTGGTTTCTCATTTGTACATATAAGCGTCCCATATACATGATTTTGAGAAGACTTAGTAGATAACACACCAGTGAACACAGATCTTGCCATGTGTAAATTAAAGATGCAACCCTTAAATAATGAATCAAAGTATAAGAAACCTCCAGACTCCGCACCATTTTTAAAAAAGAAAAGACTATGATTTACTAAAGAATCCCTTAGCAAAATAAACATTAGCTTCTACACATTTTATTTTAGGTAGGCCTTTTCAAGATTCCAGTTGAAGTTTTGAGGATTATACCTAAAGTTGTGCCTAATCACCCCCCTCTCATGGTCTGTTCTGGGGAGAGAGGATCCGAAACTGGTCAGAGGAGGGTGGAAATACTCCAGCCCTCTGCTCCCAAGAAAGCACCCACAGGGGTCTGTCTACCTCAAGAAGCCATCCTGGGCTTGGATTCCAGCCAAGTGTCTTCACATCTTCAGGGCTCTGGAGCCCAGGTTGGTGTCATCTCCTCCCAGGAAGCTTCGGCCACAGTGGGCAGAAATCATTTGATAACTTAATCTTGTTGGGAGGAAGAGACGCTGAGGCCTGTGTACTCTAGTGATAAACGGACGCATCCGGGTGAGTCAAGGAAGAGACATGATATCTTTCAAAAGTAATATAAACGAGTAAAGCATAAACAAGAACTTAAAGTGGGGAAGGGCCACCCCCACAAAACGTGGTAGGCGTCTGGAGGGCATTTAGCCGCGTCGTTAAGCCCTGGAGGTTCTTGGGGTTCTCTCCGGGGAGTCTTTTCCCTAGCTGGGAGGACACGAGGTTGGAGGTGAATTTCCTAAAGCCCAGGAGCGGCCCTTGGACCCTCCCCCTTCCTATAATTAACTCAACGCCGGTCCCGCCAGGAGGGACCAGCGGCTTCCCTGGACCGCCCCCTTCCCCTAGCCCATCTGGCGGGGGCAGGAGAGGATCTCGGGGAGGGGGGTGCTCGACCCCCCGCCACACGAGCCCCCACCTAAGCGGTTTCAAACCCCGACTGTGCCTAGGGCCGGCCGCCTACGGGATCGTCCCCACTCCTCCCCACTCCTTGCCGTCCTCCCGCGCCGGCCGCGCCCGCCCCGGCCTGCCGGCGGGCGCGGGGGGCGCGGGCCCCGGCCCCGCGTGACGTGGGCGCTGCGGCGGGAGGGGCCGCCCGGGGGGCTCCGGCCGCCTTATTAGCGCCCGGCGGGTCGCCGGCAGCCAGCAGACCGCCGCACTGAGAGCAACAGGAGCCGGCTAGCGACCCACTCCTCCCACCTCCTCCGCCAGCCTCCTCCTCCTCCCCTTCGGCTCCTCCCGCCCCCACCTCTGTGTGAGCGGCGGAGTCGCCCTCTCCCTGCCTCTTTCTCCCGCTCCCGCTCGCTCCTCTCTCTCGCTAATACTTCCCCCTGCTGTGCTCCAGGGCACCCAAGCATTCTCCGCGCTAACCTTAGGAACCAATGGTGCTCGAAAAGCCCAGGAAAAGCCGCTTTGGGCAGAGATAGTTGGAAGCCCCTCGTCCCTTCCCCCTCTCCCGGCGCAGCCCGTGCCCGGCTCGCAGCACCTTCTCGCTCCTGCACACAGTTTGGGAGAACGGGGTGAGAAGGTGAAGTGGAAAGAACTGCAGAGCAGAGGGGGCCAGTCTCAGAGCTCAAATTTCATTTTCATTGAAGCAAATCACAGAAGATAAGTTTTTTTTTGTTGTTGTTCTGCATTTTTTCTTTTTCTTTCTTTCTTTTTTTTTTAAAGAAACTTATTTTGGGGGGGGTTTGCTCTGGGCATTTGCTTTGCCCAGTAGTTGAAAAGTGAACTCGACTCGTGATGGTTCTCCTGTCACTTTGGTTGATAGCAGCCGCTCTGGTAGAGGTTAGGACTTCAGCTGATGGACAAGTAAGTGGAAAATAATAACAATAAAAAACTCAAACCCAACCTTTTCCCGAAAAAGTTCCTCCCCTCTTTCCCCTCCTCTCTTTCCTCCTCCCCCCCTCCCACCCTTCCCTGTTATCTTGTGCCTTCAGGAACGGTGTTTGAGGGCTGGGCGCAGCCTGCGGGGTTTTCTGGGGTGGGGGGTTGAATTGCAGGGGTGGGTTGTGACTCCCACTCTGGGAGCCCAGGCTTGTCACACCTAGGGCTTCCCCCCCACCCCCCTTTGCGGCATTCGTAACAATTCCTGGTGACAAACTGCAGCCAATTCGCATCCTCGCCGGGCCATCTGGGTTTCCCCTTTCCGGAGGGCGGTCTGGGCGCTTGAATGAAGTTCTGAACGCTGGGTCCAGGATCCCAGTGCTCTGGTTGCTGCCGCCGGAGTAGGGTTCGCGGGGCTTTCTCTCCTCCTCACTGACTCACAGCTTTTTCGGGCAGCCGGAGGCGGGGGTTTCAGGAAGTCCTTGGGCCGGACAGGGAGCGATCCAGTAGACACGTGTCCTGGGAGGACCGCGGCCGGGCTGGGGTTTGACAGTTGGGGAGGGGGACTGGGGACGTTTCCTGCCCTGCATTTTCCTGGGCAGAGGCTGGAGGCGCCGGCCGCGTTACTCCCCTCCCCCTCCGCACAACTCCTCCTCTTTTAAAGCTAAGTTGAGTGCAGCTCTGTTGCTTTTCGGCCCAGCCCCCACCCTTTGGAGACTCAAGGTGAAGCTCGATGCTCTCTGAAGAGTCCTTGAGAAGGCTCGGCGGGACGAGCGGAGCCCCGAGCCGTTTGTTGTAAATCACATCAGCTCGGGGCCGGTGGGACTTCGGGCACAGAGTAACTCTGTGAGTTTTTGTAGCTTCTCTGGTCGGCCTGGTGTGGCCATAGGTTAAAAAAAAGTAGAAGATTGTCTAGTTGATTCTTGACCTCAAATCTGATATATCGGGCCCCCTTTTAGGTTTCTTTTCACGCATATGAATACAGAGATTTTCTTTGCTAATCCTCACCCAGTATCTGAGTTTTAAGAAAAGAATATTGAATGTCAGTATTTATTTTTGCTGGCTTTATAAATATTAAAATTAAAACGGGCAAACAACTCCCCGTTCCAGACTGTTATTGAATTGGCTCATTCTCTTGCCACAAGAACCTACAAACCAAGGCTCAGCCTTTAGGCACCAGTCCCCATCTCCCGCATCTCCCGATTAGCTCCTGAAAAGCATTACTGGTAGAAATAAAACGTACAAGGTGATAAGATGAAACCCAGTAACTGTTTCTTTTTACTTTTCCCCCTCCTTTACAGGCTGGGAATGAAGAAATGGTGCAAATAGGTAAGCCTTGTTCTCAGATGTCATTCTTATCTTGGTAGAAAGTAGAGAATGAAATAAGCTAATTAAAATATTGTTTCTGAAATTTCTCCTGTTTGTGGTTAAAAAAAAATAATTTGTAGTTCAGGAGCATTTCTGTTCTCTTCCTCTTTTGGGAAGAGGGCCCCACTTTCTTCAGACGGAGTTAAAGGGATATAAAAATTCTGCCATTGGACTTGTAATGCATCAGTTTTTTCCTGTCCCTGGACAAGCCACTGGTAGGTACTTGGAGGATGATGTAGAGGTTGGAAGAAGACATGGAGATAAGTCAAATCAAATCAACTCGTGGAGCATTAGGAGGAACACCTCTGATTAGAACAGAAGGCAAAGTGTAAGAATGCTACAAAGGAGGGAAAAATGAAAGAGGATGAAAATTTTTCTCTTAAAATTTTTCCAGCTTTGTGTAAGACCTCTGATGACTTCTCTCATTCCATCTGCTTTACAATAATTATCTACTAATGTGCAAGATATTGTTAGGCACTTTGAAAATAATGTCTAAAACTTCAGTATTACCTGATGATGTGGGAATTATTCCCATTTTATGGGTGAGAAGACTGAGGCTCAGAGAGTATAAGTGACTTGTAACAGGTCACTCCCAAGTCCACATGATCTTTTTTTTGAAGCTATTTATAATAGTAATTGTTCTGAATTCAGAGACTGAAACTCATCTGGCCAGAAGCCAGGCTCCATTCAGAGTCTTTTTATATACATTTAACTTGGATTACTTTAAAAGATAAATTTTCCTTTTGGCAGTGTATTAGTCTCTTTAAATTCTGTATTTGTCAGGTGATATTGTGAAGTCATCTTTGAAGTGAAAAGTTTTGATTACTACAAACACAGTTACCTGTCATTGCCTGTGTGCTGTGCGTCGGGCACTGTATTAATTGCTTTGTGTGCATTGTGTCATCGAACTCTCACAAGCACACACGAGGTAGAGACACCATTGTGCCTGTTTCAGATTTGGAGAAAATGAGGCTTGAGAGGTTCTACAGCTACCAGCTAGAGTGCATAGGGGAGAGCTGGGAGGATTCCATACTTGTAAACTAATGCAGGGACCCGAAGATCCAGGCCCAGAGGTGTCCGTATGTAGCTGTTTCTCCACATATGTCAGAATGCTCCCTTCCTCTGCAGTGTTTGGCATTGTTGGAACTCTTCTCCAAGCTTAGACCTCCATAGTAAGAGTAGGACAAAGGGGAGGACAGTGACTGAGAACTGTATTAAATGTACAGTGTCTGTGAAGAGACATTTGTTATGTGTAGCTGATAACATTCAGTCATGAATATCTATCTTTTTAAAGAAGGACTTAAAAAAAAAATCCTCAAACCAGTAAAAAAGAAAATTGTCTTCCTTTTTTATTGCTTAAACATTTGATTACTTAAACATCCCAACTTTTCAATATGTAAATTAAAAAGCTGTGTTAAGATGGCCCATCCTAGGGGCGCCTGGGTGGCTTTGTTGGTTAAGTGTCCAACTCTTGATCTCAGCTCAGGTCTTGATCTCTGGGTTGTCAGTTCGAGCCCTGCAAAAAAAAAAGAAAAAAGATTACCCATTCTATCAGAGATAACCCATTCTATAAAAAAGATTACCCATTCTATCAAAGGAATAAAATATATGCTTTGATTAAATTTTCAGATAGAATCAGCATGTTCTCCTGTAAGAGGCCCTGAGTTAGACTTTGGTCCAGTCCTTTTGTTAATATAAATTACTTCAGTTGCAGGTTTCTGCAGAGAAGGAAGTGGTACAGGTGTGCTTAAATTTGGTAGAGGAAGATGAGTAGCAGTGTGGAAGAGGGGAGGGCAGGGGACTCTTAGATTGTGTTGCTGGAGATTTTCTTGCTCCCAAGTTCCTCTGCTTTATAGGGTTTCTCTTTTTTATTACTGTCATTTTTATTTACCATTTTCAGGTTGAGTGAAGAGAAGAAATAAAGATAAAAATAGGTTTGACTCATGAGTCTTGTGATAGTAAAACTGTAGCTATCATTTGGCTTTGGGATATAATCATTTATGTAGCACTTAAAAGGGATTTAAAAATACATTAAAAAAAAAATCTATGTATAGGAATGAGATTTCTTTCCCTTGTCCCAACGTGCAAAGGGGTTGTTAACCTGAAAGTTTGGTAAAATGCCCTCCTCTACATATAATTAAGTAATTTTTTCCCAAGAATTATTTTAAAAGTGGTTTTATATAACTGCTTAGAGGTGCTATTTGATCAACGGTACAATTAGGAAAGATTAATAAGGCTTGTAGAATTAATTATTTTTACTGGTCTCCAAATCGGCTAGAGAAAAGTCTATGGTTCTGAATGATTTCTGTATAATTTAATGTCTCAGGAAGAGATAACTATAGATTAGTGACAAACCACAGATTATTAGGAAGCTGAATTTAAAAAAAATAGTTTCTACTGAGATATACTATCCATGCAGGATAGTGCGTATGAGTGTACACCTTGCTGACCCTTCCGGAAGGGAGCCCTCCTGGTGACTAGCATCTGGATCGAGAAGTACAACATTACTAGCACTTGTGCTACCTTCTTTGCACTGTCCCCACATGATGGGTAACTGCTTTCTTGGCTTCTGACAGGACAGGTTAATTTTGCCCGTTTTTAAGTGTTTTTAATAAATATAGTCATGCAATATGTGCTTAAGAAAGCAATAAAAAATGTGTCTAAAATGCTTCAACCCCTAGAGAGTCGGAAGGCTTTTATTTAGGTAGAGAGAAGGCGGTTGTGATGAGGGCAGGTTAGACTGTGTATAGAAATATCACCTACGTAGTGTGTTGATGGGCCTTTGCTTCTTTCCTTCTCTCTCCAGCCCAGTGGAAAAATGCCTTCTTGGTATGTGGGCAAGT
This sequence comes from Neomonachus schauinslandi, assembly GCF_002201575.2. Classification (NCBI taxonomy): domain Eukaryota; kingdom Metazoa; phylum Chordata; class Mammalia; order Carnivora; family Phocidae; genus Neomonachus; species Neomonachus schauinslandi. Next base: position 145,917,621 of record NC_058404.1, read on the forward strand.
ATGATTCACCCTAGAGAAACTGGGCAAATAGGCTTTGAACTCCGACCTACTTCTCTGCTTCTTGGTCAACCAAAGAGGAACTGCTTACCTATCTACCTGTCTGCACCCACACATACATACACTCATACATGTATACATACATACACACATATACATAATGTGTATATGTATATACATATACACATACATGTGTGAGTGCGTATGCCTTGTGTATATATGTGTAAGTGTGTTTCCTGAGGTCATTAACATACTTCTGTGGCATATCAGGGAGCTCTTTCATTCTGACTCAGAGTATGGCCTTGGTAGGACACCTAGGGTAATTGTGGGCAGCTGGTTGGCTGGCCTGATTGGGTAAGTAGTCTTGCTCTGTGACACATGTGGCTTAGGAAATAATCATGGTCCTGTAGAAATTGGAGATTTCTGTAAAATCTGCAAAGAATTCTCTGAATCCTTTGTTTCATAAGCTACCACTCTGAAATTGCCTGAGTATCATTAGAGGAAAAATCATTGTGAGGCTTTGGTGTTGGGCTGAGTTCCCTCACTTATCCCCCGTCTTGGAATCAGGGCATACCTATCTTTCTCTGCCCTATTTCTGTTTCCAGGTCTCAAATTCCATTACATTTCATTCTTAACAAAATAAAGTCGCTAATCTTGTCCTCTCAAATATCCAGTTTACTGTGAAATATTGGTTCATCATTTGCAGGTACTTATTTGGTTTTCAAGGTTTAGTGTGAGTCACTTCCCCTAGTCCTTGGCTTATAGTAGGCATTTCTACTGGTGTAGACCTCATGAGAGCAAACACTTTGTCTTGATGATTGCTGTATCCCCGGTATATAAAATTGGGCTTGGTACCTCGTGGGTCCTCAAATATTTGTTATTCAGTGCATAGATCTAGTAAGCAGGGATTGGGATTCACCTAGTGTTCTGGCTTTTCTTAAATGCTCTTGTTTTGTGCCCCTCTCCAGGTTTACTTGGTCCCTAAGAAAATGAAGATGGTGATAATGGCTATACGATTAATTATTCAGTGTTATCAAGGCTCCTTGTGACTTCTCTTTTCATTCCACAAAGCTCACAGAGCTAGGTTTATTGGTTTCTTACACTTTTCTGTTTCTGTTCAATAAGATTTGGTAAATTGAACTGAATTACGTGCAGGTTGGGAATGCCCACTAATTTTGCACTCATGTCTACTTGAGATCTCTGTTTCAGGCATCGGGGGAAATAAGATAACCTAAGATTAAAATCTACCAATTTGCCAGCAGCAATACTGTGGTTTAAAGTGTGATTTAAAGGGGTTTAAAGGGATCCTTCATAAAATTTAGGATTTTAGCTACCTGTATAGCCATTGTTCTTTCTTGTACCTAAAGATCATGCATTTGACTTCGCTGATTTAGCTTCCATCCCTCCATTGAACATCATAATGGCTAATATTAAATGCTTTAAGCTTTGTAGATGAAGATGTTATTTAGTGTAGCATGTTAATCTATTACCAGCAAATTATTATTGCTGTTTAGCTGAAATATTTCTTCCCCATATTTTCACTGTTTTTTCTTGTCATTATACCAAATAATCATAATATTGCTCAGAAATGTTAAGAAATCCCCATGGTCACTTCTGCTTCCAGGATGATTATCTCTAAGCATTCTTTGCTTGTGGGTAGCCAATCCAGATTACCTTGGAAAGCCATTAGGGACAATTCCAAATTGCCTGGTAAAATCATGAGTGGTTTCAATATGAAGGATTTGGTTATGTTACTTGGACTGGATATATTGACAGTGATGACTTAGATGGAACTCTAATGACAGAATTTTGGGAACCTTCTCTTTGTGTTGCTCCAATAGAAAACAGCTTTTACTCCTAAACTGTGCTACGTCTATTATTAGAAATTGTTGAATTATTCTTTTTCATTAGTTTTTCTTCTGAATATAGATGTTTTACATGTGCCCATTAAAATTGTCTTCTTTAGTTTTTCTGTATTCCCCAGCTTTTTGACAATCATCTTAAGTACCAAACTGTTATAATTTAGCATATTCTTGCTCAGTCATCTTTCAGTACACAGATTGTGTGGATTATTTTTTGTATATGTGTTTTTGTTTTATTTACTATTTTAGTATAGTTTACCATAGCATTGTAAAATCCTTATAAACATAGTTTTAATCTCATTATCCTAATAAACCTTAATTTAGGTACTTATTTCCCTAAGGACACCTATTTTCTCATGATAATGAATGTTACCACAGAGTGTTTAATATAGATAGCTGCCTGCTTTTCAAATGACTACTTTAGGAGAAAGCCCTAGAAGCTGATTGCTGAGTAAAACCAAATTAACATGATATGTTTTGACAGATGGCTTTTAAAGAAGTTTGTATGATCTGAACTTTTACTAGTAGTATAGGAAGTGTTGATTTTTAAAAATTTCAGTTTTAAATTAGTTTTGGCTCTGTTTCCCTAAATCTGAATATAATTTTTAAATTCTTGATTGTGCAATCTTTGAAATATGTAATGAATTAATCATTTTTTAGTTATCAAGTACCCCAAAGTATGATCAATTATAAAAACGTTTTGTAAACTTTAGTAGTACTATGAAAAGATTCATCCACCTCATAGAATTTGAGAGTTGTATTATTCTTTAGAATGGATAATAAAGCGTGCGAAGAGTTTTTCTAGTTTCGGAATCTCTGTTCCCACAAGTAATTTATCCATCCTAATTTTCCAAATACATTTACATGATTTTGCTGACTAACTGTAAATCCTTAGGGGAGATTTTGTGGTCACGTCAGTCTCTTGTTTATAAAAATGATTGCCACAAATTCAGCATGATGAATCTTTATGGAATTTAGAATAAATTGTGACCAGCATGAAACAGTCTATCTTGTTTTTGAAGTGACTGATAAAACAAAAATAACATTTAGGAAACTCGTAGGTAGTAAGATAGGATTAAATACACGCATCTTCAAATACTGGGATCTTAGATGTTAAATCACATTTCCTACAATCTTTCTTTGTTATTTAGCATTTATATTTTTATATGTGTATATGCGCATAAATTAAAAAGAATGATTGAAATCATTCATCATATGAGCTTGAGTTCTCTTTTATATGTAAAAATCTCTCTCTTTTACATGTAAAGTCCATTCCTTAATCTAAAACATAACCAGCCTATCCAGTAGAGGACCTATTAGTATTCATTGCCTTTCTTCCATTAAATGGTCAGGGGCACAGACTGTTGTTCACTGTGTAGTTTACTACTTTCTAGCTGACTTTAACCTCTCAAAGCATCTCTTCTGTGTAAACATAGGCATACTACTACTTCTTAGTTCATAGAATTGTAAAGGATTCATAAAGTGCTGGCACATGGGAAGCAAGCTAGGATAATAGCTATTATTAGTATATCTTAGTCTTGTGCTTTTTAAAAAACACTTTTACTCAATGAGAGCCACCCCATTCTAATCCGTACATTTTTGATAGGTCTGCCTACCACCATGAATTTCCAGGAACCTTAATTTACTGTGTCAAGGACTTGTAAACTCTCCAGCCACTCAGCTCACCATGTGACAGCTCTTTGAGAGTTCTATTTTCATGTATTATCTTAAAGTTGATATCTCAATATAGTATTGCTTAATTCATTGGAATACGGCAGTAGGGGGGAGCTGGGTAAGGAATGAACAGTGCAAAACGATTACTCCGTACAGACTCCATGCCAACTTTATTTCATGTATACCGGACAGAATTCTTTCTTCTTTTCATCTTGTTTATGGAAAGTCCTTTTTAATTGAGAGAAAGTTCCTGTATTAATCATGACTCGTTTGGATGCAAATAACAGGAGCCCACTTGACACTGGTTAAGGAAAACAAAATTGATCAGGTAATCAGAGTCAGGTATAGCTGAACCGAGGGCTCAAACAATGTCAGAAATCCCTCTCTCTCCTCCCCCGACTCTTCTTTCTTTCTCATTTTCCTGCGTTGGCTCCGTTTCTTTATCAGGATATGATTGGTGGCCCCTCGGGTTGTGGCAAAGACTGTCACCAGCATCTGTAGGCTTTCATTCTACCTTTCACCCCACTAGACAGAACACTTGTTTTTTGATAGCCCCAGCAAAATGTCCTGGGGGAGGGTTTGATTGGCTACTTGGCTTGAGTCATAAGCTTATCCTGGAACCATTCGCTGTGGCAGGGGATGCAGTGCTCTGATTGGCCTGGATTGAGTCATTTCACTCTTGATTTACAGGGACTAAGAGTGGAATTCAGGATGGTTAACCTGAGGGAACACTGGGGTGCAGTTAAAGAAAAAGGAGGATGGATGCTAGGGAGCGCACATGTAATCATGCTGCAGCCTGAGGGCTTCCCAGCACACTGCATGGGAACTGGCAGCTGTGGTAGGTAGAATAATGGCCCCCCAGGGGTGTCTACATCCGAATCCCTGGAGCTCATGAGTATGTGATGTTACATGGCCGAGAAGAGTTAAGTTTGCCGATGGAATTAAGGTTGCTAATCGGTTGGCCTTTAAATAGGTAGATTAGCCCAGATTTTCCGAGGTCGGTCCTCATAAATAGAAGAGGGAGACAAAAAGACAAAACTAGGGAGATGGCAGCATAAGAAAGGACTTGGTCTGATGTTTCTGGCTTTGAAGATAAAGGCAGGGACCTAGGGAGCCAGGGAACACCTGTGGCCTCCGGAAGTTCGGAAAGTCAAGGAAACAGATTATTCCCAGAGCTTCTTGAAGAAATGCAGCCCTGCCGACACCTTGATTTTAGACCCCTGTGACCTGTTTCAGACTTCTGACCTCCAGAACTGTAGGGTAATACGTATATATTGTTTTAAGTCGCCAAGTTTGTGGCAATTTGTTACAGCAGTAATAGAAAGCTAATACAGTGGCCCAGCGCACTGTCCCCATTTCTCATACTTTTGTCATACTGTGAGCCAGACTACTGTAGATTTGGAAAATGTAATCAACACAAGTAAGTTTCAGTGAAGACCTTTAAAAATGCTGTTTGCATTTCTTGCCTGTCATATTTTCCTCAGCCTTTGGCCCAGGGGGACAAATGCTTATTTTTCCTGGCTTTAAATTCTAGGCTCAATATTAGTCTTTAAAAGTATTATCCATCAAAAAATTGTGAGGTATATGAGAAATATTAATTTATAGAATGTCTAATATAGCTCTTGAATCTGTAAAACTTCCAGGGATGATAAATATAACCATTAGATGTGCTTCTTTAAAAACTAAGATTGGAATGTTAATATTTTGGCATCGGGGACTCACGTAAAAAAAAAATATATATATATATATATCTTCTCTACTTGTTATTCTGTTATTAATTATTTGATCATTTTAAGATATAGCAACCAAAAAATATGCTTGGATTTTTTTTTTTTTTTTTTTTTTTTTTTTCCATGAAAGATCTTCTCTTACCTGATTTCATGTTCTGGAACACTAAAGAATGTGGTGTTCTTTCCTAAGTGACTCTCTCGAATGTAAACATTGTGCAATTGCAACAAATATTTATGAAAAAGCCAGGTTTAAAAAAATGAGAAGAATTTTTAAGTTCACGACGATTTGTTCTTTCTTAATGAATAAAAGGGAAAAAAAAAGCTTTCTTTTTTTTCTCCAATAGCTTGTTGAAAAATCTTTGACTGTGAAAGTAGGTTTGCAAATAAAAGACTTCAAAGAGGTTCTCTGCCTTGCGGTGATAAGAGCCTAGAGGAGATGAAGTGGGGGGAAAAAGACCTTGGCTCTGCTCAGGAGTTCAGCATGTGTCACAACTAACTTTTAATTGCCTTTCAGTGAAGATGCGTCCCCTTCTCCGTTTGTGTTTACGGCCTTGGGAAGCCCTTCAGCGCGTGGTGTCCTCTTTAAGGTCCACTCATCACCCTGCTCACATTTTTCCTAGAGCAGCTGGCTCCTGTCATTTCTGATGAAAGTCATTCTCTTACCCTCAGCGAAGGATTTGGGAATGTTGTTGTTGGAGCGGCTTCTTTAGCAGATCTTGAAAAAGCTTATTCGATTTCCTTCTTGTGGCCAGATTGTTGCATACTGAGAATTTGTACCTGAAAAAGGAAGTTGCCTGTGTAAACTGCCTCTTGATAATCATCAACCAATTCTTGGGAGAGGATCCCAGTGTCTGGGCAAGGTAACAGAGTATGGGTTGTTACGGCTAGCCTGGACTTCAGGCCCTCCGTTAACATGGAGCTGAGGATCCCTTCTACCCATATCAGAAACACCAGGCTGGGGCGGGAGTGGAGATGGGAGAGGCCTGAGAGGTGCCGGGACGTGGAAGGACTCGGAAGCCCACTTCCATCTTCTATAGCTCAGCTGGATGGGGATGGTCACGGTGATAATAACCTCAGCTAATTTTTCTTTTATTACATTGTTACTAGCTGGACTAAGTCTTTTATGTGCCTTACCTTGTTTGAGCCCATTATTTTACAGGCAACCTCTCTGAGCCTTAATTTTGATAATTTGCTTACAGAGGCCAAAATGCACATCAGCTTGAAATCAGAATTTAAACGCAGTACTTTCCGCTCCAGACCTTCGGTAATCAACCGTCTTACCCCACCTTCTCCCTTCCTTGCTTGGGAACTCAAGCCATATTGCATCAGTCACAAGTATTCCAATATTTTGTATACCAGGAGTAGCTTTGGGCTTCATTAGATCAACTAAAGATTGCTATAATATGTGTGAGCTTTGTACTGTAGTCACTTGACGTCTAAGTAATGTTGATTATACTACTGAACACTTCTGTTCTCTTACTGTTCTATAGTGTGGTCTTTGTAACGTACTGGGGACATCTAGTAACCTCTAGGAGACATGTGGATATCATTGCACAACGTATTAGATGCATACCAAGCTGCCTGTCCTCAGCTGTGAGCTTCTGAGACTGAATGCATGAGGGAATTAAGATGATGCTAGAGCTTGGGCCACAGTGGTATACTGTGAAAGCACTCCCTCTCAAGAATCCCCACTTCCAAAAATCACCACTGATTTTTTCCCCCCAAAGACTGCTGTATGCTGGGGACATTTAAACATAGTTAAGATACCACACCTCCATCCCAAAGAGCCTACAATCTCTGAAAGGACAAGACGTAAGCATATAATTTTTCTCCCATACAGATTTTTAGAACTTTTATACAGATAATGTGTGATGATGAGATCTAAGAAGCCTAGACCAGCAGGTCTATACTCTGGGCAAGATAGCAGGGAAGGTTTCTTGGGAGAGATGGGGCTTGAGATAGGCCCTGTAGGCCAGGTTGGATTTGTATGGATGGAGATAAAGGAGCAGTCCTTTCCCTGGGGGCGAATGGTGGAGTAGGACTTTGAGAACAGGCGTGATTAAGTTGGGCCTAGGCCCAATAGAATGTTTCAGTAGGCCAATATGGGAGATGATGTGGCAAAGAGTTTAGGGACAGAGCGCATAGGGCCTTAAATGACAGTTCAGTTTTGGGTTCAATTACCCAGTCTGCGAGTTTCAGTTCCTTATTTGTGAAGTGAGAGGATTTGATTAGTAGAGGTCTTTAAAACAATTTTCATGTCTAACATGGAGAAAAAGCGATCAGTTTTCTGAAACTGTTTTATCTTTGAAGTAATGATGAGCCATTGAAACTGTTCAGAGAGAATAATCCAGTTATATTAATACCTAACATTTATTGAGCCCTTCATATGTGCCAAATAGTGTCCTAAACACTTTGGATTAGGCCAGTTAGTTTTTACAAGGCGATGAATAAAATACTATTACCCTCATTTTACAGATGAGAACTGACATGGAAGTCTTAAGTGACCAAAATCACAAAGGTAGTAAGTGGCAGAACTTAGGCATTTTACATATGGGACTTTAAAACAGTTTTCCTGGCAGTAATTCAGATAATATTTTGGTACAATTTATACAATATTTGGCTGTGAGAAATTATGTTGGGGAGTTTGGACTTGGCACCTCGCGGTTTACAGTGTGTGGTGACAAGGACTTGAAGCAATTGGAAGAAATGGGATTAGTTTGACAGCGATTTCTAAGGAGAAAACAGGACTTGAATGATATTAAATGGGGGGAAAAGTGGATATAAAATCAGTTTTCTAAGCTGGAGCTTTGGGAGAATCAGCACATCATGAACATAAACAGTGAAGTCAGGAAGGCAAGCTGAATATTTAGGGTGAAAATGAGAAGTTTGGTTTAGATATTTTAGGGGTGAAGAGAAGGTATGACACATTATTCTAGGCAGAGAACTGCCATGTTCAAGTTTCAGTGTGAAGCAAGTTCCTCTTTTTCCTTGAACCTGTATTTACTGAGCGTCTGTTATATGCACTACACGGACATGTGGAAAAGGGCCCAAAGTCTCAGAAATGGTTACAGTTTTGAAACTGAGAAAATTCTAAGGTGGTTGACATTAAAACGAAAAGTTGGATCATCCAAAAGGTCTTGAAGTATATGGAAACATAGAACATGGCCTCCTCAAAGGCTTATTTATTTATTTACTTATTTATTTTATTTATTTGACAGAGAGAGAGGCAGAGCGAGAGAGGGAACACAAGCAGGGGGAGTGGGAGAGGGAGAAGCAGGCTTCCCGCGGAGCAGGGAGCCCAATGCAGGGCTTGATCCCAGGACCCTGGGATCATGACCTGAGCCGAAGGCAGATGCTTAACTACTGAGCCACCCAGGTGCCCCTCCTCAAATACTTTGATGTAGGTTATGTTTAATATTAGTGTGTGTATACAGATGTATACACATCTCTCTCTCTCTCTCTCTCTCTCTCTCACACACACACACACACACACACACACACACACACACACAGGAATGTGTCTCTTTGATTCAGCCTGAGGAGGAAGAAGGCATTAAGTTAAACTCTCAAATGAGGACTTTAGAGAATTCTCTGACAAGGAGAATTGTTAGTGTTATAATTTAGTCATCCATTGAAGATACGACAATACTTTTTCTTAAAGGTAGTTTGAGTTTCTGAGGAGATCCTGAATGAAAACATACCCCTCTCACTTGCCTGAGTTAACAAGTTAGAAATAGCAGATATAAAGATGTAGTAAAAATATCTTTTACAAACAAGGCCAGGGTAACAAGAGGCTCTCCCTTTGATGGGAAGTGCCCAGCCGGCGTGTGTCAGGACCTGCTGGGCTAGGACAGGGCTTGCCCCCATGATGTGGGAGACAACGTGTGCTCCTTATCAGGATCCTTCCCAGAATAAGAGTGAGGAGGGAGGCTCTGAGCTTTGTGAACTTCTTATTTTTCCCAGGCTTACAAATCACAGACATCACTCTTCATTACCGGGAGAAGGGTGAGCTAAGAGATGGAGCGGCCCAGGAGAGTCAGAGAAAAATTTCTTTTCACAGAGAGCAGGAGCAGGTTAAAGGCACTCCATTTCTAACTTAAAAGGAAATCATCTACTTGAGATGCTTTCATTGTAGGAAAGAGGCAAAGATTAGATGATTTTCAGGGTCTTTTTTATTTTTGACCTGTATAGATACTCTGTGAATATCTAAAGGGATTGCGGAGTGGAGCTGATTTCCTGCTGCTTGCTTCTAAGTATGAGGGGCACTGTGTCTGCATTCCAGGAGATCTGTTTTAATGACTAGATCCACTTTCTCGTTCTTAGTAGCTTAAATATAAGACCTGGATACTACGAAATGTTTGATTTACTGGTCAGTAAGAGCCGTGAGAAGTAGAAATAACATTTGCAAGCAAAATTCTGGTTGTAGAGGTATATGACAACTTGTGTAGTTGGCTGTCATTGATCGCTTGGTGATAACTTGCTATTTGGGGAAAAGATGGTGCATTTTAATTCCAGATACACCCTCAGGCTCAAACTGCTCTCATCCATTCATTCATTCACAGGTATTTATTGAGTGATTTCAGGTTCTATTTTAGGCACTGGGAAACAGTAGTAAAGAGAACATAAAATCTGTGCCCTCGTGGAGCTTATATGCTAGTGGGAGAAACAATAAGTAAATGTAAATACAATTTATGGTATGTCAGAGAGTGAGTGACAAGTTTTATGGGGAAAGGGGTTGGAGAGTGATGAGATGGATACTGGTCAGGACACACCTCACTGAGAGAGGGTCACATTAAAGCACAAACCTGAAGGAATTAAGGAGGGAGATCCCAGAGGAAAGCAATCGTAGTGACCTTGAGATGTGAGAATTCTCAGTGCCAGGCTGAGACCACTGAGGGGGTATAAAGGGTAGTGAAAGTGCTGGGATATTAGCCAGAGCGGGATGTGGCATCAAGAGGGTTTTTATTAAAGGTGGGAGATAAGACGGCTGCTTATTTGTTGATGGGAATGATCTAGTGATGTGGGGAGACTGATTGAGAAAGAAGAGAGGACAGGTGCAAAAACTGTTCCTGCAAAGGCGAGAGGGGTTAGGGGTTGGTGCACAAGGAGGGGGGGGGTGGTTTGCTCCTTGGTAAGACCACAGACAACATCTCCGTATTAGCTGGAGGAAAATGGACCATGCATGCCTAGACGCCAGTCGGTTGTGGAAGGCTCACTGCTTTTGAGTCCTGTTCAGGTGACTTAGTGACCACAGTGTGGCTTTACGGTGGCTCTGGCCATTTGTGCTTGTAGAATTTATGGCCCACAAAGACCTTTATATACCAATTGCCGTGGCCCTTCAGCCATCTCTGCTGACAAGTGTATAGTTTCACATCTTAAAACTGCACATGGGCAATATTTTAATGAGTAGCTAACTTACATTTAAGTGTTCAATCGCTCATATTTATTGCATCCTCTGCGTAATCTCGTTTAAACCTCTCACTAGACCTATGAGCTGAAGTATTACTAGCCTCCAGTTAACAGTTGAGGATGCTGAGCCTAAGAGAAACCAAAGAATTTGTTCAGGGTCATGCGCTGACTTAACTTGTTGCTTTCTGACAGTGTAGTTTCTTCCTTATCCATAGGCTGTACTGCTTTGTGGAAGGATTTGGGCCTGTGAGGTGTGTAATTTCTGAATACAGTAAGTTAACACTGGATATAATTTGATTTGCCTGTATGCTTGTAATCTGAGATGAAAATACTTTTGATAGCTTTGAGCTTTCCCCACCATCCCCCCTCCCCTTTTTTTTCCCTCCCGAAGACCGAGAATTTAAGAGCCTTTTACAGAAATTTTTGAAACTACACTGGACGAAAAATTGGTTGGCTGGTTGCGGGTAGACAGAACGTCGTCATTCTTGTGGTAGTTTTCCTTCATAAGTCAGATCTTAAATTAGAAATCGACAGCAAGATGTTCCATCTATTCTGAAGTGAATAAGAGCATAGGAGCATGGTCTTCAGTGTCAAAATGATCAAAATTGAATTCTTCCTTTGGCTTCTTGCTTGCAATGTGTCAGGCCTCCTAGGCCTGCTTTTTCATTTATAAACTAGGGATAATAACACCCATCTGCTGTGATTGCTGTGAGAATTAGAGATGGTATATTCTTTTTTTTTTTTTAAATATTCATTTATTTATTTGACAGAGAGAGAGAGTGAGAGAACACAAGCAGGGGGAGCAGCAGAGGGAGAGGGAGAAGCAGGCTCCCCACTAAGCAGGGAGCCCATCGTGGGGCTCGATCCCAGGACCCTGGGATCATACCTGAGCTGACTCAGACACTTAACCAGTTGAGCCACCTAGGCGCTGAAGAGATGGTATATTCTTGAACACAAAGCACAGTGCCCAGTATTTATCCTGCCAATAGATGGCAGGTGACCTGGTAGCTCCTTTGTCAGTTCTGCTAACTATTGTCCAGGGGTATGGTAGCCTGATGGGTTACTAAGTGCATCTTTTCCCTTGGTTATAATAATTCCCAACTGGAAAATTACATTCTGGGTTTAATTTCAACAATGTGTCTTATGTGTACATTTTAGGAATGATTTATTATTTAGCATCAGAGAAGACAAAGCTCTATAGAAATATGCCTTTTTTATTTTGAATAAAAATGCAGAACATGCTGTCTGACAGTGGAAAAATGGAACTGTCCCAGAGAATCTAGGATGCGTGGTTTGCTATAAGCATGAGGCCCTGGTTGTCTTCCTGGGTGTGGAGGAGCCTCCTTGCATTCTTCCTAAATTTTCTAGTTCTCTAGTCACTTAATCCAGGCATCAGTATATTGTCTAGACTTTGGTTGTGTGAATTTCCTTCAGTGGAGATGGGAAACCTCCTTCACTTGAAACAGTAAATGAATAGTTAGAGAAAGAGTTATAAGTGGGATTACTGGTGCAGGCAGATGCCCTTGGACCTCAGGTAGTATGTCTTTTTTTTTTTTTTAGGTAGTATGTCTTGTAAGTTAGTGTATAACAGCATAGACAAAGCAAAGGTTCTCTGGTTACCTGCATTACTAACTTAATACATGTTAAACAGATCCTACTGACAAGAGACCTTGGCGTGTACAAAATCTTGTATTAGATAGTATTGGAAATACCAAGCTGAATGGGGGGGGTTTCTTGTCCTTAAGGAATTTATACTTAATTGGGGATAGGCTTTGTCAGTCCACACCCAAGAGCCTGATTCATCCCTTACTGTGGAAGCCTTCCCCTCCATCACTCTGCTCCTGCGACACTCAAGTTCTTTCCCTAAAATTTTGAGTTCTTTCTATAAGCCAGAAGTTACTAAAAGTATTCCCCAGGGATTTGGCTGTAAGAGAGACTACATCTTTGCATCTGTGCTTACGCTGATGCCTAGTGTGGGTCTTTGACGATGGTCCAGAGAAACCACAAAGTGGGGATCATGCCGTTGCTGCGCGTCCCAGGGCTGGAGGCAGGCAGGCTTCACTTTACTATGTGATGCGACAGTCCTCACTCCTGCCTAGTAAATATTTACAGCAGTGTTATTTGATCTGTGCATTTAATAAAGAAGGGTATTTTGTTTAAATTCATTGGCCATTCTAAATGGCATAATGATAACAAACATGCACTCAAAGAATTTCCAAGTTGTAAAATGCCTTCATTTGTCTTCTGGTACTTTATACACTGTGTGAAGTATTTAAAAAGCAGGAAAAGAATGAACATATTCTGTAAGGTTACTTTAAGATCATAGGTTATAGTTCAGTTACGAGTCTTACACTTTCATTTATTGGATGACATCCATGTAATTGCTCTAGGGGAGACGTATTCATGGATCATAGAATTTTTTTCAGGGTACTTTGACATACTGTGGGACTAGTCTTAGGCTAGAATCATGAAGGTGGGGGACTTTTTAATTTCTGTTATCAGATTTTGCTTGTCTTCTTTTCTCATTCTTGTCCTCATGTTCTTTTCCAGGATCCACTGTCTTGCTTCCAAATCATTTTTAGTAAGGGATAAATGGTTTATTCAATGAGTTATCTTTCCCCAGCGTGTTTGCATTTTAGCAGACATAATACATTTGGCTAAATGAGGGGAATTAATTGTGAAATTGAGTTTAACCTGTAGCTGGCCACCATGATATAAGGTGGACTCCAAATAGACATTCATATTAAAATGAGTATCTGTCCCATGTACGGAATTTGGTGCAAAATGACAATGCCATTTGCTCTTAACTGACCAGCATCTGCATATTTAATTTATAGATTATGATTTCTATTTTTTTTTTTTTTTTTACCTATTCTCCTCGTTTTCTGAAAATGTTCTGTGATTTATGGGGCACAACTCAGTGGAACAGAATGAGTGTATGGGCTTTGGAATATGACTTGGATTCCTATCTGAGCTTCACAGTTACTTGACCTTGAGCACATACTTCCTGAATCTCAGTTTCCTCACCCATGAAATGTGATTGTTAGGTTTGTTATGATGGAAAAATTATATATAAACTACAGCACCATTAACTACAATGTATAAAATTACAGGCCAATGGTAAATGCAACATAAAGTAGCTATTATAATTAGTATAAATTCTAGGATTTTTACAGGGAAAAAATTAAACAATAAAAAAAATTTCTTCTACATAATAGCAACTTTGTTAAAAATTTGTAGCAGGTGTCAGTTATGTCAATAATATATGAATTGGGAGCATGTCTTGATGATAAGCAAACCAGATATCATTTATGGAAACTTACTATATTTATATCCTCAAACGTATAAATGAGATACGAATATTCACATTGTAGTACATTTTTTTTTTTAAAAGATTTTATTTATTTATTTGAGAGAGAGAGAATGAGAGACAAAGAGCATGAGAGGGAGGAGGGTCAGAGGGAGAAGCAGGCTCCCTGCCGAGCAGGGAGCCCGATGCGGGACTCGATCCCGGGATTCCAGGATCATGACCTGAGCCGAAGGCAGTCGCTTAACCAACTGAGCCACCCAGGCGCCCTGTAGTACATTTTTTAAAAAGAAAATGATTCATTGAACCCAGAGTTCCCTAAGTGTAGTTGAGAAATGATTTGAGTTCTCAAAATTTCATACCTAATGAGATGGTTCAGGAATATACTTATTATGCAAGTTGAGGTAGAGCCTTGTGAGGTGGGGCACTTTATGCCTAAGCTATGTCCTCCTGTGTTCTCTTGTCACACAGGGTTCTACAATTCTATTTTTCACCCCACAGATTTACCAATAAAGAGACAGAGTGAGTATGAGCTGGTGACTCCAGTCAGCACAAATTTTGAAGGACACTATCTCTCCCATATTCTTTCTGCAAATCACAAAAGGAGGTCACCGAGGGACGTGTCTTCCAACTCTGAGCAATTGTTCTTTAACATCACAGCATTTGGAAGAGATTTTCATCTGCGACTAAGGCCCAATACTCAGCTAGTAGCTCCTGGGGCTGTTGTGGAATGGCACGAGACATCTCTGGTGCCTGAGAATATAACTGACCCCATTAATGATCATCAAGCAGGAAATGCTTCAGAAAGAATCTGGAAAACAGAGCCTTTGCAGACTAACTGTGCTTATGTTGGTGACATCATGGACATTCCAGGAACCTCTGTTGCCATTAGCAACTGTGACGGTCTGGTAAGACTTATTCCCTTTTGTGTGTATGTGTTTGCAGGTGTGTGGGAGTGCAGCATGGCTCCAGCATGGTTTGGAAGGTAGAGGTGGAAAGGAAGCCTTACTCTTATATTTTAAGTTCAGGAAGGAGCTTGAGAAAGCATTTTATAGTCAAAGATGTGTGCTTTGGCTTCATTTTGCCACAAAGACAGCATTATTCCGAGAAGCAAAAGATACCTATTTTAGCATTTTTTGCTTACATTTTCACTTGTGTTACATTGGGGAGTTTTATTTCCTTATTTCTTTCAAAGCATCCTGAAAATTTTCTGAAGAAATGTAGATTCCTCCAAAATGATAGCATTTCACTTCTTATGTGGAAACTTTGGATATCTTCTTAAAGTATTTTGAATGCATTCTTTCGCTTCCCCACAGAATGCTAAAATGGGAAATGAGCAGATCCTTTGTCAGAATTTGTTCAAATCACATTACTTTACAAACATGAGATGTAGTTATCTCTGCATCGTGGCTTTGAGTCAGGTTTTTCTTTATTTTCAACTAAAATACCCGTATATTGCTCTTCAGTTTTGTTGATGAGGCCAATAGTAACTGACCTTTCTCTACACACTCTGCCGATGTGAAATATTTTTGTTTCATTACTCCAGATGTTATTTGGAAAGTGTGTCAATGTTTATACCCCCTCCATCCACAGTTGACTTTGTTCAAAAAAGCAACCATTTTTCTTTCTAGGGTTGCCAGGCTGCTGTTTCTTGGGAGTTCAGAGCTATTCCCTTTGTTTTGCCACTCTTCTGGGAGTTCTCGAAATATTCCTTATGTTCCTGCTTATAATTATTCTACCTTAGCTGGTCCTCCAACAATACCATGAAGTTTTTGCTATTGTTCTCTCTGTGCATAGGCCCAACCCAGAGGAGGTATGATACATATGTTTTACCAAATGCTGGTGAGGTCATTGTTTCAGGCTGTATTTTTGCAGTCTTGTCCTGCCTCTTGATGCTCTGTAGGGTTTTAAGAGCCAGTGCAGAAAACTGAGCAGAGGACATGTAGCAGGTCCAAGTGTTCAAGTGGGACTGCATTAGATTAGGATCTGTACATTTGCATTTGGTGCTAGACCGTATTCTGGGGTTTGAAGACATAAGGAATCGCTTGAGTTCTCATTCTCTACAAAGGTGGAATAGATGTGAATTAATTAAGTCATTGAATAGGAAATAAAAAAGAAAGTACTTTCTAGAAGATGAAGTTCAAAGTATTCTTGAGAAAGTGTGATTCAGTAACTACTAAGATAGAAAAGAACACAAATCATACAAAAGGTACTATTTTTTAATACTTTTAAGTAAAATACATTGAAAATAAAACTTAATTCAGTGTTATTTTTTAGTTTTATAGTGTAAAAAATTATGTACGTTTACCTTCTCAGTTAAGATTTGAAATGTGGGATATTGGCTTGAAAATCTGTTTAAGGAAGGTAAAAGGCAAGGAACTGACTTTAATGCATCATCACAGTGATTTTTTTTTTTTTTAAAGATTTTATTTATTATTTATTTGAGACAGAGAGAATGAGAGAGAGAGCACACGAGAGGGGGGAGGGTCAGAGGGAGAAGCAGGCTCCCCGCCGAGCAGGGAGCCCGATGCGGGACTCGATCCCGGGACTCCAGGATCGTGACCCGAGCCGAAGGCAGTCGCTCAACCAACTGAGCCACCCAGGCGCCCCATCACAGTGATTTTTATATCTGACTTAGCAAGCAGTATTTTCCTTACCATATATGTCTAATTATTGAATCATAGATATGAGAAATCTGGGGCCATAACAAGTTGTTACAAAGAAGAAGAAAATAGATATAAAGTCTGAATGAATGTTAATTATTAGGATTCTTTAACTTCTCATTTTTAAGACGGTGTTAGCATCATGTGTAAATTGATGTTGAGTGTGTGTGTGTACTATACAGACTGCACACTGCAAGTATTCATTCGTTCCAGTCTTGGGTCCATTAATTGATTAATTAATTAATTAAGCAGTATTTATAGGAGCTGGTGATGAGCCAAGTGCTATTCTAGGCGCTCTGAAATGGTGGAAGGAATAGTGGTTACCATCCTCATGCAGCTCAAAGATGTTAAATTTGTCATGAAATTTAAATGTCAAAATATCTGGCATATGTGTATATACATATATATGTTAGAATCACGTTTAACTTGAAAAATTGTAGTTAAGGGAAATGTGTTCCGGAGATATGAATAGGACAGAGTTTTGAACCAGAGGTAATTGGCCTAGGCCTTCAGCTAGATCCAGGAAAGCGGTGGGTCTGGCCTCTCGAGAAGGCAGTGCTGACTCTGTGGGTAGGCGGAATGAAGGCTTTTCTAGAGTTTCCAGTTCACAGTAGCCATGTGCCAGGGAAAAGTGAAGATGATGGCAGAAAGAACAGCAAGCAGGGTTATGGGGAGCGAATCAACAAACCAGAGGGATAACAGCAGGACTACTTCACTAAGTTGGGAACAAGTTCTTAGAATTGTAGAATTGCATTGGATGGGATAAGTCCTTAGCAGAGATGAAGCAGGAAGTTTAACTGAAGGGAATATAAATAAACTTGGCTGATTTGCTGATTCCTAAACCCCTTTTCCCTTTAACTGGCTATATAGGGATTCAGGCTTAACCTTCTTGGCCTCAGAAAGGGAAGCAGGGATACTGAGATAACATAGATGCCTGAGGATTAACCTGATGGGCTATCAAGCCATTGCCCTGGGAGACTCTGAGACTATAATCAAATCCAAGTAGGTCTAGTAGAAAGTACAGCCCCATTTGGCCTAAAGATACCAATGGAAAAATACCTGCCAGCAAGTATATAGTTAAGTCTCCTGATATGGAAGACAGTGTCACTGAAGCTTTACCTGGATGGGAAGTCGAATCCTTTTGGTTACATCGGTTTTCGATGGTATTCCCGTGATCTGACTTTCTCCATGTGTCCTTCGAAGCTGTTGCACATAAGAAACAGCCGCAGGAACATAGATTTCACTAGGGTTGGGGGTTTCATAGTAAGGCTTTCTCCCCCGGTGAAACTCCTTACATCTCTTTCCTCTAACGGAAGCTTGTGGCATGCTCTGTGAGTTTGAAATGGGCAGCACTCTCAGACAGAATTACTTTGTAGTAAGCAGAACTCTTTAATTAAATTTAAAAATGAGTGGTACTCAAAGTGTGTCCACAGACTCAGGCTTGTGAAGAAATAAATACCGAAAGTGAGACTATATAAAGAAACTCTTACACCAATTTGACAATTGTTGTATTCGTACCGGGTCGAATAATTTTTAAAAAATGGGGCTGGTGTTTTGTTTTATCATTTTTTAAAATAATTTATTTATTTTATTAGAGAGTGTGTGTGAGAGAATGCGCAAGCAGGGGGAGTGGCAGAGGGAGAGGGAGAAGCAGGCTCCCCGCTGAGCAGGGACCCTGATTCCGGACTCGATTTCAGGACCCTGAGATCATGGCCTGAGTTGAAACCAAGAGTCGGACAAGAGTCGGCTTAACCAACTGTGCCACCCAGGCACCCCTCTAGTAATTAATTTCTGTTGTGTTTTACAAAATAGTCCAAGACCAATTGGGAGAAAAGAAAACATTGTCTCCACCACAGATAGTTTGCCTGGGTGGCTCAGTCGTTAAGCGGCTGCCTTCGGCTCAGGTCATGATCCCGGGGTCCTGGGATCGAGCCCTGCGTTGGGCTCCCTGCTCAGTGGGAAGCCTGCTTCTCCTTCTCCCGCTCCCCCTGCTTGTGTTCCTTCTCTCACTGTGTCTCTCTCTGTCAAATAAATAAATAAAATCTTTAAAAAAAGAAAAAAGAAAAGCAAGCAGCGACACTTAAGCTGTTTTTGCCCCTCTGGATATCAGCTACTTGACTGAAATAGTAAGATAGAGTCTACCTATCCCAGGTAACTGTATGAAATGGTCAAAGGAAAGGTGCTTTAATAAAGGCTTGATTGAAGAGGACAGAAAGGTGCCTCGAGTGACATATCCAAAGCCAATGTCTAGAATGTGATTTAGACATTGATATGCATCATAACTAAAATACTATTCTCTGGGTTTCTGAAATCAACATCAGAGTCTTCTGCACAAAGGAATTGACAGTGATTCTTACCCAGTGTGGCCAAGAATAATTAATCTGTTCTTGTCTAGTGTGACCTTTTCCTGTGCTTTGCAAGATGATCATTTATGAGTGACTGCTAATTCTTTACCACTTACAGCTTTATTCTTGCTCTAGTTTATCCTACCTGTAGGTAAGAACTACTAAGATGTTCAGTCATTGAATCGTCCCTGCTTTCTTTTTTTTTTGAAGATTTTTATTTATTTATTTGACAGAGAGATAGAGAGAACAAGTAGGCAGAGAGGCAGGCAGAGGGAGAGGGAGAAGCAGGCTCCCTGCTGAGCAGGGAGCCCGATGCGGGTCTCCATCCCAGGACCGGGGGATCATGACCTGAGCTGAAGGCAGTCGCTTAACCAACTGAGCCACCCAGGCGCCCCTCGTCCCTGCTTTCTGATTGCATCCAATCTAGAACAAAGCCCAGCTTCTCTAGACCTCCGCCCCCCATCCAATTACCCAACTGAAGCTCAAGTCCTGTTAATAGGTTCTTTCTCACGCTCTTTTACTGAAATGCTCATGCTTCCCTCTGGTGTGCATTCTCCCTCCGTGCAACATGGAATAAACCCAGCTTGTCCACTGCAGATGTGCTGCTGGTGGTCTTTGGCTGGAGGGTGTCGACATGCTTTTCCTCTCTGCTTCGACATTTCTGAGATTTCACACACTTCTTAGTGGGAAGACACTTCTGGCTGAGAATCCCAGCTGAAAATAGATTTCTTTATTCCACAGAGCCCTGGCATTTACTCTGGAACACCATTAAATCTCCCCTACGAGCAGTGGGAGCTCACAATCATATTTTGTGGTCTATAAATGTGCCAAAATAAAGGGTTGTTTGGTTAGTAGGCTTTATTTCATGTATTTCATAACATAAGGACACCGAATTTCTCTAGACTTGCTGGAACAATATTGCTCTGTTAATTCCCCTGGATTAGCATCAGAGGGACCTGGTTGGGAGTGGAAGAGCTGACTGCTAATGGCTTTTCCTGGGTTATCCAGCTCAGTGATTTCCTTGTGGGCTGATTTTATGATCAAGGGAGTCTATCTAGGACAAAAATTTTCAGCATTTTTTTAACATTTGGAATTCTTCCTTCAAATGAAATCACTAGGGGTTACCTACTAAAGTAATATGCGAAACGGATAAACTCAGGAAAGGCCTGCCTAAAACACAGGTGGGAGATGCTCTTTCTCTCTGTGTCTCTTCTTCCTGCCCTGTTCTCACTCTAGACCACTTTTAGTCTCCCGGAGGCGTCCAGCAGGGATCTTCACTGTTAGGGCAAGGGGTCTTGGAAGCTTGAGGTGAAGCATTTGGAAACCATAAATAGAGCCTCTTTTTTGAAATATCGGATCGTCACATCTGGTTAATATTGGAGGTATTTTATCTTCCTTAGATTCGGGGCATGGCCCAATGAAGTCTTGGACGACAATTGCAAACCTATAAAGAAAACAGCCTTAGGACTCCCCTGCCTTGAGACTTTTGCTTTGGGATTTGGTCCCCTTAACAGCATGTTCTTGCCATGCCTATTTCAGTAAGTCTAGCTGCAGAAGCAGTTTTTAAAAAGTCTGTCTAAAAAAGTATTATGAGCCAGTGTGCCCGGGATTAAGAACATTTGACCTATGATTGTAAATACAGCTCAATCTAGTAAAAGAAATGTTTGATACTAAAAATGGATACAAGTCTGTAGTTATTTATAGTGGATTTAGAAAAGAGGGTTTTTGAGGGCTGATCTTTAGATGTTGATATTCAAACATCTGCTTTTGTGAGAGGAGCCTGATTTGCTGAAGGCGCATCACCTCCCATGGAACACGTCTATGAAAGGTGTCATGCATTTTATTGACTGGACAGGGGGAGATTTGTCTATTTATGGTTTATATGCTAATTTCAGAGACATTAGACGGTTTGAGGAACAAAGGACTGAAACCTTGTTTTACCTCCAGGCACCTACACCAGGCTATTTTAGCAATGCAGGATTAGAAGGAGCTTAAAGCCCCTAAACCCTTTCATTTCCAGAAGTAGAAGGAAAAAAAAAAAAAAAAGCCTCAGGCACTGGCCCCTTTCAAAATGAAGAATGGATTCAAGTTCTCTAGTTCAATTAGTCTGGGAGAACCAGTACCATGGCGGACCTCATTGCTTCTTTCCTGAGATTTGGTTAAGCTGTGGCCCTTTGGGAGCTGTCACTGTTTACCTAGTTGTGTGTCTTCGAGGTTGGGTACATTTTCCACTCTGCCCCCTTTCTCAAATATAAAGGCAGCCGGTATGTGCTTATCTGGGGGAAAGAGGCAAGGTTTGGCATAGTCCTTGATCATTTTCACATTTTGTATCTGATTTGCATAAGTCGAGAATCATACATATGTCAAGTCTTTACCAATTTTTTTGGCTCTATTTCTCTTGTGTGATTTAGTTAATCTTATACAAAGAATATCCAAGGACATGAGCTGGGAATAGAGTAGGAAGTGAAAGAAAAAAACAAAAAAACCTGTCAGAAGTGTTTTTAAATTTTGCAAATATTTCTTCATACTGGTTATTTTGTAGTTAATCTAAATTATTCATATTTATTTATGAATATCACCTGTACAGTACTTATTATTTGATTTATATCATTTTTGATGATGATTTGTTTCCATTATCTCCCGTAACATTGGTATAGTAAAGTTTTTAAAAATTAAGTTTAAAGATGAGTTAAAAATTGGGGAAAATGTAAATATGATGCTGCAAATCTTTCTTTGGACAGACATGGAAAAACAAAATAAAAGGGGCAGCAGAAGTACTTTTTCTTTCTGCTGTCAGCTTGGCAAGTAATGCTTCTTCTTCCCAGTGTCTTGACAACCATGACTTCTTTACTCCAGGACAGATTTTTCAAGATACTCAAGACATGCTTTAAGAACTGTGAAAATAGTGCTGACCACATCTTAAAATACCTTCTTCTGAGTAAATCATCATAAAACAAGAACAAGAGGACAGCTCGGTATTGATATGACGCCCTTGTGCATAATCAGGTTTTGAGGTCACAGAGTTCTAAACTGTAAGCAAAATCCAGCCTCAAAGTTTTTCACCTGTGAAAACCGTGTTCTTCTTTTGACTTAATCTTTGCTTCCAGGAGTACTGATCAAGTTAACAAAGCATTTTGAAGCACTAGGCTATGTAAAGTGCTATACCGATGGCTGTGGTAAATACTGAAGGTAAGTCAGGCAGAACCTTGGTTTTCCAAGGGCACTGGAAAGGGATGCACCGCAGCCGACCGGAAGTACAGGGCACACTGTTTTATATGTCGTAAGCCTAGACCGCATGAGATGTGAGAGCTCGGAGGGTGGAAAGATTGTTTCTGCCTGGAAGGATGGTGGAAGGCTTCCTGGAGGAAGCAATATTTGTGGTACAAGAGATTTGAAAAGAGAAACATTTATGTTAATAAAATAATCCCCAATGACGGTGGGGATGGAGTGGGTGGGAGGAGGGGCCTCTGAAGAAAGTAGGAACCTTGTTGGAGGTCTGCGTGTGCTGGCCCTAAGATTGAAGGGAGCACGCGGAAGTTGATTTCATGAACTTTGTAACATACATAACAAATACATAGGAGGGCCGGTGTTTATCTGAATATGATACAAAAGGGAGAGAAAGAAAGAAAAAGGAGCATAGATCAGTGACTGTCACTGATATTAACAGGACTGCACAGACATTCAGGATGGGAGGAGGGCTAGGATTCCTGTTCCTTAATGACATTGCTTTTCTTCATAGAAAAAAGTTTCTCTGGGGGCGCGTGGGTGGCTCAGTCGTTAAGCGTCCGCCTTCGGCTCGGGTCATGATCCCGGGGGCCTGGGATCGAGCCCCGCGTCGGGCTCCCTGCTCGGCGCGGGGTCTGCATCTCTCTCTCCCTCTGCTGCTCCCCCTGCTTGTGCTCTCTCTCTGTCAAACAAATAAATAAAATCATTAAAAAAAAAAAGAAAAAAAGGTTTCTCTGAAGTCGTGGGGCCTTTTCCTCTGGAGTTTAGGGAGGTTTTTTCATAGTAACTTTTTTCTAGAGTTTGTTTCCCAAATTTTATCTCAGAGGGTTATGAAATTTGACTTTGAAAAATCTGACTTTTTCCATCATCTAGGTTCTTCAACCTTTCAAGTTTGATCAGTGATTGTGCCATTTAGTAAACCTCCTGCTACGACTATTATTTCTTCCACCTGAAGTGTTTTCCTCACTTTCTTATTCTCAGTGCTCGTATCTCTTACTTCTTGCCATTCCCCAACGAGTATTACTAATGTCATTTAGTGATATTACTGATTTTTAGAGATTTTATTCATTTATTTGTTAGAGAGAGAGACAGAGTTTGCACACAAGCAGGGGGTGTGGGAGAGGGAGAAGCAGGCTCCCCACAGAGCAGGGAGCCCGATGCGGGACTCGATCCCAGGACCCCGGGATCATGACCCGAGCCGAAGGCAGACGCTTAACCGACTGAACCACCCAGGCGTCCCTGAAACAAGGGACTTTAATCACTTGCTTTTTTTTTTTAAATAATTATTTTCAAAAAACTTGATTAATTTTTAAGCAATACTAGGCTACACTAAATGTATCAAGACATTATTATTAGTCTTTTTTTTTTTTTAAAGATTTATTTATTTATTTACTTGACAGAGAGACACAGCGAGAGAGGGAACACAAGCAGGGGGAGCGGGGGAGGGAGAAGCAGGCTTCCCGCGGAACAAGGAGCCCGATGCGGGGCTCGATCCCAGGACCCTGAGATCATGACCTGAGCCGAAGGCAGACGCTTAATGACTGAGCCACCCAGGCGCCCCCATTATTATTAGTCTTAATGTGGTTTGTGAGTCCTTTGATAAACAAGTTCAAATTTTCCATAATTGTAATAAATTTCTAAAAATTCTAGTTTATTGATCTTCAACAGGGATATATAGTTGTACTGAGGTCTAACTTTAGAGTAAGTGATGTTCAAATAAAAAAGGACATTATATATAGCCTGATAGGTTTTGAAAAGCATGATCTAGATTGTTATAGCCTATTTCTACAAAATGTTTAGAAGATATTAAATTTTGAGGTTTGTGGTGAAAATAATCAATAAACACCAATGAAGAGGAACACCGGCTAAGCTATTTAGAGTTATAATACTTTGAAAGAGTTCAGTTTGGAAAAATGTAACTCCTATTGATGACAGAAGTCTAAACTTCTGTAAAACGGTTGAGGGAAATGGCTCCTGGTGAGAGCAGGTAGAGCACTGGTGTAGAATCAGACCTAACTCCAGTTCCGCCGCCTACCAGCCTGTGACCTTCAACAAGTGAGTTAACCTTTCGGAGGTCTCTTTCCTTCAGTAAAGTGGAGGTCAGGTCAAGACCTTGCCAAGACTGTTAGGGCATCTCTCACACAGCCTGGTGCCTAGGAAATGTAGGATTTATTACTGCAGTCCTTTAACTTCTTTTTTTCAATTTAAAATGATTTGTCCTTCCTGTTTTGTGATTAATAATAGTAATGATGAAGTTTGCAAAATAAGAAATACTGCAGCCTGTGACCTAATTTGTGGAAATTTCAGTCTTCTCTGAAGTGAATACCTCGGGGAAAATCCTATAATGTTCACATCACCCTCTCCACCTGATGTAGGGCTCCTTTATCATTGGCTCCGAGGAATACTCTAACCTCTGCCCTCCTGAAGACTTCTAAGGATGGGAAACTCACTCTTCGCCATCTTATTTATATATAGCTCTGCCATATATAGAAAGTTCTTTCTTAGGTTTTACTTAGAAATAGGAAGTGAAAATATCTTGTTCCACTTACTAGGTTCTTCAGAGTTGACAAAGATGTAGTAACCATTCATGATTGACCTCTTATTGTTATTATTATTGTAATACTTCCATTTTATGCAGTTGACCTCTCAGTCACTCATTGTACCTAACAGGCAGCAAACTACTTCAGGAAGATTTCCCTAGAATGGTGTGAGATAGCCCACACTCTGGCCAGAATGGATTTAACCAGGCATAAGCTGTAATTTTAACATTCCTCTCGTGCTTTTTGTTTTGGGAAATATTTTAAATTATGAATTTCAGAGTGAGACATTTTTTTGGTGAGTAGTGATAAAGAGTCCTATGGCATTAGGTGATATAATACTGTTGTTCAGAGTCTTAACATCCTTGTTCATTTCATATCTCTTTCATCAGGTGATGGCAGTCAATATGCTGTCTTACATCTATTTTTTTTCCAGTCTGGAGTGTTCCTGAAAAAAAAAAAATACAGCAAAGTATGCATTTTCTACAACTTTGTGGAGGCAATTGCGGGGAATGGAGAGTAAGGTGGCATGGTGGGTCCCTAACTCTAGCTATGAGAAAGTGCATTTTTGAACTTAAATGACATTATCAAAGTAGACTTTAGGGGTCATGGTGAATTTTAAAGATATTTCTGGGGGGCGCCTGGGTGGCTCAGTCGTTAAGCATCTGCCTTCGGCTCAGGTCATGATCCCAGGGTTCTGGGATCGAGCCCCACATCGGGCTCCCTGCTCAGTGGGGAGCCTGCTTCTCCCTCTCCCACTCCCCCTGCTTGGGTTCCCTCTCTTGCTGTGTCTCTCTCTGTCAAAATAAATAAATAAAATCTTTAAAAAAAAAAAAAAGATATTTCTGGAAGACCTACTTCTGTCTAGTGATGTCCCTAAAAATGAAAGATTGTTATAGATTGAGAAGACCGTGCTATTAAATGCTAGGGTGTCATATGAACATAGTGGGGACCCAGCCCAAGAGAAAATGAAGAACAGCACTTAGTGAGAGATTCTGCAAATGTTAGCAACCCAAACACAGTGGGAAAAGTTTCATTTAGCATTATCTGTGAAACAGGATGCTTTTAACATAGTGATTAGAATCTTGGGGTAATAATTCCTTTAAGCTTGCAGGATACTTGATCTTGCTTAGAGGGTGCCAATATTTCCTGCTTTCCTGCCTGGTTTCATATAGTCCTTTATTTTTCATACCTGGCTCTGAGGATGGGATTAACTGGCCACTAGGACAAGAAAACAGACCAAAAAGAGTGATGTGGATCCAGATACAATTAAATCACTATGAGAGCTCCGTCTCTGTTTGGTCAGCCACATGTCCTTGTTACTTTTGACTTCAACTGTGGTACCAAACCTAAACTCAGGATAATGATGAGGTAAGATTCTGAACCATATTGGTCTTAGATTCTAACCATTGATCTAAGAATTTCATGGGAGGCCTCTTTTTATAGCTGTGCTTGGAAAAATTTTGGAAACATGTGCCTCTAGGAGAATGTTTTAAAATTAGGGCTGTATTTATGGAACTTCATTGTAACTCCTCCCCATACTTAAAAACTCAAGAGTTCAAATTAGATCGGTGATTCTTTCTGTTCCACCTGGTGGACCTTATGTTTTGAAATATGATGTAAACCAAACTGTGCTTATTAAGTAATAAATCATTTTTCTTTTCTGTTAATAATAAAAACATACAAAATTGCTGGTCAAAATCACCAGTGAGTACAACTTACTTTCCCTCTGTACCCATTGGTGATCTCTGATAAAAAGATTAAGTCATTCTTGGACTTAATTAGCGTTTTGGTCAGCCTTATACCATAGTGATAACCATTCCCAGATTTCCATTACTGCCTCTACTGCTTCCTACAGCCCACGGATCTAAAATTAGGAAATTGTTGACTATAAGCTTTCTGAGATTCATGTTAGGACTGCTCTTCTATGACTCTATAACTAAGTTTGTAATGGGCAGTGTATTCCTGGCCAAGGAAGAAATCAAAGCATCATACTTGACCATTATTCGTCAATCATGGTCTAGGGTGGGGGACATTGCATGTATGAGTATTACCTTGCCAAATGTTGAGATATGGTTACTTTCTACTAATGCTTTCTCTACTTACTTTTTTATAAAATTTATTTTTAATCCACTATGACTAAGCCTTGTGTTCTTGAAGGCTCCAAAGAACCCAACTATTACAACCCAAGCTATTACAATTTTGGGAGATGTTTCACCTTGACTCCCAACAAAATGTGGAAATAAGAGAAATATAAATATTCATATATATACACATACATATACATGCATATACACATACATGTGTATATGTGTGTGTATGTGTATATCTATAGAGAGAAATATAGTTATGTTTTTATAAAATATTAAGAGCAAGAGGGACTGTCCCTTGGATATGCTGTTAGGGAAGTACCTACCAAGTTACTTCAACATGGGAATGTTTTACCAGCTCTATTGATGCAGCCTTTACCTGGAAGAGCTCCTCATATGTTACATTTGAGGAATATGTAGTGAAAGTTGAGAATCATTGTTCTCTCCAAGGGGCTTTTGACCTTAGTGGGCACCAGCATCTCCTGGATAGCTTATTAAAACATAGATTGCCAGGTGTTATCTCAGTTTCTGATTTAGTAGGTCTGTCGAGGGGTCTGAAAGTTTGCATTTCTAACAAATTTGCAGTTAGTGCCAGACTCCATAACTCAACTGTTTCTTGTTTGTGTGCAATGATACTGGATACTGGTTCTTCCCAACTGACCTGCTTCTCTGGTAAGGAATTTCAAGGTTTTATTTTATTTTATTTTATTTTATTTTGATTTGTAGTACTGCTTTGGCCCTTGCCCACTGCCCACTCATAATCCCAGCCAATCTGACTCAGCACAGGTCAGTTCCAGTCCCAGATTGGATTAACTGTGCCTAGCTACAGCTTCCTCTCTTGGTCCCTTTGCCTGGAGGCTACATATTCTTTGGAAGCACCAGTGAGTGCCATCCCCAGGCCACGTTCTGGCAGAATACAGAAACGGTATGAATATGGACAAGCCACTTAATATGTCTGACGTTTGGATTCCTTCTTTGAATCTTGTAAAGATTTCCTCATGGTCGGTGGAGCTTTGAAGTGGATACTCATGAGTTATTCAGAGGCCAGTAGTCAAAAGAAGTGCTTGTGAGGTTCTAAAGCCACTTTGCTTTCAAGAACTGGGGGTGGGGCTATGCCATGAGGCAACACAGAGGCCTTAAGATCTTCAGTTGTCCTGTGCTTTAACATTCTGGGACCACCACTCTCCTCGGGTTTCCATGAATCAACCTTGTACTCTGTCCATACACCAGCTCCACCAACTCTGTGCTTTACTCGCCCTCTTCTGTAAGTATGCTTTCAACTTAGATAATATCATCTGATTTTAAGGCTTCAGATATCATCTATACAGTGATGACTCCATGTGCACCCTGACCTCTCCTCTGTGCTCCAGACTTGTATTCGTATCCTGCTGCCTATTCATCATCTCCAGCTGGGGGTCTAACAGCCATCTCAGACTTAAAAGGGCCAAAGATCAATCCTTGATAGCCATGCCTACATGATTTCCTCCAAAAAGTCTGGGCAACTATTTCTTAGGCCAAAAACCTGGGCTTCTGCTGGATGCCTTTTCTTTCCTCATCTCTCCCATCAAATCCATAGTGTTAAGATTTTTCTATAAAATATGTTCTGAATCTACTTATGAAATCTCCAATGCTACAACTTTGGTTAGTATAGTGACCTCCTAACAGGATAGTATAGTGTCCTCCTAACTGGGTCTTTTTGTTCTATTTTGCTCCTCTTCATCCTTCTGATAGGAGCAGAAGCTAAATTTGATGAACTTTGTTTAAAAGCTTTCAGTTACGTCCCGTTAAAATTCAAACTTCTTACCATAACTTTTAAGACCCTATGTTAGTAGTTTCAGTGATCATTGTGTATTGTGATCATCTAAAGAGCATTCAAACTTCTTACCATAACTTTTAAGACCCTATGTTAGTAGTTTCAGTAATCATTGTGTATTGTGATCATCTAAAGAGCTTTAAAGAAGATGTAGATACCTAGACACCAAGCCCAGAGATACAGATTCATTTGCTCTGGGGTAAGGCTCAGCCTAAGTGAATTAAGTGCTGCTCCAGATGATTCTAATATGCAGCTGGGTTGGAGAATCATTTTTCTTTCTAAGGGGTCTCTAACCGTAGTGGGCATGGTAATCTTATGGACAACTTGTCAGAACAGATTTCTGGGTGCCACCTGGGGTTTCTGATTCAGCAGGTCTGCCCAGGAGCCTGAGAGTTTTCTTTCCTAACAAGTTCCCAGGTGACACTACATTTTGAGAACCCGTGTTCTATAAAATCTAGTCTTAGCATACTTCTCTGATATTATGCCCTTGTTCACTATATTTCAGCCACATTGGTCTTCTTTTTGTCTTTTAAATAATCCAAATTGTCCCCATCTCTGGCCTTTTGGAAATGCTGCCTTTTTTTTTTTTTCCCTGCTCAGAATATTCTGTTCTAGATCTTTATTTATTTTTTTAAGATATTATTTATTTATTTGAAAGAGAGAGAGAATGAGAGAGAGAGAGCACATGAGAGGGGGGAGGGTCAGAGGGAGAAGCAGACTCCCTGCTGAGCAGGGAGCCGGATGCGGGACTCGATCCTGGGACTCCAGGATCATGACCTGAGCCGAAGGCAGTCGCTTAACCAACTGAGCCACCCAGGCACCCCTGTTCTAGATCTTTAAATAGAGGTTCCTTCTCATCACTTCAAGTGTTAACTTAAATTACATTTCCTCAAAAAGGATTTTCCTGGCCCTTTTAGCTAAAATAGCAGCCCTAGTCACTTTACACTGTATTAGTGTTTTAAATCTTATTTGTATCCATTATCCATTATTGGCATCTCAAATTTATCTTTTTTAAAAAAAGATTTAACATTTATTTATTTACTTATTTATTTAGCATGGGGGAGGGGGCAGAGGGAGAGGGAGAGGGAGAGAGAGAATCCCAACAAGACTCTGTGCTGAGTGCAGAGCCCGATGTGGGGCTCGATCCCACAACCCTGAGATCATGACCTGAGCCAAAATCAAAAGTCAGATGCTCCAACCAACTGAGCCATCCAGGTACCCCCTGTCTCAAATTTATCTTGAATTTATTTTGTACATTTATTGTAGGGAGAGCATAGGTTTCTCTACTGAGGATAAGAATTCTTTCCTGTGGGTCTTTAACAATGGTTGGCACATAGTATGTACTCAAAAAATCAATATTGATAGGCTGAATGGTATAAATATTGGAATGGGGAATTGAGTACCACTTTTGAAAGATGAATTATAGATCTTTCTTTAATGTGTTTAGAATTCCCTTTGTGTAACTTTCACAAATGAAGGGAATGCTATGAACTTCAAAGTTTAAGGTACCTAAGATTTCGTATAAATTAACTCTATCCTTCTGAATTGTGTTTTAGTGCTGTGGTTTTCATAACTAAGCTTTTTTCCCCCTCTCATTTTCTCTCTCCTCTTCTTTCACATATAAGCTAGTGAAGGGGCAACATCATCTTGACCCAAACCCACACTTAAATTCATAGTAGAAGTGTAGTGTGTCTCTTAAATTAATACACTCCTGTTAAGCAGCAAGAATAGATACAAATCAGCGTGGTAAATTGTTGCTTAAGAAAAGATAGAATTTTTAAAAAAACATTATAAAAATATTATTCTTTGGATAAATTCCTTGGAAGAAAACAAAATATGCTCATATACTGACTTTCCAGGCAACGTTGTTACTATAGCAACCTATAGTTCTCCTTTCTGAGTGCTGGTCACATATAAATTATCTGTTCAATGCCTTTTTCCCCTGTGCTCAACTAGAAACTCCATGAGCGTTGGAACTGTGTCTGTCATGCTTACTCCTGGTATCCATAAAACCAGGCACCATTCCTGATATATAGTAGGTGTGCAATAAGTATCTGATGACTTCCTGAATGAATGAGAACATGGAATGTAAGTCTCATGGCTCTATAATCTGCTTGCTATCACCTTCCAGGTTTCTTGAACCTTAATGGAATAAATGCATTCTCTGTGTAGAATTCCTCTCCGTCCTTCTCCATTGGTACCTAAAACTCTGCTTTGTAACTTTTCATTTCTTTTTGTGGTTTCTCCTTGATGGAATGTTACAAAGATTCTCAGGCCAAGTACAAAAAGCCACACCTCTTCAGTTTCTTGGATGGTTTGACTTCTTTCAGGCAAGTACTAGTTTTTCCAATTTTTGTGTCTCTTGGTAACTCCCAGGATTCTTTATATTCCTGTGAGTGAATTCTCTCTCTTTGTGCTTCTTAGGAGGGAACAAATAGATTGATTGATATCTAACTAACTCATTCATTGATTCATTCAATAAATATTTATTGAGCATCGACTGTGTGCTATGTACTTTTCAGTGCGAGGGATGCTGCAATGAGTAGAAACAGGCATAGTATTTGCCCCCCTTGGAGTTTATCTTAGAGTGGGAAATAGAGACATTACTTTTTAAAGTCACCCAACTGAGTAAATAAAGATATAAAGGAAATGGACATTGTTTTATGAAAAAGGTAACAAGGTCATCAGACCTAGGCTAGGGGTCAGGGGTCAGCTTATCTACCCGAAAATGGTAGATAAGCTGAATTTTAAAACATGAATAGGAATTCCCTAGATAAGGTACTTGATGAGCACATTTTATGAAGTAAGAGGACAAGGAGACTATGGCGGGGGGAGGGGGGAGGGGGTGGCGGGGGAGATTCTGAGTTGGGTGAGATAAAATTTGACTTCCTGAAGAAAACTAATCTGTCACAGTAGTCCTCCTGAGCTACCATAGGTGTTTTTTTTTTTTTTTTTTTAAAGATTTTATTTATTTATTTGAGAGAGAGAATGAGATAGAGAGCATTAGAGGGGGGAGGGTCAGAGAGAGAGGCAGACTCCCTGCTGAGCAGGGAGCCCAACGTGGGACTCGATCCCGGGACTCCAGGATCATGACCTGAGCCGAAGGCAGTCGCTTAACCAACTGAGCCACCCAGGCACCCAATAGGTGTTTTATCATAATACTAATATGAGTTAAAATCTCTGAGCACTGACTGTGTGTGCCAGGCATAGATCTGTCCTTTATAGGAATGATCTTAATCCTGAGAACAGTTCCTGTTTATGGATTAGGAATCCAGAGAAGTGAGTGTCTTGTCTTTGTCTCCTGGAAGACCTGAATACCTGCATTCAGAACATGTACCTTTGATTGTTACCTAATCCTGGTTCCCAGAGGGTATTCCTAATATTTCCGGTAGCTCGGGTAACCTGAATTCAAACACGGAAACATATATGGATCTCTCTTTATATATGTATTCCCTATGTATAATCATACGTATATGAAGATGTATGTGTATATGTTTACATAAAATAGTCCCTGTGGGTATTTAGGTGTGTGTATATTATTATACATACACATGTAATTATTTTATATGTATATATATATATATACACACACAATCACACACAAAAATCATCAGTATATTTTGATGTTGGAAATTGAATCTAGGCATTTGAAATCAAGCAACTTCATTGTGAAAAAGTTGCTGGATGGATAGATAGATGAGTACTAGTAATTAGTAAATAGAACTGAGCTGTTTCCTATCAAGTTTGGGTGCCTAGCCACAGGAGGTGAGTGAATTCTTTAGGGCAAGTGAAAATCTTCTGCGTCTAGCGTTATCCTCTGCTGCTAAAGCAGCTCATCTCCATTCACAGTAGCTGCTTATAGCTTTAAATAGCATGCCCTGGACTCTCTCTGCCAACTCCTCTCAAGCCAGCCAGGGTTACCGTGGGGCCAGGGTTGCATGGACGATGCCGTCTGTGCGAGGCCAGGGAAGGGGTTAGTGAATTGGCCAGCTGCCTGGGCACCGGTGGAGGGAAGCCGCGGAGCAGTGCAGCAATTTCCTGCTTGGGGTGAAGCCCTAGAAGGCTGGTGCTGGCTAAGCCCAGACTCTTAAATTCTTTCGTGATAACTCACTGACCCCCTCCTCCACCCCCATGTTTCTTTTCAGGGGGAATTTGATTCGTGCTATTCACAGGTATATGGAGATGATTTAGGGGGATCAGAAAGTCCCCTCCCTCCACTCCCAGCTCATAGGCCTTTTGCCTGGAATTTATACTGTTAGAAAACTCGAATATCATACTCTAGCTCTGGGTTTCTAGCGTAGATGAAATCACATTAGCCGTGGAACAAACCTGCTCCTGAAGCACACTGAAGGGATGGCAAAAGGACAGGTGAGGGGGGCCGTGAACGGGAAGCACACATGAGGGGAGGCTGTGAAGGATGGGGCAGTGCATGGCAAAATAGACCGTCAGGAAGGAGATAAAGACAAGAAAAAGACCATACGTGGACTGTTCCTCCCAGTTTTACTTAAGTCTGACCTTGACTTTGCCCATTTCCCTTTCTTTGGAGGGTGAGGGCAAAAGAAAGGAAATTTATTCCCCAAACTTGCTTAATTTAAGTGTGTCCTCTATCAAGGTGATCGAACTATTCCACATTAAGTATAGCTGATAGCTAGCCTCTTTTCTGAATTACCTTAATTGTCTCAGTGATGGTTTTGTTCTGTCTTTCAAGTTCAGATGCCTTTCTAATAATTGGTGGGGTTTCAGGGAGAAATCTGAGGAGAGGGGATTTTCCTAAGTTATATTGGGGTGGTGGAGCACTTCTTGGTGGAAAGAGCATCTGGTCACTGCTTCCTTGTGGGTCTTCTGTCTGATCTGTGGAGTATCCTTCCTCAATGAAGTGGGATCTCTCGAAGGAGAAGCATTTCCTCTCACTAAATAGGATGGGGTCCTAAGACTCTCTCTGAGCAGATGCCCTTTCCTGGGTAGACCCCTCGGGAGCTGTGAGCTTGCCTCACGGGGATATAAAGGCCTGTGTGTCCTGCCAGAGTTTTAGTCGTAGCGCTACGGGGTCTTTGGTGGTTGTAGAACCATTCCCGTTGTTTTATAGGTCAGGGAACAGATGCCCAGAGGTGAGTGAGGAAATCAGTGTCACACATTTCTGATGAGCAGCCGAGAAAGAACTGGAGACCAGGTCTCACAACTCCTGTCTCAGCGTTTTCCCTATCTAGCACCTGGTTATGAATCCGGAGTACTTCCAAGAGGTCTGAGCGCAGCTTCCCATTCTGCCCAATTCTATTTTTTCCCTTCTCCTTAGCTGACTCAAATGCTTGGTTTGGCAATATAAAATGCTTATCCATTTCTGTATTTTATTTGAGCTGGCTGCCCTATGCCTCGTTCTCATGAAGCCTAATACCAATTATGTACTTCAGAAAATACATATCACACTAACAAGACACATTTAGTTTAATAACAACGAAGACAGCACACTGGGTACGTGCATCGACTCTGGAGTTAACAGGGTAACTTCACCACTTACTGGGCGTGAAACCACCTTTAAGTCTCATTTCCTCCTTGGTAAAATGGTGATAATAATAACTAATGTAATTAGAATAGAACCTGTTGCACGGGTTATTGTGAGCCATAAATAATCCACGTAGCACTTGGTACAGTGCCTGGGACATAGTAAGTCTTCAATAAAGTTAGTTATTATTGTTCTTCTTAAATATGCTCAGTTTTTATAGTTTATACAGCATTGTCATTGCCTCAGTTTTAAAAATCACAGGACATTGTCACCATGTACTGATTTAGAAAGAGTCTAGTGTTGTTTTCACAAACACAGCAGCAGATCTGTGACAGGTCTGAGGCTCAAGGGTGTCTAGGTGCCTTATACACGGTCCTGCCTCCTTCCCGCCTGTCTTCCTCCCTCCCCATCCTTCCTTCGCTTTCTCTTTTTGTTGCAGTCTCTCCCTTTCACGTCCTTCTGAAAGGACGAGAGCATAGCACATATTAGGATAATGCCAGCTAAGTCATTTAGGGAAAGATCAGAACAAAGACCATGTGAGGGAAGCTTAAAGGAATCTTTTCAAGTATATGAACTGAATAAGATAACACACTCGGGAAATAAAGGTTGCTCTAAAGTTATTGGAGGTCGAAGCTTAAAAGGAAATACAGTAGGTTATACTATTCCTGTTTCCTGACAATAGAAAACAAGATACTTTAAATCTGGCAGATTATTATTTTTTCCAGTTGGAGCTAAACTCAAGTTATAACAATTGTAGGCCCTACTTACATAAATCAAAGCTTGATCAATCATCTGTACTTGAGAGACAACTCAGTATTTGCACATGTAAGTCACATTCTCATGTTATCGTTGTCTTTTAAGATGGCCTTATTATAATCAAGTTACATGTTAAAGATATTGTTCAGATTATGCATGGAAATAACTCAGTGTCCAAATGAGTCATGTTTGAGTGGGCTGCATATTAATATTTTCACTAATTTTTAAAAATAACAGAGGCAACAGGAATGAGTCATGCACTTATTTAAAAAACCTGTTTAAAAGTTTTCCAACACATTATTCATATTTAATCTTAAATAAAATTTAATGTAATGTGTAGAGTTGCTTCATGTGTTACCTTACACAGGTAGATGATAAATTTTCTTGCAGATTGCATTCTGATCTGACAGTGACATTTGCATACAATTTTACTGTCAGGTTTAATTTGTCTTTGTAATACTGGAAAACAAAATGGTTGTCAAATTTATAGGATATCAGTGTCCTTTTTTCAAACAGGTAACTTACTTGTGTAAACAGGTAAGAACTCCAGAAATTGCTTTGCAGGAAAAAAAGGAGTTATTACTCTGGGCCTGTGTTACTTTTGTAAAGTTGTAAAGAAATTGCCTCAAAATTCATTGGAAGTAGAATTTTTTTTTCTTTTAATGCATGTGCCAAATGTAGATTGAATATACACTCTGCCTACATTTTTCTTCTTTTCTCTGATTTAACTTTTAGAATAGTCAGGTCTTTACTCTTTGCTATATGAGAGATTATTGGGTAATGCCCAAGACTCTTATAAAGTTAACAGGTTATTAAATTCAGGTATTATTCTTCTCTCTTATTTGTTTTGATAGAAAAGCGATCTTCTATCAAAAATATCTGAAAATAGGGGCGCGTGGGTGGCTCAGTCGGTTAAGCGTCTGCCTTCGGCTCAGGTCATGATCCCAGGGTCCTGGGATCGAGCCCAGCATCGGGCTCCCTGCTCGGCGGGAAGCCTGCTTCTCCCTCTCCCACCCCTCCTGCTTGTGTTCCCTCTTTCGCTGTGTCTCTCTGTCAAATAAATAAATAAAATCTTTAAAAAAAAAATCTGAAAATATAAGAATACATTATTTTCTATATGGTGGCGTTATGGTTGGGATTTTATATTTTTAAGACTTAAAACAATTCTGTTAAACAATTGCTAGTGTTGGGAAACAAGCTCACTTTTGTATTTGCTCAGCCTTAGATATTTCTTTCTTCTTTTTCTTTAAGTTTCAAGTTAACGTTTTAACTTTTATAATGGCTTTAACCTTTTAAAAACATTTTAACAGTTTTAACATTGTCAGAAATGAAGACTGTTCTTTTTTTGTTGGTTATGATTCATTTCTCTACCAGTTTCCAAGATAGCTGTTACACAAGGTGCAGTGATTGAATAGAATAGAACCTGTGTGGGAGAGATGTAAGTGTTCAGCTTGATAAGTATAATCATCCTGTATTTATTCTAAAGTTAGTAATGAGAATGGTCTAATTTCAGAGGGTCATTGTTTTCTCACCACAGTACCTGATGTGAATAATAGACTTTGTAGGTGGCTTGGATACCCTTTCTGGTTTTGGCCTCAGAGTCTCAACTAACCTTAAGTATTGTGTGAACGTGTCCTCAACATGCAAGGGTTCTCTTCATCTCGTCAGATTGTTCCTAGGACAATGTTAAGAGTTGTTGCTTAATCTGTTCTGAGAGAGAGAGGAAATTTCCTGAAAGTGCAGTGTAAGTTGAATGGAGAGAAACTAACTGGATTAAGTTTAATTTAGTTTATTTGCAGGCTGGACCAGGTGTTAAAAAGATCAGAATTTGGGACGCCTGGGTGGCTCAGTCGGTTAAGCGTCTGCCTTCGGCTCAGGTCATGATCCCAGGGTCCTGGGATCGAGTCCCGCATCGGGCTCCCTGCTCCGCGGGGAGCCTGCTTCTCGCTCTGCCTCTGTCTCTCTCTCTGTCTCTCATGAATAGATAAATAAAGTCTTTAAAAAAAAAAAAAAAAAAAAAAAAAAGATCAGAATTTGTGGTGAATATTGAGGGTGAAGTTTGGCCCACCGCTTCTACTCAGGTCAATGGTGGGAGGAAAGGTTTTCAGTCTGTTTTTCCAGTTATAGGTTTGTGTGTAGGAGAGAGGATGTACCATTTCCTATGTGATTGTGAAATGTCCCTTCCTTGGGGTCTTCTTCGATTGTATTTGTTCCAGCAATTTAAGCTGCCATGTCACTTAAGCTTGGTTTCTATAGAGTCTCCAATGTTTTTACTTAAAATTCTTGGGTACTCTTTCCCTGTATGTCGAAGGGGACATTTAAAGCTCTGTTTGAGGGGGAAGTTTTGGGGACATCTCAAATGGAAATCTAGATACCTATTCTGAGTTTATTTCGGAGATCTAGGTAGAACAATGGTATAGTTAATGAGTCTGGAAACTCATTGAAATCATTTTCTTTGCTTACTGAAAGCATTCATTTCTGTGTGGTTACTCTGGCTTGATTTTTCTGGTAACTGCTCTTTATTATAGTAATGGAGGTAAATAATTAAAAGCTATGAATAACTTCAATTGAAATAGAGGAAATTATTGAGAAAGAATTTAGGCAATGTACAGTATTTGCGATTCTTTTATATATAATTTAAGAAATAGTTACTTTTGAGGTGTTTCTTTATAGAATTTGTTTTGGAACAATTAAGTAAATCTTGCTTTTACAATGAGAATAATATAAACTAACATTTACTTAATACCGATTACATGCCAGAATCTCTGTTAAGTACTTTTATGTATTATGTTTAATAACGACCCTGTAAACTAGGTACCAAGTTCTCATTCCCATCTTTTTAAGCTGATTCCAAAAGATACTTGCTATTTTAAGGGAGTGTGAATATTAGAAAAATAGAGAAGAAAGGTTAATCTCTATGTAGAACTAGGCTCAAATATGGGCCTGTGTTATCTGACAAAAAGGTTATAAATATTTGGATTGATTTTTAAATGTTGTTAAATAATCCTTAATTTGGGTGACTTGTTTATTTTATTTTATCGTTTAGAGCTGATTGTGTATTAGAAACTAGGTGAAATGTTTTGGGGAGGATATAGATTGTTTAAACATGGGTTTGGGGGAATTTATAGGAGAGCAAGGAATAATGACTACAGTTTGAGTCTGGGCAGAAGTGTAGACAAATATGGGGCACAGCTGGTAGACTGGTTGGTTAAGCCCAGGGGAAGCCTATTGCCTGAAAATCGATGAGCCTCCTGAGAGAGAGAGCTTACCTGAGGAAAGAAGAATCAAGCTATTCTGAGCTTGACTTGGTCTTGGGCATTGAGGGACAGAACAGTTCTGAGCATGGGATAAAAATGTTTGTTATTCATGTATTTTTTTTACTGCTGTAGCCCTCAATGGATTTATGTCTGAGCCCCATGGAAATATAGGAGGGCATCTAAATAAAAACCGCAATGAGAAGAGGCTTGTTTACACGTGTATGGGAAACATGTTTTGGAGTCTCCAAACAATACCTGTGACTTGTATGGGCCTAGGAATCCTACATCAGCAGGTCCAGGAGTTGGTGACATTTAAGTTATTACCGTTAGTGAGACCCATCCATGTCCATAGATGGGTAAGCCCAGGCAACCTGGGGGGTTATAGAAATAACTGTCATACCAGTGAACATGAAAGGGAGATACTGGGAAAGAAAGGGAGAGGGGGAAGGGGAAAGAGGCAGGTGGGCATGCAGAGGACAGACTGGTAAGAATGATCCTAGGGGTCAAGGAAGACTTCAGGGAGGGGAGTCTTAAAGAATATTTAATACTGAAGCATAGAGAGATAGGAAAGAGAGGGAATGCCGGTCTGAACAGAGGAAAATATAGAAGTAAAGACATGGACATGGCAAGTATGGGGAAGGGAGGAAGATAGTGAAAACTTTAGTTGGCTTCATCATAGCACATACAAGGAGCTTCCTAGTGGCAATAAAGAAGAGTGTCCTGATTGGAATTATATTCAAGAAGTAATTAAATAGGTTACATGGTGGGGAGTGAACCAGAGTGAAGGGGAAGTAGTGGAGAGCAGTCTGAAGGCTCATGCAACAGCCACAATGTAACAATACAATACAATACAATACAATACAATACAATACAATAATAGTATGATTAGAAACTAGAGAAGTAGCTGTGGACAGAGTGAAAGGGGAAAGATTGCATAACATTATTGAGTAGAATTCCTACAATTTGGCAACGAATTTGGTTAGAGAGAGAGTAGGAGGGTGTGGGTAGGGCCATCACAGATCAGCTGAGTTTTGAAAAGGCATGACTGGAGAATATGGAAAACCGAAGAACAGGAGAAGAAAAACGTTTGATAGATTCCCCCCCCCCCCCAGACACACTGAATGTGAACTGCCAACAGGATGTGCAGATGGAGATATTTAGCAGACAGCGGGAGGTTGGGGGAACTCTGGAGGGAACACATGGCCTGGGGGAGGAATTTGAAGACAGGGGCATAAAGGAGGTAACTGAAGTGGGGACAGTGGATAGAACTGAGGATATCCAGATAGGAGAACTGAAGCATAGAGCCTATTTTTTAAGTAGATTTTATTTATTTTTTATTAGCAATTTTAGGTTCATAACAAAACCAAGCAGAAGGTACAGAGATTCTCTGAGCACCCTCTACCCCCGCATACACAGAGAATACCTATGTTTAGGGAACATGAAGAGTAGGAGCTAGAGGAAGAGACCCACAGAAGTGGTTGAGCAAAGGAAACAAAATTCTGAGGGTAGAATATTTATGGAAACTAAAGGATTTAAACTTAGGGTCAAGTTTATATTGATGAAAAACATTAAATTACACAATACTTTTTGTTTCAAGTGCTCTTCTTAACTCAAATGATGTCAAAATAGTGTTCCTAGGAAGATATTCTTATAGAATCCACTAATGAATAGCTACAAGTGATTTTGACTCAAGTATTGGTATCATGAAATGATGTTTGTTCACGCCTGAATCAGCTAGATGATATTTCAGAGTTTCTCTCTTAAAAATGTAAAATATTTCTCCCAACGCTTCTTTTTCTGATATTAGGAAGTCATTTAAATTTTCTTTGACTCATCTTCCCCATGTGACCATACTTGTATTCTATAGTTGCCTTGAAAAATATCTTAGAAAAGTAAAATGAAAATAACTCAGTTTTTCAGTCCAAGAGTTCCTGGTGGGAGATTTTAATTGCTAATCTATTTTAACTCTCCTACTCTGCCTGCTTAGAGGCTTCTTCAAAAACCATTAGCATGAATGAGTCACTGCTGAGATAAAGAATAGAAGTTAACACCCCAAGGTCTTAGTAGTAGTAGCAGAGAGGAGATTTGGAGGCTAAGTGGAAATATATTTATATCGAGGGACTTCCATATTTATGTGTATTTTATAATGTGCATGTGTTTGTTTATTGCAGTGCATAGATATACTTTTTTAATTGGACATGTAACTGTGCATATTATTAAGCATGGTGAATGATACTGTGCATTTCCATGTTATTGTGTTATTTGTGTATACTCTAAGCTAAAAGTCATATACTTGATGTGAAAGGGCATATATGACTTTTAAAAATCAGCATAAGTACATGCACATAAATGCATTTATTTATATTACCCATGGAGATGGGCAATAAAGTATTTAACATGCAAGTCAAAGAGACAAGGGCATTTAAATCTGTATTGAGCATTAATAACAAGAGACGTCAAGCCCTTAGATAGAAAATAGACAAGTACTTAGAGACTTTCATGTTAGGCTAGTAGGATAAATGCAAGGGTGGCTTTTGATTTTCCATCAATCCATAAAGGATTTTTATGGAGCAAGTGCTGGGCTTTTGTAGTGGTTTAAATTCTCATTCAGAAACAGTGCCCTACAAATAGTGGATCAAAAAAAGGTGTGTTCTCAGCATATTCCACTCTTACTGGTTGGGTTTATGGTTGATGGCAAGAGAAATCTATTGGTTAGCATGAAGAAAAATGGAATATACTGGAAGTTTATTAGGTGACTCACAGAAATTGAAGGAAAACCTAAACAGCCAAGCTTCAAAAGGGCAGGAACCAGGATGCTCAAGGGCCCTCAGTCAAAATCCATTTCCTGGGAGATTGAGATGGTTGGGTTCCAACTGTCACTATCCTATATGGCCTTTCTCTAGATTCAGATTCTTGGGAGTGAAATTCCAATTAGATCATCTTGAATTGGGTTACCCTTTGGAAGCTAGCATGGTGATTGAGTGGTCTACCAGAGCCACGTGGACTTCGGAGGGGTTGCTCTCCATAAGAAGCATGAGGTATGGTTACCACAAGAAGGGAACAGGGCTGCTAGGCAGGCAAACACGAGAAGCCTGCCATAGGCAGTGATGGCACTTTGTAGTTCTTTTAAAAAAGTGAAAATATGGGCTTGCATGGCCTCTAAAACTAAGTCTGAATCTATACCCACATGCATATGCAGATATACATACTCACGCATACATATTTTATATAGTGTTTTTGGGTGATCTCTTCCACTTTTTCCCTTAATTCACTACTCTTATGGTTGACATATTGAATGACATTCTACAGAATGTGTCTCTCTCAAAGAGACAATTTTCTCAATTTCTCTCAAAGAGAAAATTTAAAGAAATAAAAGTGTTCCCCAAAGACACATTATTTTGGGGTATAATACATGACATGGGGTATAATACATGCTGAGGTCAGCCTAATATGGAAAGTAATTTTTTGGTCATTATGAAGACAGTTTATTTTCTTAGGCATGGAAGTGTGTTCTCACATCATTTTGTTTGAGTAGAAGTTGCATTGACTCATGTGAATAGTCTTATCTACCAGGAGGAGGAGATTCTCCCGCTGAAATAAACTTTTCCTTTTGGCGTACTGTTTGGTTTCTGACCCAGGACTTGATTTACTATAATTAAAAACATGTACAAGTGCTCTCAATAAAAATCTGAAGCTTGCCACTTCATTCATAAATAGATTGTTTTAGATAGAGTCTCATTATGCTTTAATAACGGGAAGAAATTTCTCATTGTGGTTGACACACTAGAGAGAAGAATAAAAAAATGTCTTCTGAAGTCATTTATAGATCTTTCAAGTTCCAGATCAGTGGTTCTCAAACTTCATTTGGCATGAGGGTTACCTTGGGGTGATTGCTAAAAATACAGATGTGTGGGTTGCCTTCCAGAGATTTTGATTTGGTAGGTCAGTGGGGGTTCAAGATTCTAGTTTTATCAAGCACCCCAGATGATTATGATGCAGGTAGTCTCTGGACCACACTCTGGAAAATCCTGTTCTAGGTGATTTCCTATTAGCTTATGAATAGTGTCAAAGAATGAAGAATTATTTATAATTAGTTCAAAGGCCACCCAGGTGCCCCTGACTTCTACATTCTTTTTTTTTTTTTTTTTTTTTTTTTTTTTTTTTT